>NC_133619.1:287923796-288256296 GCF_048593235.1 Sminthopsis crassicaudata | reverse complement strand
TCTATTTTATGTTGCCTTAATATGGTCCTCCATTTCCATTCTCCATGACTCTGCAGAGGCTGTACCTCATACCTGAATGTACTTTTTACTTATGTCTCTTATGAACCCCAGATTCCCTTATTGTTCATATTACCTGTTGTCTTCTAGATGGTATTTGTGATACATTTATTTTTGCATAATTTCTTCTTCCTTTCCTAAGTATCATGCATATATTTATGTATAGAAAATAAGCTTCTTAAGGGCAGAGAATTATTTTTTACTCTTTATATACTAGCATCTAGCAAAAATAGAGGCTTAATAGATTTTGGTGAATTAAACTAGATTTGCACTTCCGCTCCTACCTTTCCAGTAATTCAGTGACCTACAACACTGGGTTCAGAAGCTCTCCATATTATATCATTACCCTACTGCTTCTTCTTAGATAAAGAACATGCTATTTTTGGGGATAAAAGAGGAACTGATTCTCTCCCTGGGGAACTGCTTTGGTATAGGTTCCTTCTCTCCTATCTCCCAAGATCAAAGACCATTTTGGGATTCTGATTTCAGATGCTCAGCTTTCTCTGGATTTTTCTGAAAATATGTGATGGATAGAGTATAAAGAGGCGGGAAGAGTTGTTCTAAAGAAACATAACTTCAAAACTAGCTCAGGTTGTAACTCCTAAGACTACTTCTCCTCCTCCTCTCTAGAGACCTTCTCATGCTGGCAAAACCTGCACTCCTTTAACTTACAACTCTGATTGGTGGGTTCCTTCCTAGAACCACTATTTGAGAAAGTATCCACACCAACCAGGCTCACTTCAAAGAGGACTTATAATTTCCTAAATTAATTCTCTACCTTCTACCACCTATTGAATCTTCACATAGAAACACATACCCACTTTTCACTCTCCCCTCCACATCTATTCCTTTCTGGTTGCTTTTAAATTCTGTCTCCTTCATTAGAATATAAATTTCTTGAATAGACTTTCTTTTTGCTTGTGCTCTCAATATTTACCATAGTTCCTGCCACATAGAAATAAATGTTTTATCTAGCTAACTATATAGGCCCAGCATAAAGTAACAATTCACAAATGCCAGAATAAATTATTTCTTCCTGATTCAATAAGAATTAAGTAATATCTTTATCTTCAACAAGGCTCCCTAGGAAAATGACACATTTTCCACAGGACTATATAATCAAAATCCCAAACAAAGGCTTACTGCTCTGTAAACTCAGCAACATATTTAGATAATTTCCCAATCATCACCTCTACATTAAGAATCACTTATGATTGGAAGTTTGTGCCAAATCTCTGCCATTCTTCAGGAAAGAAATCTTGTAATGGTTTTAAATAACTAGGTGGCACTAGTAGTCACTATCTAGGAAGTTCAGCACTCTTAATGGCTATTTGGGCATATCCCAGGGAGCCAGAAGCTCTGTGTAGCCATCCCCAGGAATAATTCACCATACTTTAGAAAGGCTAGAGGAAGAATGACTGTTAAAGAAGTGCCATAGATGTCAAATGTAGTCAGTCATCTATGCAAAATTAGCATTAATTAGTTTGTGAGCCTCTTAACCTCTCTGAGCTTCAGTTTTCTTTTTCTAAATTGAAAGGGAGGAGCTAAATGGACACTCTTAATATCCTTTCCAGCTTTCACATTCCCTAATTCTCTGATACGTCTTAAAAGCTTCTTAGGCTCCTAAATATATTTATTACCTCCACCTGCTATTTTTTTAGCATTATGTGAAGCTTTTTGGAATAGAACCCATTCAATAGTACTGTGAAAAGATAGGGACATACTTTCTAATTGATATTGTTTTAGAATAAAATGAAGAGATTATGTTATTGCTGTTTTTGCCTTTTTTTTTTAGCAAAAGTTTTTTTTAATATAGCACTTCATATTCTACTACATGCAATTAATGATGCAAAAACAATTTAAATGGTCTGTATGAAATATTGTCTTCAAGTACAAAACTCACTACTTGTTAATTGCAATTAGCAGGTTCTCTACATGCTGATGCTTTTAATTAAAGAAGGCAATTTGTTGTATTGAGAGTTTTTTCCTAATTTTTAGTTGTGTAACTAGTGGTGTTGTTACTGCTGTTTGTCAATTGGTTATCAATAAGCCAGATAGTGTCCTCTAGTGGAGAAAGAATCTCATTTATCAGAATGTTTAGATACAGCCAAATGATAGATAGCTAATTAGAATATTGCACTGAAGAACAAATGTTGCTGTCAATTGGAATTCACTGGTTGAAGTGAATGTTTTTTCCCTCCCAAGGTCTTTCACACATTGTGCTCTGTTTTGGAAGTCTGCTATACAGTGAGCATTGTTACCAATTAGATAGCACAAGATTTTTTATGATCAATTTTAAAGTGCTTCCATCTGAACCTGGTGGATTTGTGCTGACAGTGCATCTTTCCCTAAAAAGCTGCAGAAGCATTTAATGCAATTTACCATAGCTTTTACAGAAATCAACTAAAGACAGCAAGAATACAATTATCTTTGTGACGTAATTCATGGCAAACATGCATTGGATGCATGAAGCAGTCAATGATTTCACTTTATTGTTATTTAAAAGAAAATAAATATATTGAAGGAGAAATTAAATTATCCTCTTACTCTTATATAAGTGAAAAGCCTGTTTTAGAGTCTTGATACTGATTTTGTTGACAAACATTTCTTCCTGAGTGTCTTGCCTCAATGTATGCTAAAATGATCTAAGATGGGGATTAGTATTATAACTGAGATATCAGAGAAATACCTGTTATTTTTCAGTACCTACGTGGGAGAGGACTGGAAGGTTGTAGTTTGTTTGAATCACTTTTTATCAGAAGCTGAAATTATATTATCATTGTATCATGTTGAAGTAAATTGGTGAGACAGAATGATAGAAAAGAAGGATGGTTGTTATTGGTAGCAAGTTAGAGACTTAGATTTATACAGAATAAAAGGGGAAAATATATTGATATGATTCTTACAATAAAAAGGTCACAAGATATTTAAAATGTACTTGATGATGCAAATGATGCATTATCTATATTATATCAATATCAATAAGGACAAACTCAAATCTTGGAAGGAAGATAGGTGGAAGACTGGATAGATCACTGGCCTGAAGTCAGAAGGGCCTAGGTTCAAATACTAGCTTAGTCATTTACTAGCTGTATGACTCTGGGCAAGGAATTTAATACTGTTTGCCTCAGTTCCTTCTAAATAGCAAACCACTCTAGAATTTTTGCCAAGAATACCCCAACTAGGGTCACAGAGAGCTAGACATAACTGAAGCAAATCAACAATAACAACTCATTATTATGGACTTCTAAAGAGAAATTTTCTGTGCAGATAGACAAGTTGGTCAGTAGGTTGCTAAACAATGGTTGAAATGCTCTCTCTTTCCACACATGGTTTATAAGAATCACATTTTTTTAAATTTCCTGCATTATCATATTTTGTCATTATGTAGGACTTATTGATTCATATACTCAATATTTCCTTTTACCAAGCATTTATTCAATTTTTTCTTTCTTATAAACCTTACTCATCTCTCAGAAGTTTGTGAATCCTCCATGCCTTTCTGTAATTCTTCTCAGGCACACCTTGAAGGCTCTAGGATGTAAGAAATTTATACTTAGATATGCCATTCTGTTTGTAGTCAGACTGCAAAGCTAATTCAGTAGTAACTTAACAATAGAAAAGGCATTGTGATGGTGTAATGGATAGAATGATGAACTTGAAATCAAGAAGAAGTTAATTTAAATTCTCCTTTACATACTTAATATTTGTGTGACCCTGGGAAAGTTATACTAACCTTAGTATCTTAGTGTCATACTTTGCACACCTGAAAAATCAGGAGGTTTTATTTAATTCATTGATATATTAGAGCAGCCTTCCAAGAGCTGAATTTTCAGTGTGAGTCATTTTTACCTCAGAAATAAGCAAACTTTACAAATTAAGAGTTTTATTTGTTTTATTATTATCCAAAATTAATGAAATAATGGAGACATAGTTAATAATACAAATTAAACTTAGAGGTGTGGCTTGAGTACATTCTCCCTATCCCAACCCAAACTTATCTCATCTCCCTCTGGGCAGGATTTGCCTTTCTTTTTCTTGCATTTGTATCTGGTATTTTCTTTGATTATCTTCCACTCTTAGAATTCTTTCCCCCATCATTTCCTTTTTTCTGGCTGCCAAGCCTTCCATTAAGTGACAGCTAAAAGATCACCTTCTACTAGTTAAAGACTTTAGCCTAAAAAGGCTAGGGTCTTCAACTGCACACAGGGCCATCTCTAGTCTTCCTGATCTATATCTGGACCTTGATGGTTCCACAAGAGAAAGTGATTTTGCATAGCCCTCCTTCAATTAAATCCAATTCGAATTTATGTTATGACATCATCTTCCTTCAAGGAAGAAGTCTTCCTTGATCCCTCTTAATGCCAGCGCCTTCACTCAATTGATTGTCTCTAATTTAAACCCTGTATGGAAATATATCTTGTGTGTACCTAGCTGTTTTCATGTTGTGGCCACCATTAAACTGGGATCTCCTTGAGAGCTGTAGGGGACTGTCTTATTACTTTACCAACATCCCCAGTGCTTAGCACAAAGACTGCTACATAGTAAATATTTAATAAATGTTTCTTGTCTGACTGACTGTATCCTAAGAAATCAGTACAGTATCTGGCTTATAATTAGAAATTATTCAATATTTGTTGCCTTGCTTTGCCCCATTTAGTCCCTAGCTAGATCTATTTTCCATACATGCAAAAATTCAATTCCTAGACAGTATTTCTCAATAACAACAGTAACAAAGACTGATGTGATATAATATTTAAAGATTTGAAAAGTAATTTAAATATGTCATGTCATCTGTGGTCTTTCCCCATTAGACTATGAGTTCCTTGAGAGCAGGCACTATTTCTTGGCCTTTCTTTATATTCTTTGGCACTGCTAGACACTTAGTTAGCACCTAATAAATGATTATTGACTATTTAATTCACTTTCACTCACAATAATAGTGTAAGATAAATGCTGGCAACATTTTCATTTTATAGATGAACAGAAAAAAATTTAACAAACTTATCTAGGATCATACAAGCAAGTGTTTGAGACAGAATCCAAATCTGTGCCTTCAGTCATTCATTTAGTTAATAAATTTTCATTAAAAACATTAACGAAGTTGCTAAGCAGTGTATAGAATAGAGTGCAGGGCCTGGAATCAAGACCTGAATTTAAATCTAACCTGAGACACTTATTAGCTGTGTGATCCTGAGCAAGTCACTTAACTTTGTTTGCCTCAGTTTCCTCATCTGTAAAATGAGCTGAAAAGAAAATGGCAAACTAATATCTTTGCCAAAAAAAAATGGGGTCATAAAGAATCAGGCATGACTGAAATGACAGAACAATAATAACAATCCCATCTAAAGAAAGCATTAGGGTAGGTGTCTCTTCTCTCACATCTCTCTACATATATTTCCATGGTTCCTCCTTGATTCTCACTGATAATCTATCTAGCTCAATCCATTTTTCTTGTCTGAGGCCTACTTCTTGCTTGAAAATCTCCAAGGTATATGGAAATTGTAAGGGAAATATCCATGGAAAAGGTTAGGAGTGAAAGGAAGAAGTGGGGATTGATATTAAAAAATATATATAGGTTTTTCCCAGAAGGCTTCTTTAATAGCTTGTAGTGCAAAAAACTAACTAATCAAAACAGCAAGATAAAGTAACATTATATATAAAATTCTACACTGCAACCCCTAACTCTCTACCAAGAGAAATTATTTATGTTTCATTATCTCTTTTTTAGGATTAAGACTGCTTATTAAAAATTAATCTGAGGATTGCTGCTTTTTAGTGCTTTTTTCATTTATACTATTTTAAAAAAATATTTCACCTGTTTCAGTTCTGTCTTATTCATGACCCCATTTGGATTTCTCTTGGCAAAAAATACTAGAGAGGTATACCGTTTACTTCTCCAGATCATTTTATAGATTAGGAAACTGAGGCAAACAGAGCTAAGCTATTTGCTCATGCATCTGTAAGTGCCTGAGTCCAGATATCTACTCAGAAAGAGGACTCTTCCTGGCTGTATCCAGTGTACCACCTTGCTGTCCTTACATTTACTGTTTCCTTGGCACTGTTTACTTTGCTTTTATTCCTACAAGTCTTCACACGTTTCTTTGAATTCCTCATATTTATCAATGCTTAAAGAGTAAGAGTTTCTCATGACATTCATATACCCTAATAAGTTCAGCCAGCCCCATTCAATAGGGAGGCTCCCCAATTTTTGATTCCACAAAAAGTGGTCCCATAAAGGTATAGAAGGTACCTTTATTTCTGTCTTTGACCTTACTGGCAAATATGACATGGACTATTAGTTATGATACATTAATAACCTTCCTTTTCATTTATGGGAAACTTTAGCCACAGTAGAGATAAATATTAATTTTCAGTTGAACACCTGGCTTATTAACACTCTCTTGTCAACCATTGTTATTATTTCTAAAGTAGATCATATTCCCTTTAATGCATACTCTTTGAAAATCATTTATTGGAAATGTACTGTGACTTCATAAGATCTGTCATAGTGCACAAAATGAGGTAAAAACTTGGTCTTTTTAAAAAAAAATCATTATAGTAATGTTGATTATGTTTAAATATCCAGTTATTGGAGAAATCTTTTGATCTTGGCCTGGGATTTAATAATAGCTTACATTTATTTAAAGCTTTAATTATTGCAAAGTTCTAAGATTTTCATAGTTGATATAGTATATAAAAGCGTCTGTGTCATAAAAAAATTCATCAATGATTTGAATATTCAATTACCAAAAATAAGGTCTTTCAGGTTTGTAAAAAATACCAGAATTTATAATGTGTAAGCCATTTCGGAGTATTGGATTATAGAATAACTACACAACATCAGAAGGTGAATCTAAATTCTAATAATTGAGCCATAGTGAAACGGAACACTACTTAATTAACTACCCAACTAGTACTCAAAATTAAGCAGATACATAATTGTGTGATCTTGAACAAGGAGAAGTTATTGGCTGATGATGAATTTGTTCCATTGTAACTAGTGCCATCTGAATTTTGTCATTAAAAGATATTATCTTAATGTTTATTACCTTCCAATTTTAAAATTCTATAGAAATAATTTATGAAGAACTTCTTATATTCAAGGCACTTTTTGTGAGTAAAGATATAGGGACAAAAATGGAATATGCCATGCCCTCAAGGGGTTTATATATGCAGTACAGTGTAATGCAAATTTGTAATCAAAAATCTAAATTCAAATTCCATCTCTGTTACATATATCTATGTGACACTAGTTTGAATTTGAGCAAGTCACTTATAGTCTTCTTGTGTGCTTCAGCTGTAAAAAGGATATATATATATTTTTTTAAATTATTGACCTCTGAGGCCCCTTTCAGGTTTAAATCTATGATCCTTTGTTGTGCTGGAGGTAGAGTGAGGGGAGAAGGGGAAAATAAATTATGGACATAAATAAATACAGTAATAATTTGAAAAGAGAGAGAAAGTATTAGGGGAGGCTTAATAGAAAAGTTGGTTACCTTAATCTCAATAGAAGTTGGGAATCCCAAAGGATTGATGATGAAGATGGAAAGTATTCTAAGTTTGGAGATTAGCCTGTCCAAAAGACAGAAGGAGAGCATGGAACACTGAGTTTAGAGAAAAGCTAGTGGTCTTTTTGGATGGCATGTAGAATTTGTGAAGAAGAAAAATATAAAACAATATTGGAAAATAAGTTGAATCCAGATTGTGCAGGAACATAAATGTCCACCTACGAGATTTGTACCTAAACCTAGAGGCAAATAAAGAACAACCAAATGTTTTTGAACAGAGTAATGGTGTGATTAAACCTGTGCCTTAAGAAGATTATTTCTGGAAACTATATGGAGGATGAACTAGAAATAGGAGAAACTGGTGGCAGAGAAAGCAATTAGCAGGCTAATGAAATTGTTTAATCAGGAGGTCATAAGGATCTCTGTAATAATAGTTCTGGAAGTATAAGTGCAGAAAAACTCTTATTTGGGAGAAGCAAATATATACTATATCCTGAATCTGGTTTGTAAACAGAGCAAGTTGAAATACTATGAGGGTGTCATTAGGGTTCTTTTGGAACTTTGGGATGGAACTAGGCTGAAGAAGAGATTCATACTTTAAAGTTTCCTGTCTATATCCCATATTGTGTTGGACAAAAAATGACAAAAGGACACTCTCAAGATTTCTCTTAAATACTTTAAAATTGATTGTATGACGTGGGACACAGGCACAGGGCTGCCTAACATGGTGTGTCCTCATCAGAGAAAGTGTTGTGCTCTATGAGCAAAGCAGAACTGAATTGGCTCAAAAGAAATGCGAGATGCACAAAGAGAATCAAAAGAATCAACCCCAAATGTTCCTAGATACAATTTGTGTCCTACATGTAGTAGAGAATTCCAAGCTTGCTTTGGTTTGTTCAGCCATAATGCAATGTAACTGGACTCTAAAATAATGATGTCATTTTGGTTCACTTCAAGAACAAAGAACAGCAACCAACCAGGAGACAGAATAAAAATGGGAATCCTTTTTACTTCTTCCAGTTTCACAGTAAATATAATTAGCCATGCTTGGGGGTATCTATTACAATTCCTTTAGAAGAAACAGACTAGTTTGAAGTTAATTTACATAGTATCCTAGCAATACAGTCTATTTTTATGGATGAGTTATATAAACTAAATCTCAGGCATTTGTTGTCTTCTGACTTTTGAAAATTTACAATTAAATTCAAAGCATTATCTTAAAAAAGAACTTTTCTGTTATCCTAGAGCTTATCAATTAAACATCCTCTTGACTAGTTTGTGCCAATGTTATTTCCTTGCTAACATCTACAAAGTCTAAAATTTCCAATCATAGACCTTATAATAATTTCTATAAAGATCTCCATACCATGTGAAAAGGATTAATAGAATAAAAATTAATTTATGCTAATAACTAGCTATTTTTAATTTTTGTTTTCTTGCCATTTATTTATACCAGTAATTCAAACTCTATATGAACCCAGATAGTTGAATTTTAAGTTGAAATATAACAGTTCAATTACATGCTTTTCATTTCCTATATTTTAAAATTTGAAATATAAAGCATAATCAGAATAGGACATAGTCTTTAACTACTTGTAGCAATTTAGGATGAAACTATTGTACTGATAGCCATTTCCCAAATGGACAAATAGTACTTATGGAAATAAATGAATGATATAGTTTCAAAGGATCATGAACTCCTAGAGATGAAATGACCTTTATAGTTCATCTAGTTCAATGCCTTAACTTTATAGATGCCTCAAAAATTCTTTAAGAACTAAGTATTGATCCTCTTTTGCTCCCTGTGGAGATAGTTAAGTGAATGAAATAATCATTCCTTTCTAACATGCCTTTACTCTTATTTAGCAATTTGATCTAAAGATGGGTGAGTAGTAGGTAAGTAGGTAGAAAAGTTTACTGATTTATCTTCCTTTAAGAAGAGCATTAATAAAGCATCCGCCTTCTTTATTTTTCACTTAAGTTATCATGAGGCAAATGCTGACTCACTTCTTCCTTCTTGAGAAAACTAGACTGTTGGAATTTCTTCATTTGCATCCTTTGCCCTTAGGAATGCCAAGGTGAAGAACAGGACAAAACTTAGAAGTTCATATCTTCCAACCTAGACATGGACAGAGTGTTAACAATTACTAAGAATAAATCTATGTGAAATACTGAAAACTTCTGCATGCTAATAACAATGACTTTTAAAGCTACTATATTTTACTATTACTACTATGACTACATGTATTACTACTACTACTACCAGCACCTCCTACATTGTCAATGAATTTTTGAATTTTTCCAAGTACTTTATTTGATCCTCCTAACAATCCAGTAAAGAGGTACTAATTTATTTATTTTATCATAAGCATTTTGCCATAGTTACAGAGGCACTAAATTTAGGGCATAGGAAATTTAGGTTAGACATTTCCTGAATCCAAATTTGGTACTTTGTGGAGTGTATTATGTTTTATTTTTTATGTTTTTTCCTTTTATTCTATGGTGGTTATATGCAAAGTGTAATATGATGCTTGGAATCAAATCCTGATCTCAGAGTTGTCTTGAGATCACTTAATTTATCACAGTTTGAGAACTGGAAACAGCTATTGAGATAGCAGAGGGAATGGATTTGTGATTTGGGGTGGGGGAGAAGATATATTCCTTGATAGCGTACTAGTGCAGGCTGATAAATTGTCTTTAGTTTATAGGTAGATGACAAAATAGTTAAGAGTACTAGACTAGGAATTAGTAAATATCTTAAGTCAGATTTGAGCTCAGAAAAATGGCACTCTATCTACTGTGCATTGAGTCTACTGGATCAGAATTTGAAATGCTTCAGATACTAGGTATGTGCCTAAGGAAAATCATATAACTTCCATCTCCCTTCATTTCTTCCTCTGTAAAATAAGAATCAGCACCTATCTCACAGAGTGGCTGAAAGAATCAGAAAGATAGCATACAAAGAGCTACCTATATGCTAGCTGTTTATATTATTTTAATTATTGTTTTAAAGATTTGTCTAGGACACTAAGAGGTCAAATAACTTGTTCATGTTCACAGAGCACTGCAGAGTATGACAGAAGTAGAACTTTAATCTGCAACAACAACATAACTTTTCTATTTTTTTTTTTACTATCAAGCTGAATATGTTTAGTATATGTTCAATAGTTTTTGTCATTGTGCTATTTTGATGCCTCCCATTGAATTTGATATGTTTGAATATGTTAATAATTTTGCATCTAAAGATAGATGATGCCAAGAATTAGATTAGTGTGGTTTTCTTCCTATTTGTATTATTGTGCACATACATGGACATTACTGATTTAAAATTAGACTTTTCATAGACTAAATTAGATATTTGTAATATTTTTAGGCAACCTTGGATTACTGGATTTTCAGATATTTTTTTGTCAAAGATGTGGCTTCCATTACGCATTCTCATATATGATGATCTAAATCACATGAAAAAAATTATCAATATTTCTCACTCCAGTGACCAAACCACTCTGCCAAAAGCATATGCTCTTTATTTTTGACCTAAGTGTAAAAACATAAATCTGAAAAATATCACTTATATTATATAGCCCTCAAAATAATCAAAATCTTTCCTTCTAGCTTGTTCAACAAATTAAATATTTTAAAATAACATGTTTTCATTATTTCTTTGTAACAGGCAATTTGGCTAATCTAACCTGTCGAGCATTCTTTGGATACAGTGGAGATGTCAGTCCCTTAATTTACTGGATGAAAGGAGAGAAGTTTATTGAAGATCTTGATGAAAATCGGGTCTGGGAAAGTGATATTAGGTAAAACATATGTTGTTGTCAGTATTTTATTTTCCTTTTACTATATTCTATGAACTTGCTTAGATAGAGAATGCAGTCCTGAATAAAGAGAACTTTTTTTTATTGCTACTCTGACAAAAAACAATCCTTTTAACATTGAATGACAGAGAGGAAAATTTGTTAAGGGACTGACTGATGAAATGCAAAACAAGTATGCCAATTGAGAAGTTACAGGAAATAAACATGTCAAGAATAGTTTTCACTAAGGAATACAGTATTGTTCAAGAGATCAAAGTACAATAAAAATATAGAAATTGTGATAGAATGGTTTTCCTAAGTATTCTCAATAATAGAAGAAAAAAAGAAAAAGAAACATTATCAAGCTACTTGATAGAGAATATTGTAACATTCCTATCTTTCCACATATACTTCTTATACATTCTAATTAACTAGTAAACTGAAAAGCACTTGAGGAAAGTACAAAATATTGGGCAGTAAAATGTATTCCTTGTATGAAATCTTCCTTATTCTGGCTTTGATGCACAAATATTTATGTGGTAGAGATGATAAAGAGGAATAAACTTGCAAAAATAATCAAGGTTGAAGAGAGAAACCAAAATCCCCTGCACTTCTTTCTTCTGGCTTCAAGGTCTGTCTGCATTACTCACTAAAATTGTGCTTCATTACAGCTACTGAATCTTAAACACACTTTAAATGTACAAGGTTATACTAGCCACAATAAATGCCTTATGAGAGAATCAAATTGATGAATAAAGTTCTGAACTTTATCTTCATCTGAAGATCACATTATCTAGGGTAAGAGAAGCAATGTTAGTATTTTCTGTTTGTCATCTTCAACATGTAAGCTGATAAAGGTAACAGAAAAAAAAATAGTGTTCAAAAGAAGATAGACCCATGCAATCTTTTGAGCTTATTCTAATCAGGTTTCTCTTCTTTGGGCAGTGGCAAGATAGAGCAGGCATATCTCACCCTAGTGTATTCTAATTTTATCATGCACAGCCCAGACCAAGTGTGCTATGAAATGTGGAATGCAATTGAGCAATATTTCTTATTTAAAGCTTCACTATTGTCTTTCACCCAGAGACTTTGAACTTCAGAAGTTTAAAAGGAGCCATAAACCTCTTTACAATGGTTTTTGTTTGTTTATTTGCTTTTGCTTGATCTGGGAAGACTCTGAGGAAGTTTTTCATTTTCTCTCCAGAAGAAGAAAGTATGTACCCGTGTGTGGGTGGGAATTGAGGAAAGATAGAGACACAGCTAGAGGGTAGTAAGAGAAAGTAGCTGGAGTTTAAGGAAATATCATCTATTTGCTGCATAGAATGCTAAACTTTTTGACAGTTAGGTGGGGGAACTTTTTACCATTCATTTCAAATGTCAGAATTAACTATTTTATCAGAACATTCAGCCTCGAGGTTAATAATTTCACATTTCTTTAAAAATAGGCAATTATATTTTATCATTAAAAAATGCCAGACTAGGGGCTTTAACTGAAATGTCACAATATCACAGAAATGTGTTTCTTGACATAAGCTGAGAAATGACTTTATAGCCTAGGACATCATAATTTTTCACCTACTTAGACCAATACCATAATCTACCTCATACAGAAAACAATTTGTAAACTTTTCTTCAAGGTGTCCTTCACCTCTCTGTTTTCACTATGTGAGTTGTCCTTCTCGGGAAGATAATTAGCTGCAACTGTCATTTGCATCCTCCTAGACAAGAATTCTCATTAAAAGTGAGGAACAAAGAGGCATGATGTAATTTAATTAAGATCACATCAAACCATAGCCAAATTTGAAGATCAAGTATTGTAGATTGTGAGTAATATAGAAAATCAAAATCATGCATTAATCTGACAATGCGTATATTTGTGTATATGTGTTATTCAGGATTCTTAAGGAACATCTTGGGGAGCAAGAAGTTTCTATCTCATTAATTGTTGACTCTGTAGAGGAAGGAGATTTGGGAAATTATTCTTGTTATGTTGAAAATGGAAATGGACGCAGGCACGCCAGTGTTCTACTTCATAAACGAGGTAAAAATGACTTTTTTTATGGGTATTATATATGGAAAGGACTTTTTATTCTTACCTTGACTCTGGGAAAACATGAGACACTTAAAAAAAAAAAAAAGAATGATTCCTATATTCTCAACAAAGCTATAATTAAAGTAACATACTAGCATTGCTACAATGACTGGCAGCTTTTTAAAAATGTACAACAAAATATTACAATAATTTTAATTTTAAATGAATTTTAGTATCAACTTTCATTTTTTGTCACCATCATCTCCCTTCATTACAATTCCACCAGCTGCAAACTTTTCCTCTTAATAAAGGAAAACATTTAAGCAAAGTCACTAAACACATCTGTCTGGTTGTGTATGTTACATTCCACATGTGCAGTCTCTATCTCTTTGCTGAGAAGAGGATGGTTTCTTACCCTATCTGTTCTGAGATTGTTCATTGCAATTCCATTGGACTTTAATGGTTCTTAATGTTGTGAAAATCAACATTATTTTATCACTTTCACATATTATCCTCCTGGTGATGTTCTTTCTGAATCAGTTAATATGTATTTCTGTGTTGTTTTTTCTTCTGAATTCCTCATATGTGTCATTTCTTAGGGTAACAATAATATTCCATCACTTTCATATTCCACAGGATGTTCAGTTGTTTCCTATTGGGTACCCATTTTGTTCTTGTTTCCTCCTCATAACCACAATGGTTGCTGCTGAGATTAACTACTATATTTTCAGGCAGGGTCAAACTGGGAATTTATTTTGCTGAAATATGCATGTTTATGATGATGATTTTTGTCACCCTCTTCCTTCTGTTGTTCTTTTGGTTCAGTGATGTGAAATAATGGAAGGAAAATCATATATGCATATAAAATAAATTAATTTACTAAAAATAAAACTTTAAAAAGAATAAAGTAGAAAGAGCTAAAATACTAGTTAATAAGCAAATCATTCTTTTCTAGACAAAGGAGATAAAAGATGAAGATAAAACCTAAATAAACCTCTATTAGCATTGCTAAAGTGAATTTATACTACCGATACAGACATAGAAAGGTAGGTGTTTTGTTTAAAAGTCCAGCAGGAACATTGCAAATCAGATATTCTAGCAGTCTGCCTTAAGACATAATTCCTCTTAACCTTCAGGGCAGATCACCTTTGTGACTTGAAGGGATCAGCTACAGAAATTCCCACTGCCCCTGAAGAAGCACTTTCTTGGTTTGTAACCATGGAGAAAATGTCTAATAGCCAAACAGACTAGTGATTCCACTAGGGACTATAATAGAAACATACTTATACATAATGCTTCTTTAGAGGCAGTGGGAATTTCTGTGGTTGATCACAATGCCCCTTCTGGACTTTTGAGTCCTTAATCATAGCAAAAGAAGCAAGTATTACTAACATAAAATCAATTCAAAAATAACTGCACAAAACTCTATAACATATCTTTATCTTATTTTTAAAGGCCACCAGGAAATAATTAACTAATTCATTTAAGAATATATCTACTAGGGGAAAAAAAAAAAAGATTCTTGACCTACCTAGCCTCAGCAAAAAAAGAAAAAAAAAAAAAGAATATATCTACTGGTTTATGTTATAAGCACTATAGAATTTCAATTTTGTAATAGATATTATACTAATAATAATTCCAGAAGAAATCTAAATAATATTGCCTACAATTTAAGTGTTTATAAACTAAAGAATATGGGGCATGAGCTGCATTTTTTTCACCCTTCATCAGTAAATAAAAGGGATGAACAAGTCCAATTTTTTTTAATGAAGAGCTAACTAAGCTAACAAACAAACATGAAACTTGAAAATAGGATTTGGATTTATGGATCTGGTTAAACAATAATAAAGATATGACAGATTCTTGACCAGAGATGGAGTATACCTAACAAAATGTTCATTACCAGATATCTTGCAAATCTAACCTAAATATCTTTAAACTAAAAAGGATGAGGAAAAGATAGGAGTATTTATATGTATTTCCCAAGATAGATGCTATAGAATATGTCCACAGAGTAAAGAAAATAGGAGATTCATAATTCATAGCAGAAAAAATTTTTTTAAATAGAATTAGCAGTAAAATGTATTGCTTCAAAGGTCCCTAAATATAAATGTGCAAACAAACATAAGAATTAGTAACTTTAATGCAAGATCTCGCAGATATCACTGAAAGTTGGTAGAATAAAATTCATGATTAGACCATAGTTCTCCATGAGTATATTTTATCCAAAATAAATGGAGTAGATAAAAATGAGTGAGGTTGACATTATGCATTAATATCTACTCATGTAAGAAAATCCAAGAACTTTGTATTTGGTTGAAGATCAAAAAAGGAAGAAACAGAAGGAATTGTTCTACAGAACATAAAAACAAACAAATGAGTTGCAGTTTAGACAAATAGAAAGCCTCACACAGAGACAAAGTATAATAATGATTAAAAAAAACCAAACAAACAAAAAAACAAAAAACAACTTCACTTATCCAGATAGCTGCAGGAGCCCCATATATCCATATCTATCATATTCTGTATCTACCTCTTCTTATTCTCATGTACCACTCTCTATTGAGAGAAGTGTTTCATCATCTGTCTGCTCTGCTCTTCAAAACCTCTTAGTATCTTTAAATGAAACTCCATTTGTAGTATTTGCCCATTTCTGAGATATAAATGTTCACAATGAAAATTTAACAATTGGCTCCCACTAGTTGACTCTAGCTCACCTCTGAATTATATAGTACTTCAAAAATTCTCAAGTGTGATTGGTGAGCCTCTTTGAAAGGGTCGTTTATATCAAAAGTGTTTTCCTAATAATTCTAAGACACTTTGTTATCTAATATCTAAATATTGATACATATAATCAGCATAAACTCTTTTAAGTCATCCTGAAACCAATAAGTTTCATAACCATTGACTTTCACAGCAAAATTTGATAACTGCTTTCCCCCTTCATTCTTTATTCAAGTCATTCCATCCAACTTACTTCTCCACAGGTTAAAAATGTTTTGTACTTATATTCTGCCTTCATAAATCATACCTACCATTTCTGAAGTGAAATAAAGGGTTTTCGTAACATTGAATTTCTCTATTATCTCAGTGTGCCCATTGATGTTATCCCACTTTGCCAATATTTCTAATATGGTATAACAAGTTTAATAGAGTTTTGCTTTATTGTATTTCAATAGATATTACATTTTTACAAATTGAAGATTTGTGGCAACTTTAGGTTGAACAATTCTATTGGTATCATTTCCCACTAGCATATGTTCACATCATGTCTCTGTGTTGCATTTTGTTAATTCTCATAATATTTCAAACTTTTTTTCATTACTATTATATTTGTTGTAGTGATCTATTTTTATCATTGATCTTTGATATTACTATTATAATAGTTTTGAGATATCACAAACCATGCCTATGTAAGATAGTGACCTTAATCAATAAATGTTATGTGTGTTATGATTGTTCCATCAACTTCCACTCCCCTCTCCCTCCTTTAAGCCTATCTTTTCCCTGAGACATATGAATATGGAAAATAGGCTAATTAATAACCCTGCAATGGCCTGAAAGTGCCCAAGTAAAAAGAAGAGTCAGAACTCTCTCATTTCAAATCAAAAACTGGAAATGATTAACTTTAATGAGGAAGGCATGTTGAAAACCTAGATAGGCCATTACCCTGATCAGGCAGCAGCAATCAACATCAAAGACCCTCGACCAGCAAAAAGATTATGACTCTTTCAAGGATCAAATGATGATTAGCACTTTTTAGCAAGAAAGTATTTTTAATGAAGCTATGTACATTTTGACATAATATTGTTGCACACTTAATAACATAAATAAGACTGTAATAATAAGCACTGAAAAACCAGAAACTTTGTGTGACTAGCTTGATTGCAATACTTGCTTTATTGAGATGGTCTGGAATCAAACCTGCAATAATAGCTTTTAAGCATACCTGAATCCCATTCCCTGCCTACTTGTAGTACTGACGATACCCTATATGAATGAGAAGCTAGGTAGATCCTTTAAGCCTTTTTTGCCCACTTAGACTTTTTTTTTTCTATTGTCTGATCTTTGGTCATAATGCTGCTCTCCCAGTAAGAAGCTTCCAAATCTACTGTCTTCATCAACTTCTAAGCCTATACATAGGGCTAGATTACCCTCTCATCTATCCTTATGTGAACTTCATTGTCTTGCATCTGTGTTCACATTATTTATGTTGCCCATGGGCTAGTGCTAAGAGGATTTTCTTTTGTGTTTCTCTGCCATAAATAAGTAATTTTTTGTGGGTAGTGTAGGAAGCAGCGATGATTTTTAAATAAATCAGTTTCCATTCTATACCTGCTCAAACTAGAATGAAAGATAGGAAATAAGTTTTAGTTATGGGAAATGTGTGAAAAATTGTGGTCATGCCTAAAAATAGAAGAGGTTTTCATAAAGCAGAAATGGACAGGGAATAACAATGAATATAATTTGTAATGTCACCATTTTATTTTGAGTTAAATGAAAATTAAAGCCTGCTTCCTCCAGGGAAATGTACTTCCTGGTCAATCTGGTTGCTTTGTAACTGTCCTATTAACTGGTATTCTAGCAATCTAGTTCAGAGTAGGTAGGTTTAGATTTATTGATTATATGAAGACAGTAAGTCATTCTTCACAGAAGTGATTTTGCAAACTGGCAAAGCCTTCATCCCAAGGAATAAGCAGTAGTTAACAATGATCAACAACCAGGTTTTCTCCATTCCCCTCAAATCCAAATTGCTTCTTTCTTTCCTAACAATGTAATCAATAGATACTAGGCTTAATCAATAAATTCCCTGGCTCACAGAATATCTTTAGTAATGTAATTAAGACAGAGATCATTTAGGATACGTTATTTTAAAGCCTGAATGATTTTAAACCTATTTACTGTACTGTATCATCTTCACTTTGCCTATTGTATTTTCTTAGTATTTTTACTCACTGAAAAAATAAAAGTAAGATTATAGAACTATTTCTAGCATCACAAAGGACTGAATTTTTTTTGCCACTTTTAGCCAGACATTGCCAGACATTTGAAAACATATAATAAATAAATCATGCATAGGTATGTAGATAATAATATTCTCCCTTTAAATTTTGTTGGAGGTAGTGATGGTCAGTAAGTGAAGGTCCTGACCTGTGATTTCATCAATCAAGGGAATTCTCAGTAAGAAACGCATAGTACTGATGTAGATCAATAAACCATCTCTAGTTCTTGGTCTTTCAAAGTCATCTAGGGCAAATGGGAGATTAAGTGATTTGCCCATCATTTCCCACCGCTAAAAATGAACATCTTATCTTTCTATCTATATTTTGAACCATACATAGTTGTTTTGGGGTGCTGAGAGAGCAAAGGACTTGCTTTGGTTACTAGCATATATCAGAGTTAGTACTTGAACCCAGACAGAAAATTCTAAGATGGGCTTTCTCTGGAACACTAGTCCTTTCTTAGCAAATAAATCAGCTATTGAAAATAACTGTAAAAATAGAAATTGTTTTCTACAGTAGTACACATAATATGTCATGAAAATATGTTTCAATATAGACATATCCAAAGTAGTAACTTAAATTATGTTTATTCAGTAAAACAATGAAATTATCAGAATTAGCTTGACTGGTATAGTACAAAGAGTGTTGACGTTGGAATTAGAAGGTCTTCAAATCTCAGATAATTTGATTTATTAACTGTGTAAACTTGGGAAAGTTACTGAACTTCTCAAGACCCTAGTGGCTCCCCAGGTCAGAAGACCCTTCTTTAGACACCACTTTGCTATAGGTATTGTTTTTCTGTATTAGAATGAAAGCTCCTTGAGGACAAGAACAGTGGCACTTTTGTAGTACTTATGTCCCTAGAGCTTAATAGAGTAAGCTTAATGAAAAGATTTGTTGAGGTTTTTGTCTGTTTCCTTTCCTTCTTCTCTCCCTTACTTCATTTCTCCATCCCTCTTCCTTATTTCCTTTCTTCTTTCCCCCCTTTTTTCCTTGATCCCTCTTTTTCCATTGCTCCTTTTCCCCTTCTGTCCTTCCCTTTCTTTATTTCCACTTTTCTTCCTTTCCTTCTTGCCTTCTATTTCTCATTCATGCAATGATCAGGTTCCTTCTCCTAAAAGAAACCTTTGCAGATTTCCCAAGATATTAATATCTCCTTTTCTAATCACTGTATTTATTTTTCATTTATCTCTTGGTGAATGTATTGGGCTCAATGTAATATAGTTTCCTTAATAATAATTAAAAAATACTTTTGTGTTTTTATCTTCAACATTTAGCACAACTGATAAATATTGGGTGTTTAAGAATATTCCATTGTTTGTCTGATTCCATGAGCTGTAAGATCTCTTCCAACTCTAAAGATCAACCTTTAGAGCAAATTTGGAAGCCTTCATGAGTCTAAGTAGACATGTATTGAATTATATTCATTGTATTTCTTTCTTCTCAGTCATCTTTACTGATTTTCTTCAGAGTTTAGTTGTGGGTTCTTTTTTTTTCCTCCTGATTTATAAGTGACTTGGTGAGCTCATTAACTTTCATGGCTTCAATTATCTTTTCAGTCTTTGACTAACTAGAGAGGTATAGGGTGCCATTATGTTATGGCACTCAATATGTTCTTATTTGCATGAAATATTCCTTTTTCCATAACTGTCTTTCTATTAGCTACATCCCCCACTGCCAACCATGTTTGGAAAGCTTTCCCTTTTTATTTATACCTCTTAGTTTCTCTGATTCAAGAGTCAGCTCAAACACTACTTTCCCAAGAGGCCTTGACTTACTCCCTTCAGTAATAGCACTTTCCCCTATGGGATTACCTGCCATCTATTTCATATATTACTTGTATGTACCTGTTTCCTTTCAGGTTATTTATCTTAGTCTGTGAGCTCCTTGAGAATGGATATATTTGTTTTTTTGTATCTCTAAAATTTATTAAAGTGTCTGTCATATGATAAGGATTTTTAAAAGATTATCTATTCCCCCCCTGGTTTTGATACTCTATAACTGACTCAAATATGGTTCTACTTAAAATGATCCATTATAGATTATTATTTCATGATACTCCTAAAAAGCTCATAGAGGGACTTATTATAAACTGTCTTATCTATAAGAGATGTTGGAGAATCCAATCCTTTCTTTAAACTGATAGGGAAACTGTTCCCTAGAGGAAGAAAATGGCTCATCCTAGATGATACCAAATTCAAGCATTACTCAAATATCTAAAACTCAATATTTCCAAAACAGAATTCATATTTCTCCTAAATTTATCCCTCTTCCAAACTTCCCTATTCCTATAAAAGGCACCATGATCTTTCCAGTGTCCCACACTCCTAACCTCAATGTTTTCCTCCCCCCACAAGCAGTTAAGTGTTTTTTGCATGCATAAATTTTTTTCACATCTAAACCTTTCTCACTTAATTTTCATCCTAGATAAGGACTTTTTCTCCTTTTGCATAAAAAAATATCAATGCCCTCCCAAGTAGACTTCTTCAAATATCTTCCCACACCAATCCATCCTCCACACAACTGCCAAATTTTTCTTAAGTGCATTTCTGACTGTGTCATTCTCCCACTCAACAGATCCATATGTCCTTTAGGATTCTTATTCCCTTTAGAATCAAGTATATCTACTCCTCTCCATTTTAAAGCTCTTCACAATCTGGCCTCAACCTATTTTTCTTGCCTCATTACATATTTCTCTCCATTCAAATTGAATCCTCACAGAGCCTTACAGACCTATATCAATGACTCTACAAAGACCAGACCCAAAGACCAGAAAATTTTAGCAGAAACAAAATGATTATCTTCTCACTGAGTTGCTGAATTCCTGGTCTTTCATATGGATATATGGTCAACAAATCTTTGCACATTCGAACCTATCCTATGTTAGTACTGGGAATGGAGCCACAATTTATTGAGTTCCATTTTCAAAGCCTTAGTATTATCTTTGTTTCCCAATTTCTGACATAAAATCAGGTGCCATTCTACCTTTTCTTTTTATTTTCTTCCCAATATTTCTCACATCTATCTCGTCCTCTCCATTGATACCATTCTATATACAGAAACTCATTATTGTGATTCTCATAAAACTTTCCCCTATCCTTCAATTATACCACACTATTATATTCTAGTATCAAGTACTACTATATACTAGTATGCATAGTATAATATGCAAAATTTATACACCCACTATATCTTTCTTATATGTTGACTTGATTATGTCACTCAATCGTCCAGAACCTTTCCTTATCTCTCATTTTTCTATTACATGTGGTTTCAACTCTTTTGATTGATATTCAAAGTCTTCTGTAGTTCTTATCATATTCTTGTATATATACTCTTTAAGACACTGATACTACTTATCAACCATACCTGAATTTTCCTTCTTCCATGATTTTGTTCAAAGTAGTTCATATTCCTGAAATATCATCATTCTCCCTTGAATGCTTTCCCATCCATTAAAGCCAATTTAAATATCACCTCATATCATATATAAATAAATATTATAATGCCATTAATGTAGAATTTAGAAAGAAGCCTTTTCTGAAGAGGACATTTATTCAAACCCCTTCATTTTTACGAACAAGGAAACTCAGGAACAGAAAAATTAAATCAAGTATCCAAAGTCTTCCTTATCTCTTCCTAACCTCAGTTAATAATGTCTTTTCCTCTCTCAGGGCTCACATAAAACTTTATAGATCTTAAGTATATTATCATGCTCAGTATTATCCTATATTATAGTTATTTGTATGTCATGTTATCTTTTTAGAAACTAATTCCCAAAAAGGCTGGGGACTATCTCTTATCTTAATTTTGTATCTCATATAGTACTTTTGTACATCAAGCCAAAACCTGTGGCTGCAATAGAACTTTTGGTTCCCTAATGATGCCTAGTCTAATGTTCTCCCTAGGGTCAAGCAGGAAAACTTCAAGATGGAGGTAAAAAAGAAGAAGAATTGGCAGTAAGTGGTAGAAAAGTAATGTGCATTTGACCATTTTGTGATAAATAAAAGTTATTGGTGAAGTTTTTTTTTTTTTGCAAATAGGGCACATTTAAGTTATTATTTTGGGGGAGCTTTTTATTTTTATAATTTAACACCATTTGCAGAGATAGTATTAGCCATCACTTTCTAACTACTTTATAAATATTAGTTTTGCCTTTCCAAGTAATGGCAAAATCATTGAGTGGACTGCACTTTATGCATCTTTGGTCTTCACCATAACTACTATATATTGGCTATTAAGCATTATCTCTAGAGTAACTATTATAGTCACCATTTTTTGCTAGGGCTACTGATTTATCAAGGTTAAAAATGCTGAGGACTCTGTCTTTGGTGTAAAAAAAAAATCCAAAGTAGAACGAGGGGTACACAATGAACATAATAGTGTCTCACAGGACTTGGGAAACCAGAGAGAAAATAAATATTAGGTTACTTGCTGGCAGTTTCTCTATGGAGTATTGAGTTCAGAAGTCTAGATTAGGAATGCTTAACTTTTTTGTATCATAGGCTCTTTTGGTGTCTGATGAAACCTATGATTTCCTTCTTGTAATAATATTTTTTAATCCATAAAAAATAGGATTATAAAAGAAAGCAATTATATTGAAATAAAGATGTTATTTTTTTTATTCCTCTAAATCCATGGATCCTACAAAAATCTAGCCATGGATCTGTTCACTAGTCTGTGAACCCCAGTTTACAGATTTCAGCTTAGCCATATTATAGACCTTCTAATCAGGTTACTGTAGTACTGACTCCATAGCAGCTAATGCTCCTCAGCTATTTAGATAGGCACACATTTTGAAAACACTTAAATATGTCTGTACCAGTAATTCTAGCTAATTATCTTCTTCTCTTCACTTGTTTATCATCTTTGAATTTTTCTGAACAATAGCTCCTTACCTCCAGGCTGTATTTTCAAGTATGTTGTTTGCCCAGCTTTCTCCCAGACATTTTGTGCCCTATATAAGAGATTCTCTTCTTGGAAAGCAGTTTAAGAAGGCACTCAGTTCAACCATTAAACTAATTAATCTCTTACTGAAGAGGTTCCTTATTACTGGCCACAGTTGTTAAATATCAATTTCAAATTAAGATTATCACAGCAAAATGTATGAGGAAATTTTTGCATATAGTTTAGCCTATGCAAATTATTTTAACCAAGGAGTAATAGAAATTTGCCTGCAAGAACAGTTTAAAACTCATGACAGTTTCATTTTTTCATAACTCATATGATATTCAGAACTCTCATTATATCTATCCTTCATCCATTCGTAATCTTACAGCAGTAAAAACTCCATCCAACAATGAAGATCACATCTCACACACACTTACATATTCTGTCTAGCAGATACTCCATGGAATATTGGACTAGGGACCTTGTGGTACCTGAAAGGACTTATTAAGTTTCAAATTACCAGTGAGACTTTGGACTAGTCACTTAAATTCACTGGGCCTAAGAGTTATTGAACTTGATGGTTATTGAAGTCCCTGGAAAATCTCTAGTTTTATGATCCTTCCTCTCATTGTCTTGACATTGCAGGGATCACTTGACTAGCCAGTCTCTTTTATATCATCCCTTGCAGCTTCTTTATAGTCAAGTATGTCATCAGAGAACTTTCAGATATCTCCGCTAATTAGGAAAAAATTAGCATGGAAAATTAAAATCCACACATAACTCAGTGAAATATCTTCAAATCAGGAAGAAGAAAGAAAGAAAAACAATAGACTGGATAATTCACCAACTGGATAATGAGCCCTAAGTATTTACATTTTAACTGCCTTGCCTTTAGTGAGAACCTGCTGACAAAAATATTATGTATACTGGTTGATTTGCATATTATGGCTTATAGAAATTAGTAGAATCATAGATTCTGGAGTTGAAAGGGACCTCAAAAGAACATCTGTTCTAACCACCTGCCTTCAAGTAGGTAAAATATCAATAATCCCATTTTAGAGAGGAGCATACAGAAACTGAGAAAAATTAATGGATTTTCCCAAAACCACATATTGGATCAGGAGTGGGAAGAAAAATCATGGGCAGATTTCGAAAATATTTACCCAATGTGCATCAATTTTTCTCAAAACTCAAATACTACATACAGCTCCATGACGCAGCAAGTTACTGGATATTACACTGGTAGCCTACGTTATACATATAATTCAAATATACATTTAGATAAAGTGGCATATACTCTTTCTTTCTTCCTTACTATTCCTCTCAATGATTTTCTTGTTAGATCAGTATCATCAATCAGAATGCTTCAGTATCATAGGGAATTGACTCTACCCTCCTGAAAACTCCTAAGGGGAGAGGATTCATGTAACTCAGCTTTGGGAAGGAACAGCAGCTGTCATAGTTCAGGGAGTTCCCTGCTGCCACATTTGCTCTAAGCCTTTGGGATTTTTGCCACTCACTCCTAGGTGTCTGGGGAGTAGAAGAGAGCTGAACATTTTATGGTTGTTAATCCCAAATTCTTTTTTGAGAAATGCCAAATCTTTGTCAGTAAAATGCAAGGTATAAGTGCTTTAATAAACAGTTCTATGCATTGAACCTTAACTAGGTCAGTAAAATGAGGAATTAACCACAACACAAAAATACCAGCCACTCTCTGAGGTCAGATAGAAGAGAAAAGCTTGTTGATTTCCAATAGATCACCATGGTAACATTTTCTTTTAGATTTCAGTGCTTAGTGTCACATTTGCCATCTGTAGGAAATATGTTAGCTATTCATTACTACCTTACATTGCACATAAACTATTTGGGGCATGTATATGATGATGAATTATGTATCTATACATTGACTTATTTAAACAAAAAGTGGATATGTCCATGCTATGAAAGCACAATTCCTTTCATTTTGTTAAAAATCAAATTTTAGAAAGTAGTAATTTTTGATAGGTCATTAATTAAATCTCATTATTATTTGAAACCATACACATGCAATACATATATGTATATGTAACATGATTTATTCTAGTTCCATTTTTGAGAATCAATTCTATATCTGTTTCTCTCTCTCCTCTTTCTCTCCTCTTTCTCTCTCTCTCCTCTCTCTCACTCTTTCTCTCTCTCACTCTTTCTCTCTCTCTCACTTTCTCTCTCTCACTCTTTCTCTTTCTATCTCACTTTTTCTTTCTCTTTCTCTCTCTCACTCTTTCTCTCTCTCTCACTCTTTCTCTTTCTCACTTTTTCTCTCTTTCTCTCTCTCTCACTCTTTCTCTCTCTTTCTCTCACTCTTTCTCTTTCTCTCTCACACCGTTTCTCTCTCTCACTTTCTCTCTTTCTCTTTCTCTCTCTCACTTTTTCTCTCTCACTCTTTCTCTCTCTCACTTTTTCTCTCTCACTCTTTCTCTCTCACTCTTTCTCTCTTTCTCTCTCACTTTCTCTCACTTTTTATCTTTCTCTCACTTTTTCTCTCTCACTCTTTCTCTCTCTTTCTCTCTCTCACTCTTTCTCTTTCACTCTTTCTCTTTCTCTCACTCTTTCTCTCTCTTTCTCTCTCTCTCACTTTTTATCTTTCTCTCACTTTCTCTCTCTCTCTCTCTCTCTCTCTCTCTCTCTCTCTCTCTCTCTCTCTCTCTCTCTCTCTCTCTCACACACACACACACACACACACACACACACACACACACACACTTCCAGGCTTTTCTAGTATTTTGATGATCTGATTGGTAAGTCTCTATTTCTGTCACTGGCTCAAGTCCCCAGCGATTGTGTTCTCCCTTTCTTTCAGGAGTCATTGACTAGCACATCAAGTTCACTTAAATACAATATTGTATTAGATTTTGCCAAGGAATATTTACTTCAAGCATTTGTCAAGAACAAATTTCCAAGCATTTCCCCCAGCTCCTTAGAAGTACAACCCCATACTAGCTCCATCTCTGGGAACAAGGGTAATTAGACAAGTAGCTTAACTCAGTTTCTACATATGTTAGCTCTATCAGGTTCAAGGATAATATTCCTCTTCGATATGTCTAGAATCCTTGCTTCCTCAGGCTTCTCTGGTAGACTTATTACCATGCTGGCAATCTATTCCCAAACTCCAGTGTCCCCATGTCTGGATTCCTGGGGTGGAGACACCACTGCCTGCTTCTAGAACTGAAAAGGATAAACGAAACAGGACCAAAATACCAAGCCTGCATCTCCATGCCACAAGGCCTAACTGATAGGAAAGGAGAGATGTCTGTCAGGTCCTTCCCCCCTTATTGTATAATGCTACCTGCTGAAACCAAAACTGTCCATCCCTCTTAAATTTGAATGCAAGAAAAAGAAAGGTCAAATTATACTTCATCAAATTATGTTATTTTTTTTTTTTTTAGAGTCAGCCAATTCTGACTCTGGAGGCAAAACTGATTTGAACTGAAAATGTAGACCAACACTCCATGTCCATACAAGTTCCAGTTCTTCTGTCTCCCAGAAATAAATCCTCAGGATCTCCTATGTCCATAACTCCATCTTAGATGATTTGTTATACATACATACATAGATGGATACAGCTATTGGATGTACAGCTGCATGGACATCTACTGATGTATATCTATATGTAAATGTATCTATGTATATCGAGTGATCTATATGAACAGATACACATATATCTATACATGAGTTATCAATGTTAGTATTTGATTGAAGAAAGAAAATCATAGATTGCTCATTTAAGGCAATGAACTTGGTCAAAAAACCTGGGTTTATATGTTAATTCTAGTATTGAATTAGTCATTGAATTAGTTCCCTGAACTTCAATTTTTCATCTATATAATGAGAGAATTGAACTTGATGGCTTCTAGATCATCTAAATAATTTTTAGATGATCTAAACTAGATAGCCTTCTAAATTTATGATGTTATAAAATTTCTCTTCCTGACTTTCATTTTAATAGTATGACTTTAAATGTTTTATCTTCATTGTGCTTAATTTTTCCAATCTATTAAGTTTATATTTACATTGTGTCTTACTGTTTGTTAAATTTTATATGCAATGTATCAACTGGACTTCATATAAGGAAAATATTACAGGTACTTTTATGTCTGTTTTATAGAAGAGAAAACTAAGACTCAGGGTGATTAAATGTTTTGCTTGTGATCACATAGTTAAGTAAGTGTTGAAGGAGGATTTGAACCCTGGTCTTCTTTTTGATGCTATAGAATCACTACTCTACCACAAGAATAATTAGACTGTGAATATATATCAGGATAGCATATTACTGATATATATTTAATAAAGAGTCAAGCACTAAGAGATTCTTTGGGATTCCTGAATCATTGGACCTCATTTTGACAATCTTAAAAGTGAAATGAGGTTGCTCCTCTAAGGATTTTCTCTCATATGAATGTTTATCCAGTTGATTGAGATTTTTCAGATTAAAGACCCCAATATATGCAGAGCATAAATTTAAATTTCCTGTGAGATGCTTCTGCTATTCAAAAAGTAAAGACTAGAAATGAAAGCTGGAATCACAGACATCGAGATGGAAGAGACTATCTTTTAAGAAACACAAAGAATAAAATGTAGATTTTCTGCTTTGACTTTGAAAACTATATTTTAGTACTAAATAAAAGGTGAATCAGGTTTGGTACTATTTATCTCATGATTGTAAGATAACTTGTTGATATTTGTAGGATACATTTTTGAAACACAAAAAAAGGAAGCATTTAAAAATATTAACAATTCTTCATCCCATGGAAAGAAATATATTGAATTTAAGTCAATGCAATTTGTTGCTGGTAAATTATGAGTAGTCAGCTAGGTAGCAGAAGGTCTTGAGTCAGGAAGACTGACCTCCCTGTGTTCAAATCTGGCCTCAACCACTTCCTAGATGACTTTGGGAATGTCATTTAACCCTGTTTGCCTCAGTTTCCTCATCTATAAAATGAGCAGGAGAAGAAAATGGCAAGTTACTCCAATATCTCTGCCAAGAAAATTCCAAATGGTCACAGAGTCAAACACGACTGAAAAATGACCAAACAACAAAAACTATTAATAGCAACTCTTCATTTTCTGTTTTATCAGAAAAATGCATATGCCGAAATTAACCTAGAGTCCTTAAGAATTTTCTTGTGCTCCTATTATATAAATAAAAGAGCTATGCCAAGGGAATAAATTAAACTTTCTTTTCCGTTCATTCTATTTATAATAACTGGGTTTATTTATGATTCATCTCATTTCTACATTTTCTATTGGAAAGGAAAAGCAAAATCTCCCCCATCCCCTCTGCCAGATTTTTCCCATAGTTACTGGTTCAACATAGAAGATCACCAAGTAGTAACCATGAAAATATTTTGGTGTCCAACTGAAAGCACAATTCATGCAAAAATAGATTTATCATTTCATCTGCTTAAGCATCCCATTTCCTTATGAATACAATAGGGGAAATGGGGTAAAATGAATTCTAAGATCTTTCTCAATTCTATTTTACAGAATAGACTGCACATTATTTCATTCTACTTATTCAAACATATATACATACTTTTTAAAAAATAGAAATGATGATTTATCTATGTAAAATTACATTTTATTATTTGGGAATTTTTTTTGTTGGGATGTCATATATAAAAGTAGACATATGAAGTAAGGAGTAGAGAGATATGATTAAGACTTTAGGCCTTGCTATATAGATCAAAAAAGTTATCCATCACATAACTGCTCTGGAATTTTTCTTTGCTTCTCTAATAACAATTTGAAAATGAATTATCATAAATCCCCTGAGAGAATAACAACATAACAAAGGGTTAGGGGAATCTTAAACAAAGTCACTCCTTGTTGTTCAGAGGAAGATGGTATGTAGGGCTTTAGAAACTGTATTCCAAGTGATAGATATTAATATCCTATGTAATCTTTCTCTTTACTAGATTTATGTACTATCAATTTCTAGTATATTTGCTCTAACATTATTCCTCAAAATATTGTCTGAAATCTCTGTGGGTCTCTAACACTCTTATAGGGAGTTCATGAGATCAAATTGCTTACATAATAATTCCAGGACATTCTGGTGTGTGTGTGTGTGTGTGTGTGTGTGTGTGTGTGTGTGTGTGTGTGTGTGTAAGTTGGGAGGATCGGAGAAAAACTAGCATGTATATAACTATATTCAAAGGAGATACAAAGTAAGGGAAAAGGAGACAACTAGTCAGATAAAGAAAGGCTTGATGGAGAAGGAGACATGGAACTGGGTCTTGAAAGCAATCAGAGATTCTAAAGTTAGAAGTAAAGCAGGAGTTAGGGTTCCAAACATGGAGGTAAGTAAATGTAAAAAGCATAGAAATGGCCAATAGTGTCAAGTATGAAAAAGAGTAAAAAGGAAAGTTTGGCTTTATTTCTAACTCTGTCCAAGGAGTAATATGTAATTTAGGCTGGATAATTTTAGAGACAATGCTGTGAAGAGTTGTAAATGCCAAAGAGAGGAATTTGTATTTCATTTTAGATGTATTTCAGTGAGGGACTAAAGTTTACTGAATAACATTGTTGGACCTGTGCTTCAGGAATATCCCTTTGTCAGCTGGGTAAAGGATTGATTGAAGTTGAGAGAGATAGAGTTAGAAGAGTGAATTAGGAAATTACATCAATACTATTAATGAGGGATAATGTGGATCTGACCCTGGGTGGTGGCTTTGTGAATGCAAAGAAGGAATGGATGGATATGACAGGCATCATGGGAAAAAAAGATAACATTGAACAAGCCATCAATATCACCCATAAGAAAAAAGTCATAAGAACCAGGTATTTCACAAGAATTCTACCAAACAATCAAAAAAACAATTCTAATACTACATAAACTGTTTGGAAAAATAGGCAAAGAAGGTATCATACCAAATTTCTTTTTTTTTTTTTTTTAACACAAATTGGTGATGATATCTAAACTAAGAAAAACAAAAACAGAGAAAGAAAACTACAGAACAATTTCCCTAATAAATATTGATGCAAATTTTTTAAATAAAATATTAGCAACAAGATTAAAGCAATAATCATACACTATGACCATGTAGAATTTATATCAAGAATAAAGAACTGATTCAATATTAGGAAAACTATCACCATAATTGATTGCCAATAACAAAACCAACAAAAATCATGTGATTATTTCAATAGATGCAGCAAAAAGTTTTTTGACAAAATACAAAACTCATTCCTATTAAAAACATTTGAAAGCATAAGAAAAAATGAAGCTATCCTTAAAATGATGAGTAGGATCTATCCAAAATCATGAATAGGCATTATCTGTAATGAAGATTAAGCTAGAACAAACCTTTGCAGTAAGATTAGGGGTGAAGCAAGGATGCCCATTATCACCACTATTACTCAATAGTATAGTTGAAATGCTAGTTATAGCAATAAGAGAAGAAAAGGAAACTGAAGAAATTAGAATGGATGATGAAGAAATAAACTATCATCCTTTGCAAATAACTTGAGAAACTGATTAAAAATCAACTAAAATAATTTATTTAAACAACTTTAGCAAATTTATAAAATATTATATAAAACTAATAAATCATTGATATTCTATATATTTTCAAAAAAGTCTACAAATAAAGTCAGATCTAAATAACTTGGAAATATTCATTGCTCGGGGAGAAAAGGCCAATATAATAATAATAAAAAAACAATTCTACCTAAATTAATTTACTTATTCAATACAATGCAAGTTAAATGTTATAGAGCTCATAAAAATAGCAAAATTCATTTGGAAGACCAAAAGTTCAAAGATATCAGACAATCAATGGGAAAAAAAATGTAAAGGAAGGTGCCCTAGCTATAACAGATATCAAACTGAATTATAAAGCAGTAATCATCAAAACAATCTGGTACTGGCTAAGAAATAGAGCGATAGATCAGTGGAATAGATTAAGGAAACAATATATGGTAATAAATAACCAAACCTAGTGTTTGATAACTTAAAGATCAAAAATTTTGGTACAAGAACTCACTATTTGACCAAAATTTCAGGGAAAACTAGAAATTAGTTTGGCAAAAACAAGGTTTATATCAACATCTCACACTGTATAACAAGATAAGCTCAAAATGGGTCAATGATTAAGATATAAAGGGTGATATAAGCAAATTCGGGGAGAATAGAGTAGTTTATCTGGCAGATCTATGAATAAGGAAAGACTTTAAAATGGAACAAGAACTAGAGAGCTTTATGCATGACAAAATAGAGCATTTTGATTACAGTGGATTGAAAGATTTTTTTGTTTTTGTTTTTTACACAAATCAATTCAACTAAAATTAGAAAGAAAGGAGAAAACTGGAGAATTTTTTTTACACCAAGCTTCCCTTACAAAGGCCTTATTTCTCTAATACATAGAGAATTGAGTCAAATTTATAAGAACATATCATTCCCTAATCATAAACGATCAAAGGATATGAATGGGCAGTTTTCAAAGTAATCAAAACTGTTTATAATTATATGAAAAAATGCTCTGTTACTCTTGATTACAGAAATGTGAATTAAAACAACTCTCAGATACCATCTCACCTATAAGATTGGCTAATGTAACAGAAAAGAAAAATGACAAAAATTGAGATAAATTTTGGAAAATAGGGCACTAATACATTGTGGGTAGAGTTGTAAACTCCTCCAATCATTTTCTAGAGCACGTTGAAACTATGGCCAAAGATTTTGGTAAAGTGAAAGGAGCACTGAATTTGGAGTCAGAGGGCATGAATCTAAATACCATCTTATGTCATATGTTACTTGTGCAGGTCCTCAATTAGTTCTCAGTTTCTTTATTCATAAAATGATATAGTTGGGCTAAATGGTTTTTAAATAGATGATCCTACAATCCTTTTGTTTTGCTGCTATAAAGGAAAGTTTGAAAGAAAAAAAAAACTTTCCATTAAATCTATACAATTCTAGTGAAGTAGGAATTACAGAATCCATTGGCAGTCATCTTTCTAGGATCAACTTCTCTTCTAAAGCAGAGGTTCTTAACCTCTACTGGACTCTTATTATTCTAGGCAGTCTGTGAACTTATATGGCAAAAAGTTTACTTACTTTTTATTAGTGTCTAAGTAAAACAGCAACTTCTTCAATTATTTAAAAACACAATTTTAGGAATACAATTAATATTTCTGGGATTAGGAGAATGATATAAAAAGTTAAGAACTTCTTATCTAACATTTAGGGAAAGCAGATTTTGTTGATAATGGACTTTGTAGGTTAACGTTGAAAAATGGTAGATGATATGCTCAATTCCAATCTAGCTTCTATGTGGTTAAAAGTTAGAACACATTCATTTGCTTCCTTAGCTTTTCCATTCATTAGATTATAATGATGGCTTGTGATGGCATAAATGAGAAAAGTGGATTGCTTTTGCTGATCATCAAGGGGGAAAAACCCCCTAAACCTCTAGGCTTTGTTATTTTTTTCTAAAAATGTGGGCTATAATTTTTATGATATCCAAGATTTACAATGAGAAGTTGTTTCACAAGAAATGGTATTACTGAGTGGTTTTTTGTTACATTTTTTTTTCAGTTTTTCTTAATGATTTTGATAATTAGGTGGATTTTAAACTCCTAAAAGGATCAAATAAACATCATAATTAAAATACAATTCAAAACAATTAGTCATATATTTTTTGGTTTTTTTTTTTGTAGTCTAGTTTATATAGTTGTAAACTTGTGTAATTTTTTCAATCAAATAAATAGACTATAAATCATAATACCATTCTTCAAAAAAAAAATAATTAGAAGAAGCACCATGTTTAAAAATATGTTTTATTTTATTTTTCTTGGTTATCTAAACACACCAGATGTTCTGGGTATGTTGGCCAATCTGAAGAGTCTTTCCTGAAACACAAAATTGTTCTAGTTTTAACAGCATATCTTATAGCACAGAAATTACTTTCCAAATAAATATTTCTTCTCTTAGCACAAATAAAATAGAGATTTCACCTTTAACTCCAATAATTTTTTTCCACAGCTATTTTGGAATGTTACTTCTTTACATATATATTTTCATGACAGAATAAAAAAATGAATTCCTGACCAAAAACAAAATACAAAAACCCCCAACTGTTCTCTTGTAAGAGACATTATTTGAGCATCATTGAAGTATGACACTTTGAAATAGGCTAATCTTGTTCTACTAGACAGTTAACTAAGATGACTTTTGTCTTGATTTCCTAATTGGTTTGTTGCTCCTTGTCACACATGATCTTAAAAGAAAGCAACAGCAATATGTATTCACATGTATTTGTAAAAAAACATAATTGGTGTTTTCCGGAGGAGTGCTTGTTTCAAACATTGCTCTTATAATGCTAAGGAAAATTACTTTGGTTTAAAACTTCCTTTGTGAAAGTAAACATATGACTTTTATGTAATAAAGAATTTGCTCCCAAGCGTTTAATGATCTTTTTTTTTTTTTTGCCCAAACTCGTTAGCATTTTAAAAAATACAGCCAACAAAGAAGCATATGGTCATTGCCTCTTATGTGTAGAACCTAATATAGGTTAAAGAATTTGATGTAGCGGGAAAAAAAAGAAACAAACACTAAAATGAGTCTGGAAAACTTGATTTTGAATTCCTGCTCTTTCACTTACTATTTGAATGACCTTGCTTAGCCTCTGGATCTTAGCTTTCTCACATATCAAATGAGGGAGTTGTACTAGGTGATTATTAAAGTTTCTTTCTATTCTAAAATTCTGTGACTTATAATATATTTCTATATATATATGTATATATATGAATAGTAGTGAATGCAGGAGATAGCACTGGTTCAGGTTCAATGTCTGGATTTTTAAGTATAGGCTTTTCATATTATTTGCAGCAAGACTCAGCACAAATCCTCCACAAATTAATATTTTGAATTCAAGGAATGGCATGATAGGAATCAAATTCTAAAAAAAAATGACTATAATTAGGTAAATAGTGAGGCATGATCAATTTTGACACAGGAATTACTTACTATAATGTCTGAGATTATCAACACAGAGGAAAAGCATGCACACAAATTTAAACATTTGGGGGGAGAAATGTGCTGAAACAAATCTTTAGAAGTATCCATAGTTCATGCAAAGTATTCATATCTGAATCACTAAAAACATTAGGGGAAGGACAGTATAATTTTCAATGCATGGATCAGGGAAATCATCATGAGGAAGGTAGAATTTTAAGTAGGTTTTTTAAAATGAGTAAGGTTTTATAAGGGAGGAATATCGTCAGTAAATTTCCGCTCAAATAGAAAAGCCACTAAACCATACATATGGATCTCTTCCATTAGGAAATGTCATATTAGCATTATGAACATTTATAGTATTTTTATTTATTTTGTTACTTTCTAATTACATTTTAATTTAGTTTCAATCACACTTAGCTGTATTGTTGGTCCTGTTTTTGACACCTCTGAGTTACATCACTATACCATCAAGGGACATTAAATAGATGACATTTCACTGTTTTGATGGCAAATGTTTAGAACTAATGTTTTGATCAAATACTTTGTTAAGTTTCACCATTATTAATGAATTAGTCGTCTTCTTCATTTGTGTAGTTACATGTCATAATAGCTTGAGTGGTATCCCTGGATACAGAAAGATTTGACTTAACTCTTAACTCTGAAGTTTCCTAGCTGTATTATCATAGCAACTCTGAATTGTAGTTGAAATCAGGCAACTCTAAATTCACATATAACTCTGCAAGATGTTTGTTTATCATATCAGAGCACAAACTTATTTTAAAGTAGTGGACCATATCTTATTTCATTCTTTTTTTTCAGGGATGGAGGCAGGATCACATCATAACTGCTTCCAAATTGTACCAATGTGTAATAGAATGCAGCAGAAAATCTTTTCAGACTGAGAATAATTAGCCTTCTGCTAGGAATAAGTAAGCCACATAGCTCTAAAGAAATAAATATGGATGTGAATTTTTGTGGATGAATAAATCTGTATAACTTTATCTCTTTATAAAGCAATGAGAAATGGAAAAAATGCCCTTGATGAAGTAAATGAATAAAACGGGATCATTATACTGCCTATCACATATTCCCCCAAATTATACTTCATAACAATCAAATCAATGCCTAGCATTTAAATCTTTCTAAAACTGAACTAGACAATCTTGATGGAAAAAATATCAAGTTACTTAAAATGGCAAATTATACAACATATGTATGTGTGCCTATATGCATAAGCACACACACACACACATATATACATATATATGTATATATATATATATATATATATATATATATATATATACATGATTATATACATACAGGTGTGTGTCAAGATAAAAACTTCAAAGCTATTTACAAACTTTTGTTTACTTCTTTGTTAATTTATTTACTTCTTAATAAATATTTATCATTGAGAAAGTTTCCAAACATTAACACCAGGTGCAGGCCCAAAAAATATCTCCAAACATACCAGGTAATTAGAGTAGAATTAGTTTAATCCAAATGCATTTATTTATGACATAGTGAAAAGAGAGCTGATGGAACCAGAAAAATCTGGATAAAAGTCTTACTTCTGATTCATACTAATTGTGTGACCCTGAGCAAATCGTTTAACTAAGTGCTACAGATATCGCCCTATGACCAGAACCTGAAATGCTTCATCTGTACAGGGAGTTTTTTCATTTGGAATCCCAATGCAGATGAAATCACAGGTGCAGTCCTCTTCCATGTCCTGCTTGTGATATAATTCAATATACTTCGAGATGGCATGTGATTTGTTTTAATTAGCTGCTTCTTTTAAAATGTTGCTCAGTCCAAATATCTTCATAAGAAAAAATTGTGGTCATTGCTCAAAATGTTTGTAGCAAATCTAGTTCTAAATGGGAGCAATTTATTCAGAAACCAATCTACTACTGCAGCAATAATCAATGTGTTTTCCCTTAGTCCCATAGTGGAGCTGCCGAAGGACTGTTGTTAATTGCCTGTAACTAAAAGACTGCTGTGCCCTTAAATGTAACTCTTTGGCACTCATTCATTTGTTGTGTTTAACTGAATGCCAGCTTCCCTTAGGTTTTGCCTAGTAATTTTCCTTTACAATTTTCACATTCACTTTTGGTCCCTTAAAGGGGGCAAAGTCTATCATTTTAACAACAAAACACAAAAGGCTAAACAGATTTTAAAAGGTTTGCACTTTCTCTTTCCTTCCTCTGATGTGGAATTGTGCTGAAATGGAATCTTTTTAGAAATGCTGCCTCTCTGGGCAACTTGAACTTGAGCAGAAAAGCAGATCACACTTCAAAAGGAGAATAACATTTGCTGTGGTAACAGGACTCACATTTTAATGTGGAGATAAATAAATCAATTGACTGGAGTTGTGGCTGTTAACAGCGACAATTTTCAACTCCCAGCAGTTTTCTGCAGAACCCAGTAGAGAAAAAGCTTTGGGGACCATATATTTTAATAAATATTTTCAAAGGGGAACAAGTAGATATGAAAACTACACAAATTGTAGATTGTAGCTGTTATGAGATATTGTGTATAATACCTAGGCTATTCATCATACATGAATAGTTAGACATTATGCTATTCTAGAATGTGTATAAGTGTTATTTATGTGTGTATATATACATATATAAACACTTTTAAATGGCAGTTATTTTATCAAGTGATGTGGATAAAGTTAACCTTAGAGTAAGGAAGACCAAAGTTCAAGTGTCTTCTGTAACATGTTGTGACTAAGGAATTCTAGGAAAGTGATTTAACCTCTCAGTACCTCCAGGCAACTCTGGAAGTCTAGATATAAATTACACTGAAGTAGCAGAATTCCATTGGGAGAGAAAGAGCCTCATTAAGAGCTCCTTAGGCCCATGAAATCACAGATCTTTTCAAAATAAAATAAAATCCTTTTGTGGTAGCATGATAGGGTTTAGAATGTTAGACTAGAAATTTAAAAAATTCATTGAGCTCTCATTTAAATGTGTGAACTAGAAAAAAAAATTACTTAATCTATATACACATCAGTTTCCTCATCTATAAAATGTAATAGCACTCTATTCCCCTTACTCAGGGTTGTTCTAAGTCTTGAAGAAGATGTAAAGTGTATATAAAATACACAAAGTAATTGCAGACTCTCCACAAATATAGTATTCTATTTTCTATCCCACCCTGTCCTGTGCTATTTTATGCTAGTCTATGTTATGTCATGCTCTGTCACTCTATACTCTTCTATTGGTTATGCATTATGATAGGTGATGACATGTTTATCATAAGTCATATTTACATATTATAGTCATTTATCAGAAATATTTATTAGACATATAGTAATATGGAGAACTTCATCTTAAGCTCAGTGAAGGAAATACAAGACTATAAAGCATTCTCCCTGCCCTCAAATTTGACTTTCCATAACCTCCTCTGGGTCATGGATTTAGGATAACCTTCTGATTATGTACTCTGATTATTATTGTTTTTACACTCTGTATACATGCAAATATGCATAAATGCACACATATTTTGTATTTTAGGTTTTCTATGGGTACCTCATTCCTGCCCCTTCCTCCCTTTTTACTGGAATATAAGATTCTAGTGGTCAAAGTAATGAAATTTACTGAAACATTATACTTCCTCAGCACCCAGAATATAGTTGACCTTCCACAGATATATTTTTATATTGTATGTGAGCATTGCAACTCTACATTTGTAGTGCCAAGAAAAATTTTAAGGACAATCTATAACATTTTCAGAGTTGATTAACAAAAAAAAAAGTTTGGCTTCTGTATTTTTACTTTTTGTTCTGATAGTTAATGCTACAGGAAGTCCTCACAAATGACCCTTAGCATTGCACACACTTTGACTATATGCATAGCATCATACAATATATACATGATCACAAATAAAAATACCCATTTATGCTTATCTATACATATATATATATATGTGTGTGTGTGTGTGTGTGTGTGTGTGTGTGTGTGTGTGTATAAATTGGAGGTAGCCAGTAAGAAATATTATCCTTTAGACCGTATAATTACTAGGCTATAATTATCATATGTTCACAAATCATATAATTTCATTATATCCAAAGTTTTACAATTGAAAGCATGTTTATAAATCTTAAAGCATTAAAGAATAATAAAGTATTAATATTAAGATAAACATTCTAAACTTTCTTTGTCAGCCCATGTCATCTAGAACTATATTGATATAAGTTCCTAAATAGGTCAGCCCTCTATTTCTCCAATGTTTGAGCTACTTCACACTTTGAAGTGATCACGCCTAGCATGAAGTTTCCCCTTTCATTTATTGGATTTGCTAATACTTGCTGACTAGATTAAAAATAACAGTTACATAAATATCAATAATGTGAATATTGTCTGAAGTGTTATTTTAGGAGTCATGGGGAGGTACATCCATGATTGGGGGTTGTTGTTTTCCCAAACTGACTGACATAAAACAGAATCCTAAGAATTTATCTGATCACCTGAGGCAGAAAAATGGTCAGGCACAATGCCATCTTTGGGGTTCAGAGAGTTGACTGGGGGCATCCATAGAGGCATTAATCCCATCTTCATCACCACCTTCGACAAAGGGCTGCCTACAGCCATAGGAAACCACACAGCAGTGCCAGCTCTTTGATCTATTTAATACTTCCCTTTGGCTAAGGGTTTTAGGTTGCCAATTGCATAATTCCCCCTTAAATAGAAGTGGCCTTTTTTGTTATTTCTTTAGATTTTTTTAATCCCACGATTATGTCAAGTTATGTTTCAGAATCATAGAACACTGAATGCACTAAAAGGTCATGGACCAGATCACTTGTGTCTTTATGTTCATATCTGTTATATGTAGAATCAAATCTATCTCAGCTTCCTTCTGAGTCTCCATTAATTCTTAAATGGGGAGGATTAGGAAGCGAGAAGATTAGAGAAATTGTAGAAGGGGATAATTTATACCCAGGGATGAACCGGCCATATGTATCTTACATGCATAATATTCCAATCATAGCATTTACAATATATTCAAAGAGAGATGAATATCATATTAATATCTTGTCCTGAATTTTGCAATATAGTGTAGTTTTTAGACTGATGAACTTATATTCAGGAAGTATTGTGTTTGAATCCTGTCTCAGACATTTATTTAGCTGTGTGATCCTGGGCAAGGCAGTTAACCACTCTCAAACTGAGTTTCCTCATTCTAAAAATGGGGATAATAATAACACCTAATTCACAGGGTTATGTTTATTAAAGGAGAAAATGGGTAAACCATTTTATACATCTTAATAGGTCTTAAAAATGCTAGGGTTGTTGTCATTGATGATGATGATGATGATGATGATGATGATGATGAATTATACAATATATTTTTAAAACAAACTTTCAAGAAGGGAAAAATGCTTTTAACATGTGTAAATGGAATTCAAAAGGGAAGAAATAACCCATTACCAATCACAATAACAAAACATTCTTATAGCTATTCTATTTTTCAAATTTCACATTCATTTCCTTATACTCTAGGAGATTCAATAATTTGCTTGATTATCCTTTCTAATATCCATAAAATTCAATAATTTAGCAACATGTTCCCTGGTTCTTTACCATGTTCTTAGAATATTAAAGTAATGAATGAGTTAAATCATATGTTTTCTAATTTTACAATGTTTCCAAGTAAAGATACATAATTGAATCAAAGATAAGTCCATTGAAGTATCCATAATGGTTTTTCCATAGCTAGTTGCTATGAAGCTATTTCAATAGCCTTAATTGCCACAGAGACATCGAAACTTGTATTTGTATGGAAAGATTAGTGACTTTAAGAGATGGTATCTTGTCAAATATGGAAAATACTAGGTGCTTCCTGAATGGATCTTTTGAGTAGCTTAAATTACTCATAACAAAAATAAACCTGTTTAGTAAAGAAGTTATAGATATGATAACTACATAGAATTCCCAATCCCTCTAATTTTGTCCACCTGCATTTTGGATTTCCTTCACAGGCTAATTGTACACTATTTCAAAGTCCAATTTTTTTTGTACAGCAAAACAACTGTTTGGACATGTATACATATATTGTATTCAATTTATACTTTAACATATTTAAGATGTATTGGTCAACCTGGCATCTGGGGGTGGGGAAGGAAGGGAAAAATTAGAACAAAAAGTTTGGCAAATTGTCAGTGTTGTAAAATTACCCATGCATATATCTGGTAAGTAAAAACTATTAAAATATTTTTAAAAAAAGAAGTTATAGGTATAAGATCTGACTAAATAGTTGACATTTTGAGTCATTCTAATTAATTCTGGCCAAGCAATTATAATGCCAAAAGAATTGTTATAAAGTAATTTAACCCTGCCTATAGCTAATATTAAAGGCAACTTTATACCTGTTTCTTAACCCTTTTCTTTTAACTGTAGTTAAAAAAATACCTGATTAAAGAGTGGTATATGTGTGTATATATGTATGTGTATATTTGTACACATGAGTAACTTGATTGCTCAATAGGTAGAGCCCAGACCTAGAGTCTGGGAAGAACTGAGTTTAAATCTGGCCTCAGAAACTGACTAGATGTGTGACCTAGTCAAGTCTCTTAGCTCTCTTTGCCTTAGTTTCCTCATCTGTAAAATGAGCTGGAGAAGGAAATAACATAATACTCTAGTGTTTTTACCAAGAAAATCTCAGATAGGTTCATGAAGTTGGCTATGATTGAAACGACTGAATAAAAACAAGACCTTTATGTATTTCCTGATTTGATTACTAAATTAGAAATAGAGGAACAGGTAAAGATAAAAATAATTGTACTTTATCACATGTATTATGATAGAGAACTCTTATGAAAAGGTTGGTGAAAACTACACATTTTTAGTTAATTATACTTGGAATAGAAAAACTGCATAATGATCTCATTTGCACTTAATGAATCTTAGGTTTGTGTCAAACATAAATCACTTCATATATATTTTTCCATTTAAATGTATCTTTTGTAGCAATAAATAAAGAAAATATAATTTGTCATTTGAAATATATATTCACATATTTATATGTGATATGTATCATGTACATGAATACATTTCAAATATCAAAGTACATAATTATATTATATGTATGCACACAGATATGTATATGAATATGTGTGTATATATATGTGCGTGTGTGTGTGTGTGTGTGTGTGTGTGTGTGTGTGTGTGTATAATGGCCTATGTGACCCAAATCTCATAAGCATTTTAATTTAGAATCCAATTAGGAAAAAATAGCATTCTGCTAGTTAGTATTAAAACTAAAAAGAATGTTTGATATCAATCCATAACAAAAATTAGATTGTAATCAATATAAATTATTTAATATGTAATAGACATTGAATTTAAATTGAACTTTGTAGTATTTTGCTAGACATTTCAAAGAATCATGGAGTTTTGGAGTTGGAAGAGACTCTACTCATAAGATGAAAATTATTGCAATACGGAAAAAAGAATTTGCTTCATAATATACTCAACCAATTGGCTTTCTTTTCTTGAGGCCCTGAACAGAGGGAGAACCCACAGCATCAAGAAGCCTCTCATCTCACTTTGAGACAGCTCAAGTCTCAAAAGAAAGAAATTTTTCCTAACATTAATTCTTTGGTCTCTTTGCAATTTCCAACCATTTATTCTAGTTTTCTCTCATCTTTCGGGTCCAATAAAACAAGTCTTATTTTTCTTCTAATGGAAAACTATCATGTTCTTTCCTTCACACCTCATAAAATTTCCAAAAAATGGGAGGGGGAATTGTCTTTTTTTTAGATAAATTGTCATTTCTTTTTGGGAGATGGAGACTTTTAAAAAGGAGATGAATTCTTGATCTCTAAAGTTAGAACCTATCCTGCATGGCAGAGATTTAAAAGTTAAATAAGAGAAAAACAATATCCACATTCATTAATTTAATCCCCAAACTGTGAGATCAATTTGAACTTGTTATTTTCACTGTGAGTATATAGTGCCACGACATGTTGTGCTTTTTTGCAGAACTGATGTATACAGTTGAACTTGCTGGTGGGTTGGGTGCCATTCTGCTGCTGCTTGTGTGTTTGGTGACAATTTACAAGTGTTACAAGATTGATATCATGCTCTTCTATCGAAATCATTTTGGAACAGAGGAAATCGATGGAGGTAAGAGATTCTTCATATTTGTTTTATTTTTTTACCTTAACATTCTTGCTATTTATATCCTCCAAATGTAGGTGAGAATGCACATACACATGATTCTGTTATTTCTATTATTCTATTCTATTATTTTTATTACTCTATTATGTTATTTCTATAGCAAAAAAAAAAAAAAAGAATGATCTAATGATGGTTTAAATTGTTCTAAGCTTATTTTGTGTTATTTTTTTTAAAAGCAAAACCAAAACAAACAAATAAAAACATTCTTTGTACTGGATTTCATAAAGTCAATGAAGATGTGGGATTGAATAAACCTCTCCAAATAGAAACATGGGACACCAACATATTTTAGAATTTGATTCAGAATGCCACATAACAATTATAAACACAAATTGTGATTCAAATGACAACGTTCATCTTCCATCACCCTGTAAATCTATATACAAAGGCCAATTTTATATCCTCAGGAGCAAAAAGTATCTCTTGGGTAACACAATTAGTATTCCCCAAATATATAGGTGGAAGTGAATCTCAATTTGCTTCTTGTTTAACTGTATCGGTTTCAATAAGCTGTTTTGAGTATTTTCTAATTTAACTAATTTTTTTAGTTAGGACTGGTGCAGATTTAAATTGTGCTCCTGTAAATATGAAGAGGGAAAACAGAAGTATAAATTTTCAATATCAGCTAAGCTGGTATTTTTGTTACAGCATAAATATGTACTTTTTTGTTAAAGAATCCTAAATTAACCCTAATTAGTGATTCTTCCAAATAGGGAATGCAGCAAAGTACTTTGTGCACCTATTAGTCAGTGCACATATTAGATGGTTAGCCAATGTTTGTTAAATTTCAACTGTTTCATTGAATATATTTGAATGAATTTTCAGTCCTTAAAATTAAAACCTCTAAACTATTTACAACTTAAGTTTAACTCATTTTTACCCCTCCAAATTCTCATTATGCATACAAGATAAGTTTTCCATTTTGAGAAAGGTATTTATGGACAAGTTAAAACAATAGATCAGTAGGTATGCCATAGAGAAACCATCTACATATACGATTGTATTAGCATTTAATTATTATTCTATCATCACCAAAGATTCTATCATTGTTACTTTGGGAAAGCACCCTGAGTCTCACTTTTCTGTCATAAAATGGGGGAGAATGTTAGATTTAATGATCCTGGGGAAAATAATTCACATATATACAGTGTTTTTTACAATGTTATATATTACTTCTTCACAATTCTATGAGGTAGGTAATAAAATTATTACCTTAGATTTATAGATAAACCAAGATTAAGAAAGATAAAATTGATGGACCATAGTCAAAAACTCTTTAAAAAGAATCAGAAGTAACTCAGACCCAAATCTTCTGACTTCTAAATCCAGTGTTCATTCTAATAGACCACTCCAGCTTCCCATGGCTGCCTACAGTTATGGTTGCCATTGACTGGGGGAGTCTATATGAGTGAATTAGAAGGCATACAAACCCAGTTTAAGGAAGCAAGATTTCAAAAATGTTTCTGTTTTTCAATGTGAAAAGGCATAAAGAGTCTCAAGGACAAAATTGTCTTAATTCTGGATTTTGACCTATACTCCTCTCCAAACTTAACACTCTTCATATTCATATCAGAATTGGAACAAAGGAGAAGTTGAGTACTAATTGACTGAAAGCCAATGTACAAATTGTTCTACAAAGAGATTAAATGACAGTTTGTTCAACTGAAGTATAAAGATGAAGTTCCCAAAATCAAAGGAGATAATAGTCTAATAGCCAGAAAAGGAAGAAAATGTTTTTGCATATAGGAATTATTCACAACCCATTTATTCTTTAATATCAGAACAAGGAAAATGGTATAAGAAAAAAAAAAAGCTTAGTTAGAACTATCTTGACCTGTACAATTCAATTAAATTGAATTCATTTTTAGACCAAAAAAATTAATGGAAAAAAGTCACAGGATATTTTTTCATAGAATATGAGATTTGGAAAAGCTTCAAAAGTAATTTAGTCAAACCTGTGCCTAAACAGAAATTTTCTCTAAAAGATTTCAGATATGTGATTTTCTGACTTCCATTTGAAGACTTCCAGAACTAGTCAACTCACTACTACATAAGATGTCAAGTCTCATTTTCAGATGCTATAAATTTTGGAAAGATTTTCCTAACACAAAGTTGATTTTGTATCACTTCAACTTTTTCCCATCATTCCTAATTTAAGTCAAACCAGAACAAAAGTAATCCCTCTTCCTCATAACAGTCCTTCAACTGCACATTATAGATTGCTATAATTCTCTGGATCCTCAAGAATTCTCTAAAATATCTACATTTAGACAGAAGAGAGAGAGAGAGAGAGAGAGAGAGAGAGAGAGAGAGAAAGAGAGAGAGAGAGAGAAAGAGAGAGAGAGAGAGAGAGAGAGAGAGAGAGAGAGAGAGAGAGAATTATTTAAATACCTAGTAGAAAGATATATTTCTGTGCTTAAAAATCTATGTAGTTGGTTTTTCTATATACCCATATTGGAAACATTAGATTGTTCCTCATTTTCTTTGTGTTAGTATTAGTTGTGCTTTTGTGGTCATAATTTTGCCTTTAAGAGTATCATTGGCCTAGTGGACCAATTTTCCGTACAGAATTATAGACTATGATATACTTTATATACTTTTTTGAGCTCTTAGAACTCTGTTTTCTTCACAGCTAAGTTGTGGTCTAGACAGTCTGTTTTATCTTCCTTGCATGATCACTTTATTTGAAGTATCATATTACTTCTTTAGAAATAAGTTCCTCAGGGTGCAGCTAAAATGGCAGAAAGGAGAAGGAAATTCTCATAAGCTCTTATCCAAACCCCTCCAAAAATCCTTAAATAATGCCATAAAACAATTCCTGGATTAGCAAAATCCACAAAAAGATATATAAATACAATTTTCCAGCTTAAACATTTCGTAGGAAAGATGTGTTGCCCCAGGATGAGAGTGGAAAACCATCCAGTGCAAGCCATGCCATAATAGACTGGGTCCCAGCAAACTTGGAGCAGGCCTTGGGAATGAATGAATCATTAGTTGCAGCAATTTCTGGAGCACTCAACTCATTGACAGTAAAAGGAATGAACAAATGATAAGAAAGAGTTTAGAGGGATCTCTTTGCTCACACTCAGATGCAGGTTGCAGTTCTAGGTGGCAAGTTCCTAGAACACATCAGAGTGGAGCAAGGACTCTGATCACAGTCACAGGACAGAAAATAGTGCTTGTGGTCACTCACAGACCATAGCACAGGCCAGGAGAGCAGTAAGTACACCTCTCTTTATATTATATGACCTTGGAAAAACTGAAAACTTGTAGGTCCCTAGAAACATCTCTGAAAACAGCTGCACAAAACAACTGAAGCTTGGGACAGTGTACCCTACACTCTAGAAGCAGATTCCCATTTTAGCATAAGTTAAAAGTCAGGAAATAGGCTGCAAAAAATGAGCAAACAACAACAACAACAAAAAAAAAAATCTGACCATAAAAAGTTACTATGGTGACAAGAAAATCAAAACACATACTCAGAAGATACCAGAGTCAAAATTCCTATATCCAAAGCCTACAAGAAAAAAAAAAAAAATTGGTCTCATGTAGAGGGCTGAAATTCCAAAAAGGTATGCTTGAATCAGACAGCAGAGCACTTAAGACTAATTACCTATTCTATGTGAGACAATGACTCTATTAGCATATATTTGGATAAATGGCTCTTTTTACTGTTGGTGCTTGCTGAATGTTTGGTATTAAGATAATCATAGGCAAGGATTGGAGGGCAGAGGGACAGAGGCGAGAATCACTTGGTGGCAGGATGAGGAGAAGAGAAGTTGGTGACTTCCTTCCCTGTGTAATGCTGGAAAAACTGAGGTAAGAAAGTGATTAGAGGTTTTAAAATATTTTAATAAAGGGAGAGTTTGGACTGACTAAGCCATCTTAGCCAGCCAGTGGATGGAACTCTTGTCTTAAAGCATACAATAATGAGTGAGGAATTCCAGAGACTCTTAAAGGAATTCAACCATCAGGGAAACAAAGGCAGGGGTGGGTAAAGCACTGGTAAGTGGGAAGTTCCAAGAAAGGACAATTAATTCAGTTCTGACAAGTTGAGGGTAAAGAGGAAGCATCATAAATCTGATAAGTTGGGAAAAGGGTAGGAGACACTAAGTCTGGTTCAGAGGGTTCCATCTAGGTAATTGAGATAAGCCATCAAGAGTTTTATGACTCTTTGGAATGCTAGTGGCCAGGAGACCAGTCCTAATTATCTCAGTCCTAATGGCCAGGTAGAGGGATTGCCATCAGAGAAACTGAGGCAAAACAATTCAGGGAAATTGAGACAGGGAAACTGAGGCATAACATAGTTCCTTCTTTGTCCATTCCTTCTTTTCTTCCTTTCTTCTTACCTTCCTTCCTTTGTTCCCTCCCTCCTTCCTTCCTTCCTTCTGTCCATTTAGGATATCATAACTTATCTTCAGCTGCTCATAAAAGCATTTTTTTTTTCTTTTTTGCACCTCTGCACCCTCCCAAAATATCTTGGGGCTTACTTGCTAGATTTCTTTCTAGGATCTTTCAAGGGTCTAGGCCAAGCCCCATTTGGTCATATTTTGAATCCTGATTGACTCAAATTGAAGGTAAATAGCAGTCATTTATGCTTTGGCCAGAAACCCTGAAGGTCTTCTCCTACCAAATTTATTTATTTATTTATTTATTCATTAATTCGTTTGTTTGTTTGTTTGTTTGTTTACTGTTTCATTCATTCATTTAGATTTTTCTTTGGACTAGGTGAAAGAAGAGTTTTTTGTTTGTTTGTTTGTTTGTTTGTTTGTTTTTTGCCTCAATTGCCACCTAGTCTGAAGCACTGAATAGTAAGATCTTAATCAATTTGAGACCTATTGAAGACCTTAGCCTGAAAAGGCCAAGGTCTCCCATTACATCCAAGGCCATCTCTAATTATCCTGATCTATATCTGGTCACTGGCCCCAAAAGGCACAGTGATTTGGGTGACCTTGCCTAGCCCTCCCTCACTTAAATCTAATTCACTTGGGTATCATGGCATCCCCTTCCTGAGGTAGTTGTCCTCTTCAAGAATGAAGGACAAACAACAGCAACAATAACAACAATGATGATGTGATATGTAGAAGAGATTCCTAATATGAAAAAATGTTTTATTTTTAAGTCTTCATTGTTGGAGAGAGTATCCATATTGATGAATATCAAGACCTCAGAGGTTTTGAAGGGAAGGTTATATTGGAGTCATTTCCAAATGGCTTGCAAGAACCAACTGACAAGTTATCAGCACTAGAATTTTTACTTTGGAAGTTGGCAAATAATACACATAAGGCTTAATTTATCCTTTTGTTTGTTAGACTTAAGTGATATAAAAATGCTAATAATATAAATTTAACTTAGAAGCTTGTAGTACATTTTTTCCCAGAGAGCTAGCTGTTAAACATGTAATAGCACATATCTTACCAAAAGTCTTAACATTGCATGTTTTTGGGAAGACCCTGAAGCCATGGGTTTTATTACTGGCTCTCCTAAATATTATTTCTTGGGAATTATTGGTCCTATTACTATTACTAATATAACAGTTCAAATTTATATAATAATATGAATAATACTGAAAATGTACAAAGTACTTTCTTCACATTAACATTGTGATATGAATAGGACTCAAAAAATTATCTACATAAGGAAAGTGAGATTCAGAGTGACTTGCCAAAGGTCATATAGCTAATAACTGTCAGACATGACCTTTGAAACTAGGTCCAATCCCCATGTTCATTTGTGAATCTCATCATGTTAGGATGTCTGTTCTTCCTGTGTCCAACTAGCTACTCTTTGTCAGCAGACATGTCAGAAATATCAAGGAAATTTTCTCCCTCCTTTTATTTTCCATTTAAATCTTCTTTGATCAAACCCATGTCTCCAAGCAAATACACAATGTATTTTTTCTCTTTATACATATTGTTATCCCTGACCAATATCCTAAAATTATAGCATTTTGTTATAATAAAGATTTCTACTTTTTATTTTCCCATATCATTTTTCCCAACCACTTCTCCATTTCTCAAAACTGCCTGTTTTTAGTTTCAAAAACCTTTATCTTTAAATAATAACTGCAGGGATATCAACACTCACACCTTTAAAGTCTTTATATTCTTGCTCAGAACTTTCTCATCCCTAGTAATGTCTTACTTAGTTTCCTGTGGAACCATGATTTGCCCCTGTGTAAATCACCAGAAGTGGATAGTGACTGTCAGGTTTGACAAATTTCAGGATCCTTGGAGTCATGCTGTGAGAAGACATCATAGTCCCACTGTTGTTCATATAAAGTTGATATAAGGCTGGCTCAGATCTTCTCAGCAGTAAGTTGTGAAAGAGCCGTTCAATTCAATCTAATTCAAAAGACAGCTGTGCTTGCTCTGTGTAAGGCACTATAATACAGAGGCTACAAAGAAAAAAATGAGCGAATCCCTGCTTTCAAGAACTTTATGTTCTACCAAGATTTGTCCTTTTTCCTTTAACAAGTATTGGATGGTATTTCTCGAAGTTTGCACTTGCAGATTGCCATTCATCACTATAACTCTAGTTGCTTCCTCTGTAGCATATATAGCTTCAGCTTCTATGGCTAGGTTAACTCCCCCATCTTACAGATGAGAAAATTGAGGGAGTGAGGGAAGGAAGGAAGGAAGAAGAAACAAAGGAAGGAAGGAAGGAGGGAAGAGAGGGAGAGAGGAAGGAACGGAGAGAGGGATGGAGGGAAGGGATGAGAGAAAGATAGAGGGAAGGGATGAAGAAGGGAGCGAGGGAGGAAGGGAAGAAGGAAGGAAGGAAGGAAGGAAAGAAGGAAGAAAGGAAGGAAAGAAGGAAGGACCAAAGGTACAATGATTCAACAGTTCTTCATGTCTCCTGTGTTACAAAAGTTAATATTCTCCTTTGTTTCTTCAGAATCCCCTTTCTGTGAGGAGGCAATGTTTTCTTTTTGAAAAACTTCCTGTTTTATATTGAACACATCATTCTCCTGATAATCTATCAAATAAGGGCATTCCCCTCCAGCCCTACCTTATATAGTAGGGAAACAGCCACATTGTGTGCATATAATTATTACTTGTCACTGGAAGAAATATTAACATGCAAACTGTTAAAGGCCATTGTATCATCTCTCTTGCCCTCCTCACTTGTTTGTTTGGCTAGATGTTTGGTTATTTTATTGTTTTTTTTTTTCTTGACCATTTTATGTGCTCATCATCATGCCAAGGACCCTTTTCCTCAATCCATCTAAGCTAGAATTTATCCAGACCAGACCATCCTGCATTTTTCTGGCATTACTCCTGTTTTATCAAGATACAATTGTTGATTTTTAGTCATTTTCTAGTTATTAGACTCTTTGCCATATCTTTTGGGATTTTTCTTGGCAAAGATATTGAGTGGTTTGCCATTTCCTTTTTCAGCTTATTTTACATATGAGGAAACAGAGGCAAACAATTGTAAGATACTTGCTTACAGCAATATACCTGGTGTCTGAGGTAGGATTTGAATGGAGGAAGAAGAGTATTCCTGAGTCCAGGCTCTTTTCACTGAGCTATTTAGCTGTCCCTATTAGGATACAAGTTGAAAGTTAAAGTAGATCTTATAGGTAATGTGGTTCAACCACTGTTTTTTATTTACATGAGTAAACTGAGGCCCATGGAGGTTAAATTTCAAGTTGCATAGGTTTTACTTGCTCAGGAGCATTTGATCTATAATTAGCAGTTTCTTATGGGTCCCCTAATGAAAATATAATCTTCTCCCAGGTATTGTCATTCAGTTGGTCTTATAATAAAACCAACAATATTTGGTTATTACTTTTTTTACACTCTTCTCTCCTGGGAGCACTGTTCAGTTTTCAGAGACAATCTACTCAGTCTTGCTTCTTCCTTGTCCCGGTGTCTTCTGTCTTCTATCATACCAAATAACTCATTAAACTGTATTCCTCATTTTCAGTTTTTGGGTGTTTTTCAAAGATAACTGTCTTTTATTTTCTTTGCTGCCAAGAAAAAAAATGGCCTCTATTTCAGAAGATATATATTATTCTCCTAGTTCCATTAATTAGTTCTATGACTTTGAAAAAATTATTTCAATTCTTTGAGTCTCATTTTCTCCATTTATTTAACAGGGGAATTAGATATATAATTACATCTACTATCTCCTCTGAATCTAGGATTCTAAAATTTAAAGTACCTTACACTGTTCAGACAATTAACAGTGGCAATGATTTATAAATTCTTCAATTATGTTTAAGGGATCCACAAATCCAAATCTAGCACCTTTCTTAGTATAAGAGAAAATCCCCAAAAGACCCTGAATGATGATCTGATTTGTAGGTACTTCCTTGGGGAACTGAAACAGAGTAGCCTTTGCAACCCACCTCAATGCATAAACTTCAAAGAAAATGTAGCTATCCTTTGAATGCTTCCTGTTGTCCTGAAAACTCTTGAAAATGATTGCTGAACCATAATTCTATTAATATAATAATGGAGGGAAAGAAAAAGCATGTTTATTAACTTTAAGCACTTATGTTCTAGTCCTTGTGCAAATATTATTTCAACTGATCTTCACAGCAATCCTAGAAAATAGGTATTATTCCCATTTTGCAGTTGAGGAAATTGAAAAGCCCAAAGATTAAATGACTTGACCAGGCTCACACAGCTATTCAGTGTCTGATGCTGCACTGATGCAGATAGGTCTTCCTAACTCCAGGCCCAGCCCTATATCCACTTTGCCACCTAGGTATTCCTCCATTATATTCTTACTGCTGGCTTGAAGATTAAGAGTGATTTTCTGAGTCTGACTTTCTGAGCTCTGAGGTGCTCTTTCTTTGCACCTGAGCTCATGGCCTCCTAGGCAGTTCTATGATTTTGAGGGGGGAAGATGCCAAATACCTTTTTAGACTTGTCTAGATCACCATTAGCTTCTGGCTCAATGGGTAGAAAAGAATTTCCCTCATCCACTGGCTCTGTAGAACTCACAGAATCATCTTTAAGTTGCAATGTCAACAGAAAGAAGAGACTTGAGAGGTAGAGATTCTTTTTGGTACATCCACATTATTCTGATTCAGCACCCCCCAAAAAAGTAGCATGACTGACAAAAAGTAGTCAAAGCATAACTCTGATAATTCTTTATTTCAGGGAATGGGAAAATGGAAAGAGGAAATGGGGCAGAAAGTTATCTTTATGAACTTTAATTTCCCCTGTACTGTCTCTATCAAAACACTTATAAACTTCACCCAAAAAAAGTCACAAAACTTCTTTCTTGAAGAGTTCAATATATTGTGCACTCCCATGTTCCACAAAAGCATGTTGCTAAAACCCTCCCAAATATATGGGAAAAATTGCATTGATAATTTCTCAATCTATTTCTTCTATTAGATGCTTGTTTTTTCTTCCCCCCATGATTTCTTAATAATCTGTCTCCCTATTATTTTCAGACACTACTTCTGTATTTCCTCATAGGTGAATTATTTTTCTTTTAGCATGTTTCTGTAAAATGCCAAAGAATCCATTTAATTTCATTAGTATAAGCAGTAAAAAAAAAATCCTTTAAAACAGTTGTTTGGCTTAACATTATGAAACTAGATAATAGGCAGAATTATTCACTTCTAATGGTATGTTTGCCACTGCACATAGTCAGTATTGCCTTATGTGTAATAAATCATTGAAGAACAATTTAATAACTAATTTTAAGTTTATGAAGGATTATAACAAAGACCATATTTATACATTTTTATGGTACATAAGTTAAAGTACTTCACTATTAGAAATAACATCATACATACTTGATTAATCCTGTTCCAATTACATTTACATCAGTAAATTTAAATATATCCCTTTAAGTTAGTAATATTTTTTGGTTACTTCTTAGGTACCAAAAAAGTCGTGCTCATTCACAGAAATTCAGAAGACAAAGCCCATAGATATTAAGAATTGTCAATATTTTAGCAGTAGAACAAGCTCTGCACATAGAGCTATTAAACTCATTTTAGCTCCTACATTCAATAGAAAAGTCACCATCACTTGACCTTCATATGCCTCCTTTTCCTCATCCCATCCAATTGGGAGAATGATATTTACTTTACCTACTTCATGGAGCTGTTATCAGGAAAACATCTGGTACAATGGTAAATTCTGTGTAAATGTGACTATGTGCTTTCAAAAACAAAACAAAAAACCCTTGAGATATTTTTCAAAAACTTCTTAATTCTTGTTTTATTAGAAAAATAATTGGACTAAATACTTTGGCATTAATTTTATTCTGAAAAAATAAGCAATAATGAATTTAATCTTCTATTAGACTTTTTTTGAAATCTGAAAACTTTAAAATCAGCAGTTTATTCTCAGTATCAAATAAATGCCTAGATCTTTACTGGGTGGCTGACGTACACTCAGGGGAAACAGAGGAATTAGATATACATCAAGTTTCCCATTGATCTAGAAGCCAAGCATCTGCTCAAGTAAGGAGTGGCTTTTCTAACTACATTTAGGCTAGAATTATTTGCATGTGAATAGCTCCTTCCAATCCAGTGGGTGTTCGTTCAGCCTCTATAAATTGCTCTAGAGGATATGAAGAGATGAGAACTCATCTAGTGCAATGTGTAATCAGCTCTTGGAGTCTATTTAAAAATAAGCTCTGGATTTTAAAAGGTTACTAGTCTCATTTGTTTAAGATAGTCTTTGTTGCTGTGTGATAAAAGTGTGGATTTTTCTATTGCAGTTTCAACTGCAGCCTTGGTCTGTTTTGTCAAAAGCTCTCAATATCAGTTTGAGCTCTCTGGTTACTGTCATAATTTATTTTTATTATTTATGAAAGTTTTATTGGCCTATTTAATTTTTATATTGCAGTCATTTCCATATGTTAATTCTTTTCCCTGCCCTCCCATTCCTCTCTCTCTGTCCCATGGTCACCCAGAATCACTTTGCTTAGAAGAAAAAGAAACATTCAAGAAAAAGTAATCAACACAATAATTATTATTTGGCAGAATATACAATATTACAAACTCATAATCCCCTACTAATCCAGGAAGAATAATTTTAAGAAAGAAAGTATATTTCTTCATGTCATATTTGTAGACAAGTGCTAAGCCTGGGAAACATTGCTACCATTGTCAGTGTCCAATTAAGTCAGTAAGAGGATCTGAATTTTTTTAAAGATAATGTGGAAGATGTGAAGATGAAATCTAAAATTAAACACATTTTTTAATATTTTAATTTTGATTGGGAAGGGCTGCAGGACATCTAGTTGGAAATATCATTGTAATTGCATAGTAATTGAGCCAATTTTTTTATTGAACTGCAACTTTTAAATTGAGTATTTGTTATTTAACTAAACTTAGTAAGAGTCTTTTATAACCCAGTAACTGATTTGAGGTCACTTACTACTCTCAAACCTTATAGCCAAATGTAAAGATAAGGGATTCCACCATCATTCTGGCTTGACAAATCTAGAAAGTACAGAAACTTTCTGATAGGAGTTAAGGATTTCATTATGTTTAGGGAGTTCTCATTCTCTAAGTTTTATCACTTGTTTGAGCTAGAAGGAATCTCAGATAGTATCTATTCTAATCCTTCCCTTTTTAGAAATCTATAAACTCTAGACTAGTTTGTAAATTGGAAATATCCAGTAGGTGTCGATGCCAAACTAAAGTTTAGAAGATAGGTCAAGGTTAAAGATACAATTTAGAAAGTCAATTGCACAGAGACATTTGATCATTGAAACCATGAAAATGGGTAAATTGAATAATAGAAAAGACAAAATTGTAGTGGATGACTATACTTAAGAAGGGAGAGGAGAAACAGAAAGTAGAGGAGAAAACCAAAAAAGGATAGTTATAATAGTAGAAAAATCAGAGACAACATCATATAGTGGATATATATATATATATTATAAAGATTTGAAGATCAGCTCCATTATTTACTACATGTGTGGCTTTGTCCAGGTCACTTGACTGTTGTAGGCCTCAGGTTTCTTATTTGTAAAAATTAAGGCATAGCATCAGATGATTTCTGTGATCTCTTTCAGCACTAGAACTTATGAAAATCACGTGGAAACTAAAGTGGAAAAGATTTTCAAAGTGTGGTGGATAGTTTCAGTTTCAGAGGATAAATAATATATGCTAAGCATCTCTTGACAAAGAGTTGGTGGACTCAAGAGGCAGAAAGATACATTTTCAAACATATTCTCACATGTGAATTTACTTTGGCTAACTATGCATATTTGTTGGAAGTTACTAAAGGGTTTTGAAGAAAAAGAGAGAGTCAGAGAGAGAGAAAAAATAGAGAGACAGAGAAAGATAGAGCGGGGAGAGAGAGAAGGAAGAAGGGAGACAGGTAGAGGGAAGAAGGAAGTCAGAGAAAAAGACAGAGACAGACAAAAAGAAAGAGGGAAGGAGGGAAGGGAAAAGGGGAAGAGAGAAGGAAAGGGAAGGAACAAGGGAGGGGGAGGGGGAAAGGAAGGTAAAAAGGAAGGGAGGGAAGGAAGAAAGAAGAAGAAATGAAGAATGGAGGAAAGAATGAAAAAGAACATCACTAAATAATTTTTAAACACACACACACATACACTCACACAATCAGAAGGGAGACCAAGACAAACTGGCATCTACTGAAAGTTAGATATTATAGTATTTTCACTTTTGTTGTTGTTTATTTGCGATTTGTTTTTTCTCATTTTTTCCCTTTTTAATTTGATTTTTCTTGTGCAGCATGATACTTGTGGAAATCTGCATAGAATAATTGCACATGTTTAACATATATTGGATCACTTGCCATCTAGAGGAAGGGAGAAAAAGGGAGACAAAAGGGAAAGAATGGAAGGGAAAAAATTTAGAACACAAGGTTTTGTAAGGATGAATGTTGAAAATTATCCAAGTATACATTTTGAAAGGAAAAAGTTTTTATTTTTAAAAATAATTATTTTTTTAAATTAAATGTTGTATTTATTATATATCTAAAAGGAATGGAGAACTGTATATAGTAAAGACTTGCAGTTTTGTGTAATAGTCTTCTTTCTACTTTCCTTCATATATGAAAATGACCATTTCATTTGGATTTTGTTAAATTTAGAATTTTTTAAATAAAAAGGATAGGAGTCAAGAATTATATGGATTAAGAAAAGGCTTCAGAATATTATGATCAAGAGGGCCCAAATGATTATTGAAAGAATAATCTTTTTATTATCATCTTAGTATTTGTGGATATTATTGCAAACTTTTGCACTGTTGATCTGTTATCCTTCTCTTTTGCTGCAAGACAAGACTAGTTCCCTTTCCAGTTATACATACCCTTAATGATTTTTCTTATGCCATTTCTCAGTACAACTTAGTCATTTGTATTGTCCTTGGGTCACGAACAAATGTAATTCTCTAGGTGTTAAAAGGATAGAATTTCTCATTGGAAAACTATTTAGAATAATTAATTCCCCAACTATTTTCCAGCTCTTTTCCTTCATCTGATTCAATCATAGACTTCACTTATCTCTAGTATCTATTAAAGAAATATTTTATTGTAGATTTAATAATTTGTCTAAATATAGAAAACAATTAATATTGTCTGAGTTACTATAGAATATCATTGAGAAAATTTTATAGCGTTCCCTGTTAATTACAATCAGTACAATGTTAAATACAAGTAGTTACATCAGTATAATTTCTCTATCATTAAGGAATTCCTTCTGATTCAACTTTCTATGGGAATTCTCCATGATAATATTGAATATATTTGATGAATATGTTTCTGTGTTTTATGTATTACTTCATCTTGTTACCAAATAGATCCCTGAACAGTTTTTATCATGGTTGCCTTTGTTATAGAAAGTTTGAGAACTAATGTGAAGTACTACGGTAAGACTTTCTTTTCTTACAAGTAGAAAGAATTTGGGACTACTAGAGAGTTAATCCTCTTCCCCTAGACCTATACAGTCTCTATAGTTCATAGACCCAAGTTAAGATCAAAGGTTGCCCTTTTTACAACATGGCTTTGTCTTTTCTCCCTGGATTTGTCTCCTGTTTGTTCTTAGAATTTCAAATTTGTCTACAGATGCTTCTGTTACTTTATCATTTCTGCTGCACTGCTGACAGCTCCAGTCTTGGCTAAGGAACTCCTTGCCAGTTGACCATTGCCTACATCTACTGCTATCTCTGAAGACATCTAATTCCTTAATGTTTATGATTCTCTTGAAAGATCACCTGACTACACTGGTTTTTCCTTCCCACTATCAATGGGATTAATACCATGCATTGTAAACAAGATCTCTGCTTCACCTCTCAAGTTATTAGTCTCTCCATCTTTGTGTGTGTGTGTGTATGTGATTTTCTTTCTTTTTTTATTATAACTTTTTATTTACAGGATATATGAATGGGTAATTTTTCAGCATTGACAATGGCAACCTTTTGTTCCAACTTTTCCTCTCCTTCCTCCCATCCCTTCCCCCAGATGGCAGGTTGACCAATAAATGTTAAATATGTTAAAGCATAAGTTAAATACAATATATGTATATATGTCCATACAGTTATTTTGCTGTACAAAAAGAATCAGACTTTGAAATAGTGTACAATTAGCCTGTGAAGGAAATCAAAAATGCAGGTGGACAAAAATAGAGGGATTGGGAATTCTGTGTAGTGGTTCATAGTCATCTCGAGAGTTCTTTCACTGAGTGTGCTGGTTCAGTTCATTACTGCTCTATTGGAACTGATTTGGTTCATCTCATTGTTGAAAATGGCCACATCCATCAGAATTGATCATCATATAGCATTGTTGTTGAAGTATATAATGATCTCCTGGCCCTGCTCATTTCACTCAGCATCAGTTTCATCTAAGTCTCTCCAGGCCTTTCTGAAATCATCCTGCTGGTCATTTATTACAGAGCAATAATATTCCATAATATTCATATACCACAATTTATTCAGCCATTCTCTAATTAATGGGCATCCACGTAGTTTCCAGTTTCTGGATACTACAAAGAGGACTGCCACAAACATTCTTGAACATACAGGTCCCTTTCCCTTCTTTAAATCTCTTTGGGATATAAGCCCAGTAGTAACACTGCTGGATCATGCAGTATGTGCAGTTTGATACCTTTTTGAGCATAGTTCCAAATCATTCTCCAGAATAGCTGGATGTATTCACAATTCCACCAACAATGTATCAGTGTCCCAGTTTTCCCATATCTCCTCCAACATTCCTCATTATCTTTCCCTGTCATTCCAGCCAATCTGTGAGGTGTGTAGTGGATATCTCAGAGTTATGTTATTTTGCATTTCTCTGATTAATAATGACTTGGAGAATCTTTTCATATGGCTAGAAATAGTTTCAATTTCTTCATCTGAGAATTGTCTGTTCATATGCTTTGATCATTTATCAATTGGAGAATGGCTTCATTTCTTATAAATTAGAGTCAATTCTCTATATATTTTGGAAATGAGGCCTTTCTCAGAACCTTTGACTATAAAAATGTTTTGCCACTTCATTGCTTCCTTTCTAATCTTGTCTGCATTAGTTTTGTTTGTAAAAAAAATTTTCAATTTGATATAATCAAAATTTTCTATTTTGTGATCAATAATGATCTCTAGTTCCTCTTTGGTCATAAATTCCTTCCTCTTCCACAGGTCTGAGAAGCAAACTATCCTATGTTCTTCTAATTTATTTATAATCTCATTCTTTAGAACCCATTTTGACCTTATCTTGGTGTACAATATTAAGTGTGGGTCAATGTCTAGCTTTTGCCATATTAATTTCCAATTTTCCCAGCAATTTCCTTCTTATCCCAAAAGCTGGGGTCTTCGGGGTTGTCAAACACTAGATTATTAAGGTTATTGACTGTCTTTTCCTTTGAACCTAAGCTATTGCACTGATCAACTAGTCTATTTGTTAGCCAATATCAAATAGTTTGGGTAACTGCTGCTTTATAATATAATTTTAGATCTGGTACAGCTAGGCTACCTTCATTTGATTTTTTTTTCATTAATTCCCTTGAAATTCTTGACCTTTCATTTCTCCATATGAACTTTGTTGTTATTTTTATAGGTCATTAAAATAGTTTTTTTGGAGACTGATATAGCACTAAATAAATAGATTAGTTTAGGTAGTATGCTCATCTTTATTGTATTTGCTCACCCTATCCAAGTGCATTTAATATTTTTCCGATTGGTTAGATCTGACTTTATTTGTGTGGAAAGTGTTTTATAGTTTTGCTCATATAGTTTCTGATTTTCCCTTGGCAGATAGATTCCTAAATATTTTACACTATAGGTAGTTACTTTAAATGGAATTTCTCTTTATAACTCTATTGGATTTTGTTAGTGATATATAAGAATGCTGATGACTTATGTGGGTTTATTTTGTATCCTGCAACTTTGCTAAAGGTAGGGATTATTTCTAATAGCTTTTTAGTAGAATCTCTGGGGTTCTCTAAGTATACCATTATACCCTCAAAAATATACCGCTATCATCATATCAAGTGATAATTTTGTTTCCTCATTACCTACTCTAATTCCTTTAATCTCTTTTTCAACTCTTATTGCTAAAGTTGGCATTTCTAATACAATATTGAATAGTAATGGTGATAGTTGGCAACCTCTTTTCACTCCTGATCTTATTGGGAATGGTTCCAGTTTATTCCCATTACATTTGATGCTTACTGATTGATGGTTTTAAATAGATGCTACTGATTATTTTAAGGAAAAGTCCATTTATTGCTATACTCTCAAGTGTTTTTAATAGGAATGGATATTGAATTTTATTAAATGATTTTTCTGCATCTATTGAGATGATCATATATTTTTTTGTTAATTTGGTTATTAATATGGTCAATTATACTAATAGTTTTCCTAATATTGGACCAGCCCTGCATTCCTGGTATAAATCCTACTTGATCATGGTGTATTATCCTGAGGATGATTTTCTGAAGTCTTTTTGCTAATATCTTATTTAAGATTTTAACATCAATACTCATTAGGGATATTGGTCTATAATTATTTTTCTCTGTTTTCAACTTACCTGGTTTAGGTATCAGTGCCATGTCTATCTATGTCATAAAAGGAATTTGGGAGGACTCCTTCAATTCCCTATTTATTCAAATAGTTTATATAGCATTGGGGCTAATTGTTCTTTAAATGTTTGGTAGAATTCACATGTAAATCCATCTGGTCCTGGGGATTTTTTCTTAGGGAGTTGATTAATACCTTGTTCTATTTCTTTTTCTGAAATGGGACTATTTAAGCAATTTACTTTCTCCTCTGTTAATCTGTGAAGCCTATATTTTTAGAAGTAGTCATCCATTTCATTTAGGTTATCAAATTTATTGGAATAAAGTTGAGCAAAGTAACTCCTTATTATTGCTCTAATTTCCTCTTCATTGGTGGAGAGTTCTCCCTTTTCATTTTTAAGACTAACGATTTGATTTTCCTTTTTCCTTTTTCTAATCAGATTTGTGTATGTCATTTTCTAGCCAAATTCAAAGATTTACCCAATATATAAACTGGCTATGAATCAAATCATTCTCATTGTGGTATGAAGAAGAAATTTACATCTTATTAAGAAATTTACTTTGGCAAGGGAATGTCATATTTTGTTAAGAGAAGATTACGTTCAGGACAGGTATCTATCAGGAGGGAAAAACAGTATGGATCATACCTGGACATAATTACTATAGTTTATGTCCAGTTAAGAAATTGTAATCCTGCAAATTGCACCACAGTGCCTCAAGGCAGATTGACTTAATGATATGTTCTGTGTCAAGTGACTCACTCAATGAAAAAGCTGTACCATCTTTCTTTTTGACCATGAATGAATAAATAAAAAACAATAATGATTATTAGTAGTTGTATTGTAATTATATGAAAATCAAAGATTAAGAAAAAGCATTCAGGAAAAGGAGTACCTAGCGGGCACAGTGGATGGTATGCTGGTTCTAGAGTCAGGAAGATTCATCCAACTTCAGAAATTCAATAGCTGTTTGATCATGGGCAAGTTATTTAGCCTTCTTTACCTCAGTTTCCTCATCTATAAAATAAACTGAAGAAGGAAATGGCAAAAATACTGCAGTATCTTTGCTAAGAAAATCCTAAGAATTGAATAATACTTTAAAAAATAATGACTGAACAAAAAAAAAAAAAAAGAGGAGGAAGTTTGAGGAGGAAATTTTGGGGATTTGATATTTTGATATGCAAATAAGAAATAGCACTATACACTGGGTAAGAGAACCGGTCCTGCAGTTAGGAAGAATTAAATTCAAGTCCTGCTCTGACATATATGAACTTTGTGACCACAAGTCATTTGATACTTCAGTACCCAGGCAATTCTCTAAGACTATAAGTAATGGAGAAGCTGCAAATTTGTATTGACAGAGGGAAGTTCTTCACAAAGAGTTTGCTACATTGTTAAAATCACAGCTCTCGTCTGGTCCTTCTTCCACTCAAATCTCCCACCCAAAAGAAAATATCTAAGAAATGTGACCAGACTTGAGGAAGAAGATTAGATCTCAATAAATAAATCAGGGAGTCTTTTGCATACAATGGAGATGATGGAATCTCCAAAATCATCAAGATTATTACAGAGATTTAACAAAAAAGAAAGATCTCTTAGAAAAGAAAAATACTGAATCCTCATTGTAAAGAGATAATGGGGTAGATGATCACCTAGCTAAGAAACTGAAAATAAATAGTCAAACAGGGAAGGATTGACTCAAAAGAAAAAAGGTGCATGTTTGAAGAGGACAAAAGAATGCCCAAGAATAATGAGTGATCAGTTCTTCAAACATTATTACTAGCATTAGGAAAAGTAAAATAAAAATAAGGATTCTGAAATGAACGTTACAAGCAATTTTTTAAAATGACAATTCTGGATAGAGCAGTGTCACTACAGTTATGGGATAGAAAGCTTGATTTCATTGGAGACTGAGTAAGGAGTGGATAATAACAAAGTAGAAGCAGTTAAAGGACAGACAATTATAAATAGGAGTTTGGTGGTGAAAAGGGGAATGTCCTTATCTCTGCTGTTTTTACCTTTACCTGGAGCATAGCACAATTCCACTTCACTCTAATCCTTGGACTCATTCTTCTCTTGATCAAGGATGTTATGCTAAGATATTGCACTATAAGATACGGAGACCCTTGCTACTTACTCTGGCATTTTCCCAGATTATAAATAAGTTTTAGTATTCCCATTTCCCAACAATCTGAATCCTTCTATATATGTTGCTTTGTCTAAATGTAAACTTTTTGAAAGCAGAAAACCGTCTCAAATTTCTATTTTATTTCCAATACTGAGTACATAATATGTGCTTAATAAAATCTATTACATTATACTACACATAGGATGATAGTTGGAGAGACTAGAAGAATCAAGTGCAATTTTTTTTAATATAGAGTATACTTAAGCAAGATTTTAGGCAGCATGGGATATATATACATATATATATATATTATACACACATATAAACATATGTACATATGTGTGTATTGGTTGAAAGTTAAAAAGAAAAAAAAGGTGAATTAAGCTCAATAGGCAAACATGCTGAACAAGGTAGGAGAGAGTAATAAAATTCATAGGTTAAAATGCTATCCTTTTCAAAGTAAAACAAAAAGCCACTTTTTTCTCAGAATGAGGAATAATGTAGGGGTGCATGAGTGAATAAGAATGAGTTTTAGAAATCAACTAAAAAGGAATAGAAAATCCGTAATGAATGGCATAATTATGTCAATGAAATAGCATATAAATCTGGTGGGGGAGAAGAGTATGAGTGATATCTTACGACTTGAGAAGATAATGCTTCAGGCAACCTCTTAGAAATATGAGTTATTCAATGAAAAAAATAAAGCATTTTCCCATACAGCAGTGAAAATCCAGCTGACATTAGATGTCATTTATTTGTAGTAAATTGGCATGGCTCCATTAGTTACTCAAATGAGATCTAGCAGTTCAGGAGTGAGTTCAGAAAAGGTAATCATGGAGATAATTAAGAGTTGGGAACTTCCAAGACATGTAGGACAGCAGGACCCAGTGCAAGTTAGTCAAAGACAAATTATAGAGTATAGTTGATGACATATACTGCTCTACTGTGTAAGGTTGAAAAAAAATTGAAAGTAATTTGATAATCAAGGAGGATGAGGAATGAGAGAGGTACTAAAAGGTTGTGATGAAGACAAAAAATTGGTTTTAAGAAGATTGAGGCATATAGAATCATGGAAGGTCAAAGATGGAAACTTCACAAGTCAAACAAAATCATGGAGTTAGCACAATTATGGGTGATGATAGCAAGATCTTAGGTATAATTATCTCTTTGGGCATTTGGAAGTGGTAAGCTCTTGATCTTGGAAGATGAGAAAATTAACTGAAAGGACAGTTTTTTAGTTTTCCTAGATCATTCTGTGAGGTGCCTTAGAGGAATGGATTATTTTATTGTTTTGGTAGTAGGCGTCCTTACACTTAGCATCTCAAGTTCTAGAGGACATAGTAGACTTTCAAAACTTGTCTTCCCAAATCCCTCTACCTTATTTTTCCAGAATTTTAGTCTGGGATTATTATAATTATTATGATAATTATTTATCATGATGATAACATTTACTATTATTTCTATGACACATAAAGGTTTACAAAACACCTTTTGTATTTATTCCTTACAACAATCTTTTAAAGAAAGTCTTATTATTATCTCCATTTTATATTTGACAAAATTGAGGCTCAAAAAGATTGAGATTTGGGTAGAATTTATACAATTAGTATGTAGCTAAAGTGGGATTTGAAATCATCTCTTCTTAAGTCTAAGGTTAGTCACTAAACTACTCAAAAGCTTATATTTCTCACTACTAGCTGGAAGAAAGGTGGCCTAATTCTGTCAATGAAACTGCCAAGGTTGTAGTTGGTTTTGAAATTTTTTTCCCAATCAAGATATGGAAGAAGAATTTAAAGGAGACTTTAGGGATTCTTCAGCTTCCAGTGGGTATATTGTATTCAAGAAACCTATGGCCTCCTCACCCACTAGATGAGGTATGAATGTCCTTGTTGATGAAAGGGACTCCTTTCTGGATGGCCATGATGGCGCTATGAATATAATCTTTCTTTTGAAAATCTGAAATAGGGATAGTGGATAGTAGTATGCCAGCCTCCATAAAGGAAACATTCAGTTTCCCTGTGGCAGCAGATTATGCCTCTCATGAGTGATACCACAAAAAAAGCATCAAAATGGTGACCTTCCTTACCAAAAAGAAAATCAAAGCTATCTTTGACACACTTGCCATAAGTCTCTAACTCTCAATTTAGTCTCCAAGATAAGTAAGATACAAAGTGCAATTATACATGCTTAAGTTCTTTAACAATAACTGTTCCATGACCTTTATATACTATTTACAGAAATCTCTGTGATGGAAAGTGTCAATTCTCTAAAAGTTTATGGTTTACTGTTTCTATTCAAAGTTGTTTATCATAATTCATATCACTGAGGATGGGATGAAAAGGTTTTTGAATATATGAAGTCTTTTGCCTTTTGAGTGACTTTCCCTTCCCCAAAGCTCAAAGTGATAGTGTCACTTCTTCTACAACAACTTAGCAAATTCCCCTGCTCCATGTTAGTGCTGATCTTTCACCTTCTAACTTTTTATATTTTGTTTATATATCTTTGCAATTATTAGTAATATTTTGTTTTGAGTCTCTCTCTCTCTCTACATATATACACACACACATATATTCTAACCCCCTACTAAACTATAGGTCAAATACCTTATCTAAAATCCAAGTTTCCCTAAGTATCTAGCCCTGATAAAGGGTTCTATATATATAGAAGGTGAATATGTTTGTTTAATTTATTAAATTAAAAAGTTGTTTCTGATGGATCTTTCACTAGGAAAAAAATACTTTTTTTCAACCATGCATTGCTATTCTTCTCTTGATTTTCCTTTTCTGGATCTGTGCCTGCAACTTCTTTTAATCTATTTGTTCTTTTTAGTGAGCTGCCAACACTTGTGGCATTTCCGTGTGTCTCAGGTGTTTATGGAGATAATTGTTTAGTCAATCTGGCTCTGGTCCCAACTTTCCTATCTTTCTTCCATGTGCAAATAGTTCCTTCTTGGACTTAAAGTATTATGATTGAGTAACATTTCTATTTCATGGAAATACTTCATCTTTCATATTCAGATTTTCTAAGCCTATTGAAATTGACTGACCTAGTTCTTAAGGAATTAAGCTAGTAAGTAGTTTCCTAGTTTGCATGGGCAAAAGTAAAGTATAATAACATTCAAAAACTGAAGAAAAATCTGTGGGCTTTGTTCTCTATTCCTGCCACTGTGTTTTAACATAATTACAGATGTTTTCAATTTAATTTACCTAGTTTTTCAAACTATTGTCCAGTTGGTTTGGAAATCTCCAAAAAGTATGTGTCTGAGGCACTTTGGTGGCATTTTAAGCACTTCATGTCTTCATGGATTGATGATGAATAGAATTTTAAAAATGATATGACCTATTCAGGGTAAATATCTATGTTGCAGCAAAGCAAAAGCATCTCAAAAATCTGTGAATTACTATATGAATTAGCAGTGTTATATCAGCATGGAAATTGTAATTTACATTTCTATGCAAATTTCAGTTTTTCTGCTACTATGAGTTAAATTGTATCCTATTATTTTATGATCCTATCAAATAATATTTTAGGGTCCAAATTTTTTGTTAAAAATATTAAACTCACATTGTTAAATTTTTAAACAAAATTTAGTAAGAATGTTTCATGATACTTATATATTTCTCTATCTATCTATCTACCTTGCTACCTACCTACCTACATACCTATTTATCTTATAGAGTCCTAAGACACAGGAGAGGATAACAACCATCCTCCAGGATGTCATTAATATTTTGCTTTCTTTATTTCCAGATTTGTATCACATTAACCATACTAGTCAGTTTCTCTTTCTATTGTCCATCAAGTTGTCATCATTTGATGATATTCCTTTCTTATATTGAGTTATACTATGTTCACAAATTACAAATATGTTGGTCTCTTAAGTTTTAAAAAAGAAAATGAAATTAAGCTAACATGATTTGCTATGACTAAACTCATGTTATCTCTTAATTATTGTTTTCCTTTTTAAATACTCACATGTGATATATTTAAGAATTTCACTAGAAATATAAGTCAAACTCATTGACTGATGCTATCTTTATTTTGGGATAAGAAAGATATTTGCTCATTTGTTCAATGACACCTCTGTTCTCTGTATTTCTTCAGAAACCACCAATACCATTTAAACTCTAACTCTATGATTCTATAAGCAAGGTGATTTTTTTTCTTTTTCCCACCATATCTTGGGATGTAGTACACTTGGATTAGTGACATGAAACTTACTGTTAATAGTATGACTACTTAATGGGTATGGCTTTGGACACTGGAAGACTTGACTCTGCACCCTGTCTTTGCTATTTACTAACTATTGTGATACAGGGCAATTTTATTTTAGTTTGGTGAGCTCTAAAATGGAAGTAGTAACATGATCTACATTACAGATTGCGGAGAAAATCAATTAATGATGTAGATAAAATGCTTTGCAAATTTTGAAGCACTATGAAAATGTCAGCTGTTTTTACTATGTCTTTACATATCTTGGGTTTTAATTCACCATTAATCATTTTCATTCTAACCTTCCCAATCTGAAGATTGTTCCCTTCACAGGGGAAACAGAAAAATGGAAAATTTTATTAGTTCTAGCTTCTCTCTGTTATTCATAATCATCTTTCCACTTTTGAGCAATAGCCCTTTCTCTACTTTAATCTTCCTTTTATCTCAATTAGTATTTTTGGTGCTTTTATTGTCTTTACAATTTATCATTAGGCTTAGTTAATGCTGAGTTTTAGCATTCTTGACACTATTTTCTAAAAGACTATCATTCCTTATGTCGTTGCCTTCCCATAGTGCCAACTCATATTTTAAAAATTCAATTAGAATAAGATAATGGATGACTTCTACCTATTTTTCTTTATATTTCTCCATCTTCTTTTTCTCACCTGAAACATTTATCTTTGTGTCATTGAAATGTCATCCTTGAGGATCTCTTGGGTCAACTTCTTAACCTTTTAGATTAGAATATTCTGCTTTTAACTCTGCTTTTCCAAAATCTTAGATACACACTGGGGTGTATATCACATTTTGCCTTCTTTACCTTTCAGAGATTCCAAGATGGAGTTGTAGTGACTAGTTTCTTTCCTTGTTCCTCTAATTTTCAACTTAGCAACTAGTTACTCTATTGTATTGAATCAAATCAGGTTCCTTTCATCCTTTATCTCCCCTCTTGGGGAAAATTATAAAAGGGCAAGTCAAACATGTATTAGTTAAACTGCTTTTAGCAAAGATAGAGCACTTGAAGATGCCCGGTTAGTTGAAATCCCTAAATCACTACTATTACATACTTTGGTATGAAGTTAATATTCTGTTAATATTCTGTTTCTTGAACATATCATTAAATTCCCCCTTCTAGTTGAATAGTCTCTATTAAATTTCAACCACAAAATCTCTTGTTTCTTCTTTCATTAATTTTTGTCTAAATATTCTCATTTAATATTTCTTATTTTGGTTAGATTTCTGTTTGTGTGTGTGTGTGTCTGTGTGTGTGTGTGTGAGAGAGAGAGAGAGAAAGGGAGAGAGAGAGAGAGAGAGAGAGACAGACAGACAGACAGACAGACAGACAGACAGACATATAGATTTGGTTAGGTGGCTCAATGGAAAGAGTGCTGAACCTGGTTTCATATTCAAATTTGGATTCAGATACTTACTAGCTTGTGTGATCCTGCAAGTCATTTAACTTACATTTGCCTTAATCTTCTAAAGAAGGAAATTACAAACCATTCCATTATCTTTGCCAAGAAAACTCTATGGACAATATGGTTCATAGGTTCATGAGGAGTCAAACATGACTGAATAACAACTTCTCTACCACACCTTGCAAGAAGTTAGCCTCATTCTTAGCATGAGTCACATCTCATCAAGTCCCATTAATCTTCATAAGGCCAAATTTATTTTCTTACATTAAGATCTTAAGGTTGTTTTTTTTTTTTTACCCATGCTCTGCACAATTTTAGTAAAATATATAAGGAATTTATCCCTGACCTTTTTCTTTTATACTATTTCCTGAATATTATTGTCTCCATCACTAGAAGTATTCAGAGTATGGTTATGCTAAAATGCTATATAAGGGGAGTTCTGCACTGGACAGTTATTAGAACTAGAAATTTTCTTAAGTACTTGCAGCACAAACAGCTCAGGAAATAACCTCTCTAGATTGATGAAAATTTATTCATCAATATTTTATAGGTAAAATCAAAGGGCATTGAGTAAAATGCTGCTGTTGTTGTTTATTTTTGAAGTTCTTGAGCATGGCATTTTCCCCCAGTGTTAAGAATGAAAATCTGTCAACATATGAATGTATATATAAATGCAACACAAAAAAAGTATAAATGCCTTTTTGTGTGGCTTTTATTAAGATGGGTGGGCTTACAATTAGTTTTCTTTGCAATAATTACTATGTAAAATGGATTAGAGAAGAAAAAGGGAAATAGATCTGTTGGTTAATTTCTAGACACAGAATGGAATGAATGGAACATTACAGAAGAGAGTAACTACTCAAATAGGCATCTTTCAGAAGCAAATGAGATTTTCTATAGCTCAATAGCACTGCTATTGAGAGGATTAGAAGGAACTTAACATTCTGCTCTTTTCACTGATTTTTTTCCCTACTTTCTTCACAACATAAAGAAGAATATGACCCCTTATGCCTTTAAGATTTTCTAGTACACTTGGCATTAATGAAAATAAATAAAGATGTTTTTCTTGGTTTGACATATGAAATAAATGCATGTAATGGATATTTTTTCCTGCTTTGAAATGAAATATATATATATATATATATGTGTGTGTGTGTATGTGTGTATACATACATTTATATGACGTCCATATGTCTCAGTCTATGCAAATATATACAAGTTGTTTTCATATGATAATCACCCCAATATAACTTTAATATTTTGACAGATAACAAAGATTATGATGCATACTTATCATATACCAAAGTGGATCCTGATCAGTGGAATCAAGAAACTGGGGAAGAAGAAAGATTTGCCCTTGAAATTCTGCCTGATATGCTGGAAAAACATTATGGGTACAAATTGTTCATTCCAGACAGAGATTTGATTCCTACTGGAAGTAAGTTAATTGTTTTAAATTCTTTATATATTGGAAGCAGGGCTATATTTATATATGGGCATATTTACCTAAAGATTTATTGTTTGATATGATAATATTTTATTCATTCTAAAATATTCTTCTATAATATTTAATAAATAGTATAAAGAAATGCTCCAAATAAAATTATAAAAATAACAATAATTCTGAAGAACCATATCCATAACTCTACAGAATACATATTATAACCTAAGCATTAAATAAATCAAATAGATTTATGCTTTTTTGCAATATTTTATGCAAATTAGATCATCAGTTCAAATGAATTTGTTTTCTGGTCCAATTTCTGTTCTATAATAGTTATTATTTATTGCATTCTTCCTAAAGTAAACAGCTCCACTCCTGATTTAAAAAAAAAAGAGAGAGAGGACAGAGATCTGTCTTGCAGAAAGAATTTGTATTTTCCCTACCTTTCTGGGCCAAGTGTTAGTCATACTAATTCTGAGAGACCATTGTTCTATTTTGTAGCGTACATTGAAGATGTGGCAAGATGCGTGGATCAAAGCAAGCGACTGATTATAGTTATGACTCCTAATTATGTGGTAAGAAGAGGCTGGAGTATCTTTGAACTGGAGACCCGACTTCGGAACATGCTAGTTACAGGAGAAATTAAAGTGATATTAATTGAATGTAGTGAACTTCGAGGAATCATGAACTACCAGGAGGTGGAAGCTCTAAAGCACACCATTAAACTCCTGACGGTTATTAAATGGCATGGACCAAAATGCAACAAGTTGAATTCTAAATTCTGGAAACGTTTACAGTATGAAATGCCTTTTAAGAGGATAGAGCCCATTTCCCATGAGCAGGTATTAGATGTCAGTGAGCAAGGGCCCTTCGGGGAGCTGCAGACTGTCTCAGCAATTTCCATGGCTGCCGCCACCTCCACTGCACTTGCCACTGCCCATCCAGATCTGCGCTCCACGTTTCACAATACGTACCATTCACAAATGCGTCAGAAACACTATTATCGAAGCTATGAATACGATGTACCTCCTACCGGCACCCTGCCTCTTACCTCAATAGGTAACCAGCATACCTACTGTAACATCCCTATGACACTTATCAACGGACAGCGGCCGCAGACAAAATCCAACAGGGAGCAGAACCCAGACGAGGCCCACACAAACAGTGCAATACTGCCGCTCTTACCACGCGAGACCAGTATATCCAGTGTGATTTGGTGACAGAAAAGGAAGGGGCGACTTTGTCCCTTGGAATAGGAGCTGAGTCTGCAGTCCAGTGCCTGGAACTACATCCTCGACTGCTGCTGTTAAAACATGCATTACAATCTATAAAAATACGAGGAAAAACAGGGTCTTGTACATATGTTTTTTGCAATTTATTTGTAGCATCAGTGTCTTCCTGTTTTACCATGTCTCTTGCCATTACATTTTTTGACTTTGTTTTATATGTCATTGGAATTTGTATATTTACATTTTTTAATGAAGAGACTGATGTATAGATAGGAAACCCTTTTTGCTTCATTAGTATAATTTTAGAATGGGTTTGATTTCTTTCTGTTTGCGTTGTTTTTTTTTTTAACATTTCTTTGGAGTGCTTGGACAAAGCTATTTGATGGGACAAGGACCACCATATCCACTTTGCTGTTCTGCCTAGCAACAGCAAGGCCATGTTGGCCTTCTGAGTGCAATACAAGGAATGGCCAAAATTCCAATTCAGGAAAACAGATGTGGAGAACACTTGTTCATAGGAGGGCCCCACCAATCAGAGCCCTGAATATCTTCCTTGTCCTGCCTCATCCCCACCTCTACCCTTCTAATGTCAGCATGGTGTGTGACCCTGCAGAATGGGAGGGGGTGGGTCTAACTGTCTTAACATTTAACTCACTGCTTGTCAAATGACACTCCAGACCCAAATGTCTACCAGTCACTTTACTGTGACTACTGCTGAGTGCTAAGAAGATAAGATCAAGGGCCGGGGTGTTGTTTTGTTTAAAAATGAGTTGATGTACCCTTATATATATAAAAACAAAAAATCAACCTATATTTGATCACTTCCTGGAAAGGCATGAATGTGTTTGTGGCTGTTTTTGTTTCAATATTCAACTTTTTTCCCCTTTAATTTTTTCTGCGAATGAGATTATGTGCAATTGCCAGGCAAGTCAGTCAAAGGGGGTGAATTGACATAAGTCATAATGAGATTTATATTGATGGCTTCCAAACCAAAGGGAAGGACTAGGATGTTATCAAATATGTTTTGTCACATTGTATTATACAAAATGTTATTTTCTAAACAGTAAGAGCAAATCTTTGAAACCTATTATGGAGTCCCCTTGTATTTAAATGTTAATTCACTGTATTTACTTTTCAATGCTACATTCAGAATTGAGCATTCTTACTACCTTTGTTTCAGTTTATAATAATAAGTAAAAATTTTATCAATTTCAAGGTGATTTAAATGAGAACTCAGGAGGTTAAAACATGGATATTAATGAAAATCAATGTTTTCAAAATAAACAGTATTTATACAAAAGTAAACATTAAATCAGACCTGAAAGTGTTTAAAACAATTAATTCTACTGAATAAAGAATTAGTTTTATTTTAAATGTATCATTCTATCTTTCAGAAACACAGAAAGCTTGTTCCAATGCTCCCAGAAAATCCATATCATATAGTTCAGCTGTGTCTGAAATAAAGGATATAAGCTGCTAATTCATATTCATGTTTTGTATGGCAAAATAAATAAATAAATAAAGTCTATTGTAAAGGAACCTGCAGGGGGCAGAATTATAAGAAAACATTCCCTATGGGATTTTTTAGTTTTTTTAAAAAAAGTACATTGATAATAGGATTTTTAACATTAATTTAGGGATTCATCATAGGCATTTTCATTACTGTCAGTAATTGCTGACCAGTGCAATGGATGTTGTATTTTTTTTTAATTTATTCTTATCATTGATATAAGAAAATAACCACTCTAATGTTTTGGTCTCATTAGTAAGATGTTATTTGATCAGAAAGGAAAGTAAACTACAGTGTAGTTCATGGGGAAGGGGGCAAAGGCCCATTGAAAATGTATGAAAAATGAGAATGAATGTGATGTACAAGTCCAAAGGATCCTGGTACCCGCATAACAACAAGATAAAGGTGCTATGGGATGTTCAGTAGCTTTTATTTGCCTAAAAATGTTTATTTCTTTAACAATTCCCTTGGGTGCTCCTCCAGTCTGTTCTTTATTGTGATGCATCCCTCTGGACATGTGCCAAATTTCAACAGAATAGACCTGAAGCTGCCAGGACAGATAAAATTTAAAATCAGCTTTGCACATTTGGTTATTTTCAGACTCTAAGAAGCCCATTATTTTCTTGATATTATGGACACCTGTCAGGAATTGATGGCATTTAACTTCATTGGACTGGATCCCATACTCTCCCAATACACAGAAAACTGAAAGCACTGCATTGGCCTTTTTTTTTTTAAACTGAAGACGGAAGTGTGAGAAAAATGCAGAAAAAATGATCAGACCACAATCACATTTTAGGCATCCACAAGTGTTTATTTAGCTGCATTGGGAGTATATTTTTGTTCTATTTTTAGCACTTTGAATAGCATGATTCAGGGATTGATGGGTAATATTTGATATTCTCACGATTTAAGAAAAGTTTCTTTTTCCTCTAATGCGTTGTCATATTTTGAAACAAAGGAATGAAATAAACAGAGAAGAAGCTATTGATGGGTTAAGAAACATTCCTCCCAAAATATTCCTTTTCTATCAACAGCTCTGTGTGAGAACAAGTGAAGGAAACTGTCATGTGTTCACGTGCTCAATGTTTGACAAAAGTTCTGTTAGAACTCACAATAAAAAGAGAAAAAAAAAAAGTATTTTTCCCTAGTGTTTAGGCTCTATCCTTTTTCTTGATTGGGTTTGGGGAGGGAAGGAGGAGGTTTTCCTAGTTAAAAAAAACAAATGAAATTGTGAATATATTAACTAAGCTAAAGGGGGAAAGGAGAGAGAGAGAGAGACAGAGAGAAACAGTGAGAGAGACAGAAACAGAGACAGAAAGACAGAGAGACCAAGACAGAGAGCTAGAGAAAGAAAAAGAAACACAGAGACAGACATATTTGACACAGAGAGAGATAAGAGAAGAAAAGAAAAAAGAAAAAGAAAAAAGGGAGAGGGAGGGGGGGGGAAAGACAGAAACAGAGAAACTCCCTAGCATATAGTATGCTGATATTGTGAAAAGTGAGATGACTATATCTCCTTTCATCAGTTGTTTGAACTTATTTTTTTAATCACTCTTCAGATGTAAATCATCTCTTTCTTAAATATAGCATCTGTCTTCCTTGCTCCCAGTAGCCTTTCCTACTCTCTCTTAGTTATCTGACCTATTGGAGTATAGTTAGCATGTAGCTGATTCTTTCGTGGCTCTGAAGAGTAGAGACAGCCAGAATATGGCATTTCCTTCAGCTGAATTATTGATAGGCAAGTATGTGGTATTTATGTTGACTCTCTCTAAAGAAAACCTAAGTAATGGATTTGTATTTCCAACTCTTCCCCAAATCCTCTTGTATTTCTGCATCATCAGCATTTTATGATTTTCACTTTAAGCCTCTGTGTAACAATTTCACTGGAAGGTCTTTTGCTTGCTTTTGTCATGGCTTTAGTTTTAACTCTCCAGATGCTGCTTTCTTGGATGCTTCTATGTTCTCCAGGTCTTCTAAAAAAAAAACAAAACATAAGAGCCAACACTCGTGCTTTCTTTTTAATAATATTGTTCTCAAATATTCTATATATTAATGTAACTAAACTTCTCACAATAAGAACAACACTCACCTTTTTCTGGAAAATTAGCTATTTTCTTTCTTCAGCCAGTAGGGCTGTAGAAGACTTTTCTAGTGACAATGTAATCTATTTCTAGGAGCGTGTATTTTATTTTATTTTAAATTCCAGTTATAGCCACAAAAAGGAATTTTTTGAAAATCAGGGGAGAAATCAGCTTTCTGTGAGTGGAAATAGGAGGAAATTATAGTTGGCAATTTTTAGTTCTATTAGGAACCTATATTCAAGACTTGGGTGTAATTTGTCAATTTAATTGATCTATTTAGTCATTATTCCCTTTGATTCTCCTTCCCAAAACTCTACTCCCTAATAATCATTCTGTTATGTGGTTTTTCTTCACTATTATACTATAAGCTTTTTGAGGACAGGGAAAGTCTTGCTTTGTAATATTTATATTAGTACTTAGCATAGTGTCTAGCACATTGTTAGTACTTAATATTTTTTTATTCATTCATTCACTTTATTTACCTAGTTCCTAACCTAAATAGCAAACAGAATCATGTGATTAAAAGGAGAAACTCTATATAAAACCATATATTCCATATGTACCTAAAGAAATTTTCAAATAGTAATTTATATTCATAAGGAGACAGTAATGAAACTGTGTTCATTTCATTAAAAACTTTTAACAACTTATTATTTATTTATTATCTGCACTATAAAAGTTATAAAATATGTTACTGACTCAAAACTAGGGTAGAATCTGAAAGTCACTTATGTTAAGCTTTAACATATAGTCAGAGTCCTACATTCAAACAAAATCACATCAGTACACATGTACACACACACACACACACACACACACACACACACACACACACACACACTAGCTAATTCCTTTCTCAATTTGACCCTCCTGTATTGGAAGCCTATAATCTGGCTGACTAATACAAATGTTCCACACCCAGCTGCAGACTCATTTTTATGATTATCACATTTCCTTGTTTTCTTCACACATCCACAGGAGATGGCTTCAGTTGGAAGAAATAGAACCTGTGTGATTTGGCAATGCTGCCTTATTTCACACCACCTTTTTAAAGATTGTGAATTCTTATTTCTTTCAAGCAATTTGTAAGAGTCTTTCTAGTAAAGGAAATTCAGAAATGAACACCAAATCACTGGTAGGTTTTTTCCAATAATATCTGCATTTTCAGAGGATGGGAACTGTATTATCTTTTTCAAAATCTTCTATGCAGCTCTATCAATATAGATAGGGTAGTGGCAGTTTCCCGGCTTTTAAAGGAAATCTGTATGATTATGTAGATTTTAGAGAATGAAGTCAAGTGACATGGTGGTTACTGTGAATACTCTTGTTTTTATTTTATCTGTGCCTGACAGCAAGATAAAAATATATATTAGATTAATAAATTGAGTAGAAAAGATTTCAATCAGCAATATAAATTCATATAAAGATAATGATGTTTAGAGGAATGAAATATGATTTTAGCAAATCATGACCTAGTAAAAATGAGTCCCAATCTGTTTTGTAGTCACATGCAAAAAGATGCTATCACAAAACACTGACTCAACAGTAAAACAAGGATCAGTCTTTTTGGTGAACACAATTCTTCTCTCTAAGATGAGAAGAATGCAAAGCAACACTATATATATATCAATGTAAAAAACACAAGAGAAATTTTTTTTCTCCTCAAAATTTTTTCCTCAAAGCCTGTAATTTCTGGGGTAACTGCTAATGTCATTTTTCTAATGTTTCTGCAAAAGCAATAACAATAGAAAACTGATTGACTTAAAATAGAAAATTTGCTAAAACCAGGAGAAGTTTCCCCAATAGATTGTGAGCTCCTTGAGGGCAGGAACTGGTTTTGCCTTTCTGTGTATTCCCAGAATTTAGCACAGTGCCTGGTACATAGTCGGTGCTTAATAAATGCTTGTTGACTTGACTTGAATATTTCTCTGGCCCTGCCTCTAATCAAATATTTCCATGGATTCATATACTTAAAATTTTGGGGTTAGAATGTGCTTCTCTTAAATAATTTAAAAGAGGCCATAATTTAGAAGAACAACAAACTCCAATCTATATTCCAGTATGGAGGTGTAATTATATCAAATTCATTTTTAATCAATAGATATGAGATGATTTTTATTACACATTAACTTTGCATATTAAGAAATCAGTTGTTAATATTATAGTACTTTCACTCTACATGCTATTACCTAGTATATTTGTGGTAATTAAAATTAATTAATAATAATAATATCCTATATCAGAGAATTTAGCTAATGATTTGATCCCATTCTCACTTTCCAATAAGGTTTTGACTATGCAAACAAGTGAGCCAAGATCAGGAAGTGCAGAAGCATAGAACAAAAGTATTTGGATTCTTATTCCAGTTTTGCAATTATGTGGCCAATTCATTTTACCTCCCTGGTCTTCTATGTCTTTACATATAAAATATTAGGTTTGGATCACATGGTTTCTAAGATCTTTTATAGCCATAAATTCTATGAGCTATGTTTAAAGTGTTTTCATTGGTTTTATATGCATGTGTGAAGAAATGCCTTTCCAACAACATAAATAGGTTATTGTCCCCAACTAACAATGATAATTTGTGGAGCTTTTGTAATGCTAAAGATTATTTAGATACAGTTCTGCACAAGTAAGGACTTGTTTGCAATGAAAAAGACATGAATATTTAATGTTTCCTACAGAGATATAACTCATTAAAAATTATCACAAAAAAGGCCTTGAAATTGTCTTGGACTAAAAACATTTGATATCATTTCCAAATTGAGAGATATAGTAGTTTAGGACAATACTAGTTGAGGTTAAATGGAAGGGAAAGATTATGAATTGTATTGCTTAATAAAACAGTGTGAAGTTATAGAAGAAAAACTAATCACAAAACTTGGTGTAAAACCAGATTGTCCCAAGACAAGTTTCAAGAATGAAACCAGAAAAAAAAAAAAAAAAAACCCAAAATGGGTAAAAATTAAAATGATGTTTCAAGGTTTCTTTTACAAATTATTTTCTCCATCAAAGGTAGTGAAATTATTGCATAAAAACTTTAATACGACAGCTTTTTTCTATAATCAATATGAGGAGGTAGAAATGTCACAAAAATACAAAAACAATGAATATTTGCTTCTCTCCAAGTTGAGAAGAATGCAAAGCAACACTTCATAAATGATTTATGAAGATATCTTAAGGAGGATAAAATATAAATATAAAGCGGGAAAGGCTACAGATACCATTATTATCTAAAAGAGGAACAAGAGGAAATAAGCAATGCATGATCCATGTTATAATTTGATCATATCTCACTCATAGTAAAAATTTCAAAAAGGAAAAGATAGATTTTCACAAATTAAATTTTATATTAGACCAGATATCTACCTGTAATTGATTGAAAAGAATAGAAAATGCTAAATTTCAATATTTTTACTTTGTTGATTATTGAAAATAAAAAGCACTTAATTTTGTACAGGAATATGGAATTATAAATGATATTCTCCTCAAAAGTTTACCCTTCACTATTGTTAAGATTACATAAGACACTGTAGTGGTTAGGACAATGTAATCAATGTTTTATGATACACTTCATATTATTAACATAAATGAAAGCATAAAACATTCTTTCTTATTTTTTTCTCTTCTTTCCTTCCTTCCTTTTTTCTTTCTTTACTTCCCTTACTTCCTTTTCCTTTCCTTTTTGCTCCTTTCCTTTCCTTCCTTTCCCCTTTCTTTTCCCTTTTCCTTTCCTCCTTCCTTTCCTCTTTCCTTTTCTTCCCCTTCTCTCTCCTCTCTTCCCCTTTTCCTTCCCTTCTGTTCCTTTCCCTTCCCTTCCCCTTCCTTCCCTTCCCTTGCCTTCTCTTCTCTTCCTCTTCCATCTCTTCCCTTGCCTTCCTCTTCTTTCTCTTCCCTTGCCTTCCTTCCTCTTCCTTCCTTCCTTCTTTCCTTCCTTTCTTCTTCCTTCCCCTTTCCCTCCCTCCCTCCCTGTCTCTTTCCCTCCCTTTCTCCTCCTCCCTCTTTCTTCCTTCCTTCCTAAGGACATAATTAGCTTTTATTTTTATGTGATTATAAATTGTCATATTGACAAGAAAAATATTTAAATGAATAATCCTAAAAGGCCAACTAACAGTTTTATTTTTATAAGTTTAATAGAACATCTTAAGCCCTTCTTTTGTATGCTGTATATATCATGTAAAAGTCCATTTCAATGACACACATATGTTCAAGAAATATTAAATTTTATATTATGTTATATTTGCCATATCATTATCATATTTTCTATATTTATGATGTTTTATTCCTATCAAAAGAATAAGAAAGATCAATTCACTATTGGGAAAAATACAACTGAAATTTGGCTATTTTTCCCCCTTTCAAATTTTCCTTTTCTCCTCATTTACCCCATGTTTTAGCAGATACAGTATATATATGGTAACTATAGACAAAGGAATAGAATTTTTCTTTAACTGGCACAAAGAAGAAACAATTTTCATTAACTAATCAAACCTTTTGCCCTCTTTCTTTGAAATTAGATCTCTGAAACAATCATTTAAAAAATCACTGTCACATTTAATGTTCTCCTCTAAGGCTTAAGCTTGCCACTTTTTCCCCCAGATAGCACTTAAAATCCTTTGAAATTTTGCATAAAAGCAATGGTTTCTTCATGCTACTTCCAAACCTTTAGCTTTGGCATAGTGAATGTAGTGGTAAATTTGGGCTCAGGAGGAGCTGTGAGGATCACTTTAGATGAATGAATGTAAAGTGATTTACAGACACACATATACATACATACACAGAAACATATATGTATGTATATATGTGTGCATAAATGTATATCTATTTATAAACATATTAATATTCCTCTTCTTTTTTAAATTCTTGTTCATATTCCAATTTTTTAAAAGAAATTTGGTAGCAATTTGAAATGATAGGTTTCTTTACAAACTTCTGTATGTGCGACAGTTGGTCCATTTGATCAGTTGCTAAAATTTAGAAGATATCAACACCATATGGAGACTTTCAGCAAAGAAGACTGACAGCTCTTTTTTTTTTTAACAGAAACAAAGCAAGATTAAGTATTTCAAACAGGAAGTTATCAGGTGGCATGCTTTTATCCCTCAGTAGCCATAACCTTAGAGAGCCCCATAGCTAGTTCCACTCTTCTCTGAAATTTCACTACTTTTTTCCTCCTTACACCTAACCCTGAATATAATGTTCTTGAATCTTTAACTCCCATAACTTATTTTCTTTTAAAACTTTGATTTGATGAAAATCAAATCAAAGTAGAAAAAGATGCTTGCTCTGACATCATTTTGTGAAGTTTGTCACAAAAGTTACAGGAATTGTTAGTTGTATCACTACTTTAATACTCTGTTGCTATATCAACACATAGCATATGTCCTTCCAATATATGTAAAGGGAAATTGTTGAAAATTTGAATTTTCATTTTAAGACCAGTAGACAAACTGATATTCAGATTTTATGTAGGGCTCTTTTATTTGTAGGGCTCTTTTATTTATCACAAAATTTACAAATAACCAACAATAAACTTTTTAGAATGGAGGTTTGGTTTTATAGCATTCCAAACCTAAATTTAGGCAGCCCATTGGAACTTTATACACTTAAAATCTCTTACACAGATAACTAAAGAAGATGTTCATAGGTAATGAGGATGTTCATTCATTCATAAAAGTGATATTAAAAGAGAGAAAATATTGGGTACTTATCATTGCAAATATGAAAAGTTTGTTATTTTGAATATTGTTTGAAATATCAGTCCAGCATATTGGGACATGCCATAATCCTTGCTCTTGGTGGAGTCTGTGAATTTGAGAGTTCTGAACTTGAGTAGGATTAAAATCTATGATAATCTTGCTGCCTTCATCTTTCTAGTCTTCTTATGCTTTACATCCCATTCACACACTCTTTGATCCCAGGACACCAGCTAGTCTTCAAACAATATTCTTCATCTCTATACTCCAGGTATTTTCCCTAGCTGTCCCTCATGACTGGAATGTTCTTCTTCATCTCTACCTCCTGGCTTCCCTAGCTTCCACTAGGTCAGCTAAAATCCCACTTTTCACAGAGAGCCTTTTTTTTTTAAAGATCTTTTTAATTCTAGTACCTCCCTTCTATTGATTATTAAATATTTATTCCACACATAGCTTGTTTGATAGTATTACATTGCTTACTATATCCTCCATTAAACTGTGAGTTCCTTGAAGGCAACAATTTTCTTCTATTTTCCTTTGTATACCCAATGTAACCATATTAAATTTAGAACCAATATGATGAATTGTGGGAGTTGTAAGGCCCCCAAAATATCTAAAGGTATACAAAGTGACCTAATCATAAAAAAAGAGATTTAAGATTTTGTGTGGATAAGCATCAAGATTAGCTCATCAGTGATTGTTGTAATTCTAGCTTGAATCTAAAAATCAAATTTTAAAAATTAGGAGAAAATAAGCTTTTAGAAATATTGTAGGCATTTTTTGTACCTTGGAGATAACAAGAAGTTTTTAGAAGTTCTTGCTAACACTATCACCTTAAGAGGTTGAAAAACTAATTTATAAAGGAACATTTTAAGTTATTTCTACAATAGTGCCATATAAAGCTAGGCCTACCATTCATTTTAACATAAATGGAGCAAAAGTCTAAGCTATTATTCATACAGCTCAAATAGTGACATTCAATCTTATGCATCAATAAGATTCTGAGTATAAATTTAGAAAATGATAAACTTATATAAAATTCAGATAAAATTCTCTATTTTTTCTTATTTTATCTAAATTGTTTCAATGCTTTATTCTCTGAGGTATAGGACTAACAGCAAGAGCTGGGATTTGTGGGAAATCATTAAATGTTTATTTTAGCTAACAGGTTAGATAATAAATGGTCAGCAATGCTAAACTGGCCAATTTGGATTTTTTCAGTGTGCTTTTTAAATTTGTTTACTACTTTTGCTGAGCATATAATGATAATTCTAATGAGAAATAAAATACTGAAGGTGCAGAGTCACCTTCAGTAGGACTGAAGAAGAAGGAGAAAGGCTAAATAACCCACTTATTAGCTAATCAGTCCCTTTACACTCAAGGGCATCATTTGGGCAATTGAACTATATCTCTGTATGCCTTGAATTGAATTAGAGCCTTTCACAAATTGGTACAACATAGCTTTTCTGCTTCAATGAACATATTCATCTCTCACATAACAATTTAGTCAAATTTGCCTTCTTTCTGTTTTTCACATATAACATTCTATTTTTAATCTCTATATATTTGTACTTCTTAAAATTAATGTCCACCTTATGATTGCCACTAAATCCTCTTCCTTGAGGTGGCACACTGAATAGAATGTTTGAAATCTATTTGCTACCAAAAAGGCATTGCTATAAATATTTTGGCTTATTGGAACTTTTTGTCAAGGAAGAGAATGAATGTGTCACAGAGTATGGACTTTTTATTTCTATAATTCCTAACTGTTTTCGATAATAGTTGTACTAATTCAGTTTTGCTATCTAGGGTTATTTTCAAGACATTATAGTTACCTCAAAGTGACCAACAAAATGGAGCATTAGATATTTTCTTCTGACTCTCAAAACTCTTCCAAATATAAATTACTTATACAAGATAAAGTAGCTTTCTTTTCTTCAGAAGAGACACCAAGAAGTTTAAGAAGATAATATCCTGATAAATTAAAAACAAAAAAGTCTAATATCTAAAATTCTCACCACCTCCCATACTTGACTCCATGTTCTGGCAGAAGGTCACAATACCTATAATGTATTTATCAGTGCAGTCTCTGCTAACATATCCTGTCCTTACCTTCATCTCACTATTCTGTTGCTATAAGTAGCATAATTCAAATTTTCCAGACCCTTACAGAGCAGGCAGAAATATAGGAATGCAAAAACATGTTTTGCTAGGTGGTAGCATCAAATACTTAGCTAGAAAATGAAAAAATAGAAGGAACTAGAGCATATTAGTATGTGTTGTAGGAGAGAAGAAAAGGAAGCAGCACAGGGATAAACATAAACATGGCTGGCATTCAACTACAGTCTTTTTTCCCTTCAAAAGTCAATTGGAACAAGGATTAAGGTCAGTGAAAAACATATTTTTTCAATGTGGAAGGAAGCTAAAACATCTTCTTGCTCAAATCCTGAAGGATTGGGAAGAAAGGAGTCAGAAAGTGAAAAATAAAAGACTATAAGGGAAAAAAAACCCTTAAAATTACAAAAGATCTCAGGGGGGAAATCCCATTAAAGACCTTAAACACAAGCAGATAAATCAACAAGGAACATAAAAAGATGAAGAGAAGATGGATATCAAGATATACAAATAAGAGCAAATATTTCTAAGTAAATGTTATAAAACAAAAGCAATTGACACATCACCAAAAAAACAAACAAACAAACAAACAAACAAAAAAAAAAACAGAGAAGTCCTAGGATTCCTAAAGGAGAACAGTACCATGGCAGGATATTTCTGAATGATTCAAGAGAGTAATAAAAATTCTGAAGTCAGAGTTTAAGGGTTGCATAGCAGAAATGATTGTCAGAATACAGAAGATTGAATCCATGGTACTGAGCCTCTCCAAAAAGGCAAAATAGAGATAAATTGTTAGGGAGTACACATGTGATGAAATGAAAGACAATTTGGAAGAAGTTGCCCAAATTAAATAATATTTTTAAAAGCTTTATGTCTTCACAAGCCAAATATTTAGTGGTCTTGGAAATAGGATGCACAAACAGCACAAACCCGAACACTATAATGTAGAAATAATATAGAAAACTACCCAGAATTTATAAACACAAAAATGTACTATCAATTAAAAAACCTTCCCTCCACCAACAAAAATAAAATTCCTATGTTGAAAACTCTAGACTAAATGTAATAATTCTAATAACACACAATATAATATTTACACAACAAAAGAATGACCTTACAAGATGACACTAGAGCATTCTAAACTTATGGGAAACTTCAGATAGTAATGAAATAACGTGCTACAATAAAGAAAAAAAAAAAACCACAACCTCAAGATGCAACCTCAAAAGACATCTCCTAAGAAATTGAACCTAACCATCAATGCAAAATATAAATATTGTATAAAAAAGAAACATTTCAAGCATGCATATACCATAGTTTCCTCTGGGTTTTGACAGTTGTAATCAGTTTTGAAAATGAAATCAATTTAAATGTTAGAACAATTATGCCCCAATAGACATTCCTTTATTGTACTTTCTGATATTATATTCTAAAGGCCAGTTCTTTGGGTTTTTTTTTCCATCTTAAAGACAATTAATCCAAACAATAGTTGAATTTAATACATACTTTGTTATGCTTGAGTGGGAGTTCACAACTAAGGTAAATGTAAAATTAGCTTCTACTTAGATTTAAATTTTATTGCCATAAAAAATTCTGAGCTGGAAAAAACCTTCAAGCTCATCTTACCACATACCCTCATTTTATAGATGAAGAAATTGAAGGCCAGAGAAGACCAGGGTCACCCAGCTCAATCTGGGATTCTTTCTATTATAAAATTACCAACCTTACTTTGCAGAAAACATGTACTACATATTCTGAGCTACCAGTGGAACCATATAGAATTTTATACATTATATATTAATGTCAGGAATAAAATTAAAATTTTATTTCAGCTTCTAATTGAAATTTCCAGTCTGATGGTTTTTTTTTTTTTTTCACAATATCAAACACTAGTTCCAATTAGTTTCTCACCTATATTATTGATTGATCTAATGACTTGTTCTTGTTCAGTTGATTTTTTTCAGTCATGTCCAATCCTTCATGACTTCATTTGGGGTTTTCTTTCCTTCTTTATCTCATTACACAGATGAGAAAACTGAGATAAACAGAGTTAAGTAACTTACCCAGAGTCATATAGCTGCTAAATATCTGAGGCCAGATTTGAACTTAGCTCCTCCTGACTTCAGTCTCAGTGTTCTACCTAATATATAACCTAGTGACTCAACTCTATGACTACTGTTCCATTATTTTTTAGCCATTTAACATCAGTTAGTGTTAAGAATTAGGTAATTTTTTGAGAAAATATGGTATGCGCCTAAACAGAAAAACTCCACCCTACTTTTCCTGGGGTATATTCCTCCATGGGGTATATATCACCATGGTCCCTGGGAATAATAAGGTCTAATTCACAGTAATTGCTGAAAAACATTAGCCCTACCAAGTTCACTTCCAAAGGTGGCGTAATTGTTGGACAAATTGTTTCCCTGATGCAGAACATGACACCTGGGCTACTGAATGAATTTATTGCACAGTTTGTTTGGGAAAGTTGCTGCTCAGAATTAAACAGGCACTGGAACTTAGCTACTAGCAAACTCTGATATATACTCGTATCATTCTACTTCTGGAGGCTTGTTTGTTTAACCTTTTGCAATCTCACAAGGCCATTCCATTTCCAGTCCCCTTTAAGAAAAGGGGAAAAGAGGAAACAATAAGGAATGGCAGCAGTCATATAATCATGGGGGCGGGGAGCAGAGTCCTTCTGCTTACCTAGAGGCTTACACTATATCTTCCCTCAATTGCCATCTGCAAAGGGAGATCATTTAGTAGGTTACACATTCTTGGTTCTGACTTACCAGTCAATCAAAAAGCCATGCATTTGCCATAGTAAATAATAAGAGAATATGGACAGAAGAGCCAAGGTCCTCTATTCCATGTCATCATAAACTTCAAAAAGCAGGTTCATCAAGCATGCTGTCTGGAGTCAGCCCCCTCTACACTAGCAATAGCATTTAATAAGAATAATTAGTATCCAATATACATGAAATGAGTTGACTACTAAGAAGCTCCAAATAATATACTGTGAAAAATCTTCCCAGTATTCTGTTCTGCAAACACGATTTTAATAGCATATATTTGGATGGGGACTTCTCTCATATCTTTTGATACAGTTCAATTTTAATTACATTGTAGCACCCAAAGATTTACCCATGAGAGTGAGCCAGGAGAGATATTTGCTCCTACTAGTTGCTAAAAGGAAAGCTGGTTAAATTGCTACCAAAGATTTCCCATATTTGCTCTAATTTCCTTTTGTCATGGGGATGTAAAATCCATTTTCCCCACTGGAATGATTTTCTTTGTACATGATATGTCCTTAACAAAGTTTGATCTTAAGAATATAATACTGAATATCAGATGCTTTCCTTATATGCATTCTCAGCAGTCACTGAAATAAAATAGAAACACAAGGGAGTCAAGTGAAAGAATGCTTCAGAAATTATGCACAAAGAAATGGAGATCAATGGTCTAAAAATGATTTTTTTCCTGTTACTCTACAGCACAGGACACTTCTAAAGATATTTTCAAGGTGAGACTACAGAAGAAATTGTGACAAGTCTAAAGTATTTGGTATTTTTTAATTTTATGGATATTCAATCTTTAATATGACTGATGTATGTTTGCTATAAGAAGTTGACTTTGGAATTTTGCATTTGCCTTAAAGTTTAAACTTTTATATACATATTTATATCTGTATCTATTTATGTAAATACATACATTAATATGTAACTCATGACTCAAAGCCCATCTGCATAGGACTTTCCTCATTGGTGAAAATTGATTACTCAATGCTCACACCTGTATGTAGAATAGAATTAAAATATACACATATTTATGGATATAAAGTGAGCAAAAAACCACGTAAGTGGTTTGTATCAATATCTTTTTCATAATCTAGTGAAATAGTCATAAAGCATTTATGTCAGAATCCACTTACAGTAAAGTGAATAATGTCATTAGTTTATTTTTTTAAAAAGCTACATTTGACTACTGGAGAAGCAAAAGGGAAAAAAAAAACAACATCATTGCTTGGAATATAACTTTATTTTTTGTTTTGGAGTTTTAATTTTTCTTAGAAATTAATGTTTAAAGAATTCTTTATTACTTATTTGGATATGAACATTTTGTTTATAGGGGAATTTTTAAAAAGAATTCAACCTTTCTAATTAGAAAATAAGCAGAGTATATATTCATTAATGAAATGGCTTTATTTTGAAATCACATTTCACTGGTTGAATGAGAGGTTAATGACTGACTTGAAAATCACTGTCGACATGAGAGTTGAAAAAAAAATAAAGCAATGCAAATAAGTTGCATATGCAAACTTATTTTAATCAGTGCTAATATAACTATCCTTCAACTTAGACCTTTTTTTAGAACCACAAACAATACATTTGTGTCAGTTTAATATTTGAATGAACTGTCTGACCCATGATAATGAATTATTATTTTACCTCAGTGAGAAGCAATAACAAAATATGGGGATTTTTCAGTTTCTTAGTCTTCATGCTCATTTATTCTTAATTTTTTTATTAAAATAGATAAGAAAGAAACAAAATACAAAATTATTCTTTCTAAACATTTCTGGCATTGTGTATATAAACATTAGTTGATACACTGAAAAGATGTTATTTGTATGTTTGTATAAGAAACTAAGGGAAAAGCTGCTAGATGATTTCCAGGAGATAATTTTCACACACACATATATATATACATATGAAACCCACTTGTGTATATATACATATATGTGTGTATATATACATACACACACACTACATTTTAACCTATGAGTGCAAGCGCGCACACACCCACACACATACACACATTTTAAATTGAAAAGTGATCACTGTCAAAGATCCAGGGTTTATCGTTAGATTTTTAAAAATGAGATTACAGAAGAATTAGAAACATTTGTGTACTGTATTGGATATTCATTTTCTAGGTCTAAAGGTGATTTGGGTTGGATGCTGAGGACAAAGGTTGATTACCTAAGGTATTAGAAAAAGGAATACAAGAATGAAAGTATTTCGAAATTGGGCAATAATGAAGAGACCTTGTTTCAAATCCTGTGTCTGATACATGCTACCTATGTTACCCTGAATGTTATTCTAAGTGCATTAAATATTTCTCTAAGACTATAAGTTTTGGTGGAATTGCAAGTTGCACTAATAGATGACCATCTACTTTGGTAGAGGAAGTTCTCTATAGTAGGGCTTATTAAACTCTTTTCACCCCAAAAATTTTCATGCAACCTGGATATGGGTATATAAAAGAGATGTACAAATTAAACATTTACTGATGATAATAATTTCACAACTCGCACATTCATTCACATGACCTCATATGGGGACAAGACCCACAGTTTAAAAAGCTTTGCTCTTTACCAAGGTCCAGGTTCAGTATCTCACACTATCCTACCCCAGACCCCAACAAGAAAACAATTTAAAGTATAGTTGAGAAGGAATTAAAGTCGAATAGGTTAATGATTGTAACATCAAGAGATAGAACAATGTTATCAACTTGGGTGCCAATATCACTGAGATTGATGGCAATTAAGGGGGACTCTCAATTGAAAGTGCCCAAAGAGAATTTAGTAAATGGAACTGAAATTTTGTTTTCAAATGAGATAAAGCATCTAAAGCACTTTGTAAACCAAAAATAACCATATAAATATTAAACACTATATTATGCTGCCATCATTAGGGTCTGCATATAAATGCATTATGTACTTTTAGTCCATCATGTATCTCAACAAAGAAGCACACCAAAAATAGGACATGAAAGGATCTTCCCTACTACTACTGAGAATTTTCAGTAATAAAAATTTTTATTCCAAAAGTTTCATAAATACATTTTATATAACATAAATAGGTATACATTTATATCACATATTTATATTTGATGTGCTTTGTTATCTATGAATCACTCTAACCAGTGTAAACACAAGATATGTCAATCTTCTGCCAATAGCAAGCAGAGTAATTCCTTAGAGCTAGCTATTAATTTTATTTTTCTAGAAACCCCAAGTTATCATGCATGTGAATGGTAGCTTATATGAATAGAAGGAGTTTTTGAAAATATCTTCTACATTTAATTAACATCATTTCAAGGCCAGCTCTTTCTTGTGCTTAGCATAGTACTTGACACATTAATAGATAAATATTTGTTAACTGACTTCAAAGAATGGTAACTCCCCTTTTTAATCAAGATTCTCTGATTACTGGAAATATTAATATAATAAACTTTGAAGGAAATTGTTGACTTCATCATTCATTAAAAACCCATTCACAGCATTAGCAAAAGTTTTACTGGGATATCATAGCAAATTCTTAGTCTTACTGAATCATGGTTCCTGAAAAAGCCTTATACTTCAAGCTAATTCAGAAGTGGATTAATTTCATTTCATTTGGAAATCTCTCCTTCCAAGAACACTAAGCCTAGGACATTAAGATGGAAGCTAGCTAGTACATGGTATTTCAAACTCTTTCTTTGACCTGTGGTAAGTATTTAAGCTCTTTAATTTAAGTTGCATTAAAACAAGGCACAGCTTTTCATGCTGGGCATCTCTTAAGGAGTTTGCTGCTATTGCTATATTGAGGCAGGCTTAGAAGAAAAGATGAAACGAAAAGTTTAGAAATAAATGTAATGGCTAGAATAGCAAAAGAAGAAAAAGATTTTTTTCAAAAGTAAAAATAGTTATTTAGATCCACCAAAACAATTTAAATCACAGACATTTCTATTTCTAATGCACTTGTCTCTTTTTATATACAAGCTGTGTTAATATGGACCCACTGAATCAAAGACACTGATTACAAACAAAAACAAAAAATGCATTTTTTGCTACATGATATCTCTCTCACTGCCAAATTTAGGGAAAGAAACTATCTCCATTTTTATGATTTTGTGAATACACTTACATAGCTGCTGAGAACATCTGAGTTGGTTATGCTATGGAGCTCGAGTGAGCCGTCTACTGGGATAGTGAATAGAACAGATGTTTTGGTTATCTTAAATGTACACTCATTAATTGACTACTTTAAAAAAACCTGTAAACATTTCAGAATATCATAGTATCTAGGGTCTCACTGATTATCTTGTCCAAACCCCTTCTTTTCCAGATGTGGAACATCTGTGGTTCAGAGAAAAGTAATTTGCCCAAAGTTACACACATGGTAAGCAGCAAAGCCTGGTTGTGAACCCAGGTCCTCTCATTTAAAATCTAGCATTCTTTCCTCTATAACATTAATGTTGACAGTCTCATCTTCTTCAGGAAATTTTAATGACCTTTCACTAATTTGAGTAGGCATTTCCTAAATTGTTATTCACATCCTGTAAACAAACCCAACATTGAAAGATCTTCTAAATTCTAAAGCAGTCATGTACAGTACTTTTGCTATTTTCTAAGAGATATAGATGGATAGATGAGTAGATCGATAATGTATGGATAAATATAGATATAGATATTTCTACATAGATCTTGTTGTTGCTGTATAAACCTGGGCAAATCATTTAACTCTGTTTGCTTCAGTATCCACATCTGTAAAGTAAACTGTAAAAGGAAATGGAAAACCATTCCAGTATCTTTGTCAAGAAAACACCAGAGTCATGAAAAGTCAGATATAACTGAAAAATAACTAAACAACTACATACATAGTTATGTGTGTCTATGTGTCTATGCATATATGCATACAATAAATAGATGTATACACATATCTATATATAAACACAATATCCTCAAATTTCCTTCACCAAATCTTGTAACAATTGTTGAAATGAGTAAAATCTGGGGGTCTCTTCTAATCTTAGAATTTTGTTATTTTATGAAAGGATGTTGGGCCTTCAAATAATTAAAGGCCAGAGAATTACAAGAATAATATAGCTGAAAGAGACTTTAGAGATTATCTAGTCTAAGCATTTCATTTTGTAGGTGAGGAAAGCAAACTTAAAGAAGTTGTGATTTGGGCAAAGTCATACAGCTAATAAGTAGCAGGTTTCCTAATATAGATTCACTGATCCTTCCATTATACCATATTATTAGTAGGAGTATTAGGATCAACTAAACTCACATTTATAAAGCATTCTATCCACATATCCAGAATTTTCCTTATAATAATCCTACAAGGCAGATAATGAAAATATTCTTATCTACATTTCACAAATGAGGAAATTATGCTTCAGATATATTGATTGATTTGCCCATAACAGTATATGTCAAAAGCAGGATTTGAACTCTAATCCCCTAACTTCAAGTCCAGCACTCCTTTCACTATGATATTCTGCTTGTTAGTGAAGATTTAATGATAGAGGTCAAGGGAGTTGGAGGAAGAGAAGGGAAAGACTGATTACTCATAAAATCAGGAAAACAGAGAATATATTTGACTCATGATGTTAGAGAAGGGATCCAGGAGATGCTGACATTGTCACTACAAGCAACAAGAATAAGTTGAAAAATCATCAAATGGGAGGTAGGATATCTGGTTTCTAGTCCAGTTTCTATCAACATTTAACCCAGTGATGTCAGGAAATAACATCTCTGGGCCTGAGTTTTTCCCCTGAATAAAATTTGAACTAAATGATAAGTTCTGATTAGATCCCAATTGGAGTCATTTTTCATCTCTACAGTTACCATCCTAACACTAAGAAAGCTTCTACTTTGAGACCTTATTTTCATGTTGTTGACTCCCTTACCTCCACCACCATTTTATCAGGGCCCTAAACTTACTCCTAACTCAAATTTCTCTCAAGACTTCTTCATCTCCTCAGCATCCTTGCACTGTAGAGAATACTCTTTCTTTGTTCCTGACTTTCCAGTTCCCTTAACATATTGTCTTTCCCCATTAGAATGTAAGTTTCTTTAATGTAGAGTATCTTAATTTCTAATATTTTAAACCTTAGCACTTATCAGAATTCTTGGCACACAGAAAGTATTCAATAGATATTGTATCAATCAATCAATAATCATTTATTATGCACCTGCTATATGACAGATATAATACTAAGTGCCTAATATATAAATACAAAAAGAAGCAAAAGACAATCTTTGCCCTCAAAGAGCTTACATTGTTTTTTTTTGGGGGGGGGTTATACATGTATATTAACTTTTTTGATACGAATTTCTTTATGAATCATGTTGAGAGAGAAAAATCAGAACAAAAGGTTAAAACTACAAGAGAGGGAAAACAAAAAAAACAAAAAGTGAAAATAGCATGCATGATTTACATTCAATTTTCATAATTCTCTTTCTCGATGAAGATGATATTTTCTATCCAAAGTTTATTGGAATTGCCTTGGATCTCTGAACCACTGAGAAGAAACAAGTCTTTCATAGTTGATCATCGCACTATTTTGCTGTTATTGTGTACAATGTATTCCTGGTTCTGTTTGTTTCACTCAGCACCAGTTCATGTAATCCTTTCGAGATCTTTTGAAAATCAGCTTGTTCATTATTTTTTATAGAACAATAATTTTCCATTACCTTCATATACTGCAAATTATTCAGCCATTCCCCAATTGATGGGCATCTACTTATTTTCCAATTCTTTGCTACTACAAAAAGAGCTACTACATTTTTGCACATGTGTGTCCTTTTCCCTCGCCTATAATTTACTTGGAATACAGATCCAGTAGTGGAACTGCTAGGTCAAAGGGTATGCACAGCTTTCTTTGGGCATAGTTCCAGATTACTCTCCAGAATGGTTGGATCAGTTGACAACTCTCCAACAATGTACTTGTGTCCCAGTTTTCCCACATCCTCTCCAACATTTATAATTATCTTTTCCTGTAATTTTAAGCGGATCTGAGAGGTGTGAAGTGGTACCTCACAATTGTTTTAATTGATATTTCAAAGAGCTTATATTGTAATGAGGGAGAGAACATGAAAGCAAATATATACCATACATATACACATAACCAATATATAAGATAAATAGGAAATAATTAACAGAAAAAGCATTAAAATTAAGAGGAGTTGGGGAAATTTCCAGTAGAAGATGGGAATTTAGTTGAGACTTAAAGGAAATCAGGGATTTAAAAGGAGGTTGAAAGATTTCTAAGCATGAGGGATAGGAAGAGAAAATGCCAGGATAAATAAGATGGTGTGTTATTGGTTGTGACAGAGCCAGGAATGCAGTGTCATAAAAACATATATGTCAAGAAGTAAGGTATTTGAAGTTATAAATGACTTTGAATACAAACTAAAATTTTGTATTTGATCCTGGAGCTATATGAAGCAACTGAAGTTATTTGAGAGTGGGTTACATGACCAGATTCTTATTTATTTTTAATCATTTTAATGTTTGGAGGATGGATTAGAGAGATACTTGAGGCAGGCAGACCCACCAGCAACCTATTACTAGTCCAAGTATGAGATTATGAGGGTTTGCGCCAGAGTGGTGGCAGTGTCAGAGAAGAGGAGACATAATTGAGACACTGTAATGATGAAATCCATAGACCATAGCAACAGACTGGATATGGGGTGAGTGGGTGGAAGGGCTGAGAGAAAGTGAGGAGTGATAGTGAGATAATGAAGATGATTGCTAGGTTAAAAGCCTGTGGGATTAAGAGAATTTTATTACTTTCTATAGTAATATAGGAGGGAACAGGGTTTAGAGAGAAAGATAATGAGTTCTGTTTTCAACATATTGACATATTAAGTTTGATTCTGCTGGGTAAGCTATATGAATTGTCTAAAGGATAATTGGAGATATGAGACTAGAGGTGAGCAGAAAGTTTGGGGTAGGATAGAATCTGGAATCATCATAGAAATGGTAATTAAATCCATGGGAATTGATGAGATCACCAAGTGAGTAGTATAGAGGGAAAAGAGATGAGATCATAGGACCAAATCCTGAAGTACACCTATTGTTAAAGAGTGAGAGCTAAATGAGGATCCAGCAAATGACACTGAGAAGCTAATGTCCTAGGAACCTCTGTAGAGTTGCATAAATTAATGAGACCATCTCCTTCTAGAATATAACTTGCTATTCAGGATTTTATTCAAACTATCTAAAGATAGCATAAATGTAAAACATTTCTTTAAAAATGTACATGACATCTACTGGAAAACAACAATATATTCACTCATAATGTTGGGCCATTTAAAGCTAGAATTACCCAAATATTTTGGTAACTTTTTTTTCTTTTTTATAGCAACAAAAACAGAGTAAATAATATATGAAAGGAACAATAAAAATAATCTCGGCCAACCCCTACATTTTGCAAGAATTATTTGATTTGCTCAAGATGCCAGATTAGGGACTCATATTCACAGTTGGAGATATGGGCAATCTAACGGCAACAGCTGTATTCCCCTGGATTGTCAAAATTCATTCAGCTGTTGTCATTTTTCTCTTTCAAGCCTCTGGGAGCTCATTTAATCCATGTGAATCCCTCACTTAACTAGAAATTCAGTTAAGAAATTTTATTTTGTTAATTCCCCAATATTTCAACATATCAGTGAATCTGTGAGATACAGATTCTCCCTTCAGGATGAAGATCATGCACACACACACACACACACACACACACACACACACACACATCTCATGTGCCTGGCCATGCAAAGATACTCCCTGAGCCCTCTACCAGGACCAAAGGGGATACACTCATGTTCTCTTATAAATTGCTTTTACAAAACATGAAGCTCTATATACATGCTAAGCTATTACTGTAAGTAATAAGGTATAGAAACCAAAGTCCAAAGAGGCAGCAATGGTTAAGCTAGTTTATGTGCTTTTATGAACTTCCCAAGACTATTTAGCATAGTAAATAGAGTACTGATTTTGCTGTCAAGAAGATAAAGTGTTCCAAGGGCAGAACCCAGATGGCAGAATAAAGGAAGCAGTTGAGCTTTCCCAATGTCCCCCTCTAAACAACTTTAAAATAACACTATTAATTAAATTTTGGAATGTCAGAGCCAACATAAGATTAAGATGAGACACTTTTCTAGCCCAAAACAACTTAGGAGGTCAGAAGGAGAGGTCTGCCATATTAGGGATGGTAAATGGATCAGCCAACTGATCAGAAGGAGACTACAAGAGACCCCTGTATAATACCTAGGAACAGGATGGGACATTGTTTGGTACCTCCATTACCTATACCAACTTCTAGATCACAGTTCCAGGGTATAAAAGAGTGTCTGATGTCCCAACGTAGCAGTGGCCCTAAGAAGGATAGTTGCTTTGGGCCAAAAAGGAACAAGGACTCTGAAGTGTGGAATTGCTTCTAGCTGCAAAAAAGCAGTGATCATACATCTCTTCATCTTACACCATCTTGGGAACACATACAATTTCTCAACTCCCGGAACTAGCTCTGAAAAAAACAATGGGAAAAAACTCTGAAGCTTGAAACAGTGCTCCCCCCCTCTAGTCCTCATACAGAAAACAGAGTCTAAGTTTAACACAAAGTTCAAAGTAAAAAAAAAAAAAAAATTATGCTGGAAAATGGCAAATCATAATAACAACAAAAGAACTTAAACTCCCCAAAAAGCTACTATGACTACAGGGAAGAACAAGATTTAAATTCAGAAGAAGACAATTATGTCAGAATAGCTACAAGAATTCCCAGAAGAGCTTAGAGTTAATTCCAAGTTAATTCCATTTATATTTTGCTTTCTTATTCTAGTATATGAGGGTAATCTTCTTTGATAATTTCCCAAAATGTGAAAACTAATCTATTTTTTAGTCATGGCTTTCTAGTAGTCCAAAAATTGTTGAAGTCCAAAAATTATTAAAGTATATCTTTTCTTTTTTTAATTAAAACTTTTTTATTTATAAAACATATGTATGGGCAACTTTTCAAAATTGACCCTTGCAAAATTTTGCGTTCCAAATTTTCCCATCTTTCCCCCTACACCCTCCCCTAGATGGCAGGTAATCCAATGTTAACATAAAATATATGTTAAATCCAATATATGCATATATATATGACATATATATATATATATATTTAAAATTTTTTTAAAAACTGAGAAAGAAAACAAAATGCAAGCAAACAACAACAGGAAGAGTAAAAATGCTAAGTTGTGCTCCACCTTCAGTTTCCATAGTCCTCTCTCTAGGTGTAGATAGCTCTCTTCATCACGAGATTATTTGAACTGATCTGAATCATCTCATTATTGGAGTCACAGTCATCAGAATTGATCATCACATCATCATATCTTATATAATGATCTCCTGGTTCTGCTCATTTCACTTAGCATTAGTTCATGTAAGTCTCCCCAGGCCTCTCTAAAATAATCCCGCTGATCATTTCTTGTAGAACAATAATATTCCCAACATTCATATAACATAACTTATTCAGACATTCTCCAACTGATGAACAATCACTCAGTTTCCAGTTTCTTGCCACTATAAAAAGGGCTGTCACAAACATTTTTGAACATATGAGTTCCTTTCCCTCCTTTATGATCTCTCTGGGATATAAGCCCAGTAGAAACATTGCTGAAACAAAGGGTATGCACAATTTGATAATAAAGTATCTCTTTTCAAGCTATTTTCCAGGTCACTTGATTTTCCAATGAGATATTTCATATTTTCTTTTGATTTCTTCATGCCTTTGACTTTGTTTTATTGTTTCTTGATTGTTATGGAATTATTAGCTTTTATTTGCCCATTCTAATTTTTAAGATATTGTTAATTAACAAACTTTTGTACCTCCTTTTCTATTTGTCTAATTCTGCTTTTCATTAAGTTCTTTTCATTTAATTTTGTGCCTCCTTTATATTTGGCCAGTTCTGTTTTTCAAACTGTTATTTTCTTCAGTATTTTTATGCCTCCTTTACCAAATTGTTTATTCTTTTTTTCATAATTATCTTGATTAATTTTCATTTCTTTTCCCATTTTTTTATTTCTATTATTTGATTTTAAAAATCCTTTTAGAGGAATACTTTGGGCCTGTGATCAATTCACATTTTTCTTCAAAGCTTTGCATGTAGCCTTTTTGAATACATTCCTTTATTTTGAATATGTGTCTTTATCTTCCCTATCACCATAGTAATTTATTTGCGTGTGGTCAGGGTCTCTTTTTTGTTTGCTCATTTTTTCAACTATTACTAGACATTTTGCCAAGTTGGGATTTTCTTGATGCCATTTTCAGAGCTGGATGTGAATGTCTGTTGGTTTTCAGTTCTTTCAGGTTGGTGTGATTTAGGGAGAGGTTCTCTCCTGGCCTTGTGCTTCTATCTGTAGGTGACCACAATACTCTTCTCCACCAAGGAATTATGAGTCTGATGTGCCATCCCAGGATTGTCCAGTCAGTGGAGCTCCAGCCCTGGCTAGCACACTAATCTTAAAGCCACAGGGATTCAGAAATACACCTAACAGCTCCAGGACAGAAAAGACAACTTGTGGTCAGATACCTAGAAGGATTTCTGAAAACAGCTGCACAAAATCCCTTAAGTTTGGAACAGTGCACACTCTACCCTGGAAACAGAGCCCTACTTTAACAAAGAGTTAAAAGCAGATTAATAGATTAGGAAAATGAGTAGAAAACAAAAATGTTTCTGACCATTGAAAGTTGTTATGGTGACAAGGAAGATGAAAATACACACTCAGAAGATGATAGCAAAGTCAAAGCTTCTACATCCAAAGCTTCCAAGGGAAAAAAAAAAGGAACTTTAAAAATCATCTAAGACAGAGGAAAAATTAGGAAAAGAATTGAAAGAAGTGCAAAAGGAAATACAAAAAGTTAATGAGGAGAAGAATGACTTAAAAAGCAAAACTGGCCGATTGGAAAACGAGGTACAAAAGCTCACAGAAGAAAATAATTCCTTTAAAAATAGAATTGTGTTAAGGACCATGCCTAAGGGAAGGGGTAGATCAATTCTCCGAGAATCTCCACAGCTGTGGATCATAACATTTGAAGGAGTTGCAAAGCAGTCTTTACCGATGTTCTTTGTGGATTGGGAATGAAATAAATTGGAGGCAAGAGGGGAAGAAGAGAGAAGTCAGACAATTCAATTGCCTCTCAGTCTCTTTGTATCATCATCATCCTCTCACATGAAGAGATCCATTCTACAGGTCTGAGTTAGACCTCCAGCAGCCACTAGCAGGTGGCTCCCATATCACAACAGAATTGGGCAAATGGAAGCTAATGACATTATGAAAAATCAAGTTACAATAAAGCAAAATCAAAAAATGAAAAAATAGTGGGGGGGAACTGTGAAATATCTCATTGGAAAAACAACTGATTTGCAAAATGTGGGTCCTTTTCCCCCTTTTATGATCTCTTTGGTATACAGGCCCAATAGAGACACTGTTAGATCAAAGGGTATGCACACTTTGATAGCCCTCTGAGTAAAGTTCCATATTACTCTGCCGAATGGTTGGATCAGTTCACAACTTCACCAATAATTTGTTAGTGTTTCAGTTTGAAGAAAAAAAAATTTTAATAGAACTTGGATATGTAAAAGCTAATGACTCCATGAAACATCAATGTTACAAGATAATGTTACAAGAATGATAAAACAGAAGATGATGTAAAATATTTCACTGGGAAATAAAATGAGGAGAGATGACTTAAGAATGCATGTACTGTTAATGGACCAGTCTGTCAAACTGCATATATTCTTTGACCCAGCAACCATTACTAGATCTGTATCAGAAAAAGATCAAAGAAAAGGGAAAAAGACCTATATGTACAAAAATATTCATAGTAGATCTACATATAAACTGATGCAAAGTGAAGGGAGCAGATCCAGAAGAACATATAAAGGCATTATTATAATAATAATTGTGAAAAACTTAGCTACTGTGATGAAAACAATGCTCTAAGACAATTCTAAAAGACCCATTATGAAAAATGCTATTCACTTCCATATGTGATAAACTGAGTGCAAACTGAAGTTCATTTTTTTACTTTCTTTATGTTTCCTGTTTTTTATTGTTTTTTTTTTTTTTTTTTTTTGCAACATGGACAATATGGAAATTGTTTTGCATGACTTCACAAGTTTCATTGATATCACATTGCTTCCCTTCTCAGAGGATGGAGGAAGGGCAGGAAGGAAAGAGAAAATTTGTCATTTGAAACTTTTAAAAATGTATATTAAAATTAAACAAATTAAAATAAGATAAGAATTGGAGTACTGTTTCTGATACATAAAATCTTTGTGATGTGGGCAAGTTATTTAATTTTTGAGTGTTCTAGATTAGTCTCTCCAGTTAGTCAATAAATATTTATTAAATATCTAATATGTTCCAGACATTCTGCTAAGCTAGAATTATAAAGAAGAATAAAAGACAGTCCTGACTTTCAAAGACATCACAGTCTAACAAGGGCAACAATATACATACATGAGCTATATATAGGCTAAATTGAAAATAACTGACAGAAGTCCTTAGAATTAAGAAGGATTGGGAAAGATTTCTACTGAAGGTAAGGTTTTAGGTGGGAATGGAAGTCCGAAAATCATGAGGTAGAAATGAGAAAGGAGAGCATTTCCACACATGGGGAGCAATCAGTAAAAGTGCCCAGAGTTGGGAGATGGAGCGTCTTATTCTAAGAGAAAAGGAAGACAGTGTCTCTGGATTAATGTATGTCTGGTGGAAAGGTGGAGGGGGACAGTTTATACAAAATCAAACAGAGGATTTCATATTTGATCCTAGAAGTGATAAGGAGCCACTGGAGGAAGAGGGGATGCTTAGAGATGCACTTTAAGAATATCATGTTGATAGGTGAATAAAGGATGAAACTTGGGGCAGTCAAACCAAGTAGCAAGCTCTTGTTTTAGTCTAGGCTAGAAATGATCAGAGACTGTACTAGGGTTGAAGCAGTGTCAGAGGAGAGAAAGTAAAAACAACAGGCATTAGCAACAGACTGGATATGCATGGGTAAGAGTAAGTGAGAAGTCTAAGAGCATACCCAAGTTACTGATTTGTTGGAAGGATTGTGGTACCCTTAGTATTATGAGAGAAGTTAGGAAAAGGAGATGATTGGTAGAGTCAGATTGGAAGGAGGAGGAAAAGAGGAGTAATATCATGAAAATCTAGATAGATGAATTAATTAGATGCATTGATAGAGGTGATCTTCATATAAAGATCATATATTTAGATCTCAAATAGATTTTTAAAGTTGCCTCATTTTAATTTTATTGATTAAAAAACTGAGCTACAACTAGGCTTATGTGACTTAACTAGGGTTACAGAGGTACAGAGGTAGTAAATGACAGATAAGTGATTTGAATCCATATTATCTTGATTACAAGTCCATGCCTTAAAACAAAAAAATAAGGAATTCTTCAGTAGAGAGAATTTCCATACCAGTAATTTTCTTTATCATTATAATCATAAGTACAGAGGAAAACATGTAAAAAAACACTCAATCATCTATTTTAATAAAAATTATTTAAGAGGCTTAACAATCAACTTTTTGGCTCTATATATTTCTCCTTTCAAAAAATTTTGGGTTTATTGAGTTGTGACAGTTTTGCCATTAAGAAGATCCCCATGCATCTTCACTTCAATGCTTTCTTCCCCAAATTTCAAAGTACTTCTTAAACTGTTGTTATATAATGGCCTTTGTATCACAGTCAGCAGAGATCTAGCCTATTGATTGAATGAAAATTGTGGCACTTATTGTGGTTCTATCTCATATCTATAGAGAGTTGGGAATGAACTGCAGGTTTAGTGAGTGCTCTAGCTGATTTGATTCCCCCTTTGAATAAAAAATATAAAGCAGGAAGCAATGATAAATTCGAATTAGCATTTCTTTGATCAGATGTATATTTTTCTTCTTTCATACTGTTTTTCAAATGCAAATATGTTCTTAAACATTAGTCACTGAGAGACAACCCAAGTAGTCTACTTGGAATGCTTAAATATGCAAAGCAGAACCCCAGAAAGAAACAGATGAAAATGATCAGCATTACTCTTTGAACACAGAAATGGGTACTAAAAAGCGAAATGAAACATATGCTCTCTAGACCTCTCCATCAAGTTATGTATATTATTAGCCTCTGTCTTAAATGGGCACACTGCTTATAGTCTTACAAAATGTCATGGGTATCCCTGAAAGATTCAAAATGAAATAGCATTTAGTCTAACTTGAGACACCAATAAAGAAAGTGGCCTAGACTCATGTTCCTACAGATAAAATGCAAGGCTTTTGGGAAAAGCAGGCTCCAATACTCCATTACATGAATGACATTTTAAGGTAAATATAGATTATTAAGCAAAGGATAAAGTTCTAGACCCTCTATCCAGAAATAATAACGGTAATAATAGCTGACATTTAATATGGTACTGGAAGGTTTGCAAAGCACTTTACAGTTGTTATCTCTATTGGATAAAAAGGGATCTGTAAAAAGTATTTTACTCTGAAGAGGAGGGCTCATAGGAAAAGTGACAATAAGTGTTAAAGTGGGTTTTTCTTTAAATCATATACAAAATGTCTAAGAATCTGTGACTACTAGATGATAACAGAAATATAATTGTGGATATTGCAGTTATCTATACAATCACAAAAGTTATAATTAGATTTGCTCAGATCTGACATTTTCTATGGATAATTTACAAGTGACCTGAGCAAAAACTTCAGATTTGTATTCCGTAGTGATGCATTCAAGAGACACTGAGAATTCTATTTGGGTACAAAACAACCTTGTTATATGTAGGACTGATTTAAATCTTAATCTTTAGTCTTTACTTCATCCTGTGGAAGCAAAAATTCTAATCTTTCTAACACATTGCATCCTACTAAATTGCCCTTAATAATGGATGACAATGGACTTTTATAATCTAATATGCGTCTTATAAGTAATATATTCATAAGCACTGAAGCCTTTTTCTCAAGTCCAGAAAAGATACTGTAAGATTTTATATTATCTTTATTTCTTTATAGGGAAAATGCACTTCAAAGGGGGAAACTAATTAGACTTTTCCTGGGAGAAAACTTTATGAAAACATCCTCTAGCAAGTCCATTGTTGATTTATAACAATGACAGATATATTTTATGGAAGTGCTCATTGTTTAGTGGGATAGTCTATTTTTTAATTTTTCCTTGAAGCTGGGGTGTTGGTGGAAAGATCCCTAAGTGTGTTTGTGAATGAAGGAAAGGAGAGAGTCAAGATCCTAATTACATTCTACATCTCATTTAATGAATTGGGCTTCTCAGTCAAATTCTCCATGTAACTAGACCTGAAAAGACATGAGTTAACTCTATCACCTCATTAGTAACAGTGGTATATATTTTAATCCCTGCAACGTATGGTATTCTCCCTTCCTTCCTCCCTCTTTTCCCTTTCTGTGTCAAGCTCTAGCTTTTCTCTACCTATTCCCCCCACCCCCTTTCTCTGCATCTATCTTTCTGTGTGTGTGTTGCTATGTATGTGTCTGTATATCTATATCAGTCTGTTTGTCTCTAACTCTTTCAACAAAATTACATCTCATCAAAGGCATCTGTCACATAATTTCTTACACGATTGCAGTGGTTATCAAACTTAATCCCTTTTTATTATTAAAAATTATTGAGGATCTATCCAAACAGTTTTTTTATGAGAGTTATACTTGTAAGTATTATAAGAAATAAAAACACATTTTGAATTTGTAGAGCTTCTGAGTTTCAGAGACTCCCAGAATTCCTTGGGCTTGCCCCAAGGATTGCCTGGACCACATTTTGAGAACTACCCTTCTGTTGTACAATGTGTTAGACTTTTAAGGAAACGTAGATATGTTTAGAATGACAATTCATTAATAGTCATGTTGTTCACTCATTTTAATCATATCTGACTCTCTGTGACTCTATTTGGGGTTTTCTTGATAAAGATAGTGAAGTAGTTTTCCATTTTCTTCTCCAGATCATTTGATAGAGGCAGAAACTGGGTCAAAAAAGATCAATATTTAGCTCAGTAATACATAGCTAGTGAATGAGGCCAGCTTTGAACTCAAGAAAATAAGTTTTCCTGACTCTAGACCTAGCCCTCTTCTGTTCCACCTCAAAGGAGTGGAACAGTTCAAGTTAGATTCTGAACATGTACACAGTGATTTTTCTTTATTTAAAAAAAAATAAATCAAATATGTTTTTCCAAGGTCCAGCATAGCTTGTAAACGAAGTGTGTATTTGCATAATTGGCTACAAAGTAAGCCTTGTAAAGAGACTGATGGAAATGTATCAAAGTGATGAATAATCACAGGGACATCATTTTCTTTGAGCTTTGAGTTGATCATTTCAACTACTGCTTTAAATACATATTTATCTCCCCAGTTGAAGCATTTTATGAATGGCTATTTAAATTTATTAGTCTGTTCAAAAAATATCCAAATATGCATTAACTCAGGAAAACATAGCTTAGAAAATTCTCTGGAAAATAACTAACAGACTTCCAGTTAAATATATATTTATATATTATACCAGAAAGAATACCATTACAGACTACTTATCATATGAAAATAAGGCATTATTTTAACACTTAGAAGTTTCCAAAACATTGTACACATGTTATCTTACTTGAGCCCTAAACATTTTAAATTAGGTTATCCAATTATTTAGATGAGGAAGCCATGTTAAAATGATTAAATAATTAATCCTTGGTCACTCTACTTGAAAGTTTCAGAGGTAGGATTTGAACTCAGATCTTATTGTCACAAAATTCAGAACTATATCAATTATTACCAAATTGTAAAATTTTAAATAAATCTAATTTAACTTCTTAGATAAACCAGAATATTCTCCAATTTTTTTAAAATTAAAGAACAAAAAACATAGAAATATTTTCAAAACATTTAATAACAAATGTTCCTGTTGAAAATAGGTTAAAAAACACTATCTTTAACTCAGGTGACTATGAAAAGTGCTAAACATGGTGCACAAAGTTGGTTAATACTATAGAGCCTTGAAATTTGCCAGCAGAATCAATATTTCTGTATTACAGACTTAGAGAATTTTTTAATTAATTAAAAATTATGCTTCAATAGATCTAGTTTTTAAATGTTTAGATTAGAGATGAAAACAAAGAAAGTTTTCTGAACTAGATTATTGCTTAAATTCAAAAAAACCATGAAACCTTTCACTGCATAATTTCTCCATCTCTGAAATGGAAATCAAATATTAATTACATTCAAGAAATATTCTAAGAATATCTCTTATGTATGAGGTAATTGTACTCATTGGTAGAGATATCAATATGAGAAGTATAGTCTCCCTAATCTCAAAGAGTTTACAAACTTATAAGGAAGTCTATGAAAATCAAAGCAATTAAGATGGTTTTTTTCTGAATATAAATTACAATAAATGCAATATTAATCTAAGATGTTCTAGCTTTCATATATACAGACAGTGCTACAGATATACTCTCAGTACATTACCAACAGAGATTTGGAATGACTTTTGTAGACATGGTTATAAAATTATTGCTCCACCCATATTCATTCTATTCCCCTTAAAAGCAACTTTTCAGGATGGGCTGGATGAGTTTAGAGGGGAAATCTAACCCAAAGAAGAATAAAAATCAGGATCTTGCTCATATTAAACACATTTTATTCAGCTGACCTAATTTCCCTTCGAGCTTTTGATTGTATCGGCTGCATTTTGAATATAAGTAAAGAGAGAATAGCTTACATCCTGATACCTGCCAACTAATAGATTGTTTAACATACAGGGTGACTTCAAGGACCCAATTTAATGTTGGGAGAAGTATGATATGTGATAGCCAACCTCTTTAGTCATATTCATAAGTACTGGAAGGATAACTGGACATGGAGTAAATAGATGCTGCATTCAAAAATCTGTTTCTAAGACCAGCTGTTTAGCCATGGGGAATGATTTTAATCATTATTTAATCTCTTAACCTCCCTTAACCTCTTTGAATCACTGAGTCCTTATGTATAAAATGATACAAACAATACCTATATTGCTTCAAATGTTTTTTTATGAAAATCAAGTGAAATGAGTTATGTAATATATACTTGCATTATAAAGCATTATAAAAATATCAGCTTTGGTTAAAAATTAAAATATCTATTCTCAGTTTCAGAATCAAATTTACAAATTTAATTTCTTTCTGTCTTAAAAAAAAATAAGGATGCCTCTTTTCTCTTAGACCTATGATAACTATGTCTACAAGACATCATATATCCAGATATTTGGAAATATCTAGAACTTTCCTTGAATTTTGTAGTTTCCATCCTAGCTAATGCTATTCAATGTATATGAAGAAGATATATTCCATCATTAGAAACTCCATTACCAGAAGGGGAAGGAATTCAAGAGGCAGAAATAACATATCTGAAACATGGAATCTTTTTAAATTGTACCCAGAGAAGAATTCTCCTTTTAATTACTCCTAGATGAGGAACCCTGGTCTTCTCAGCCATTCAAGTACACATTCCTGCCGTTATCAGAATAGGATAAAATGAAGTCTTTATAAAAGTTTACAATTTAGGTATAGGCACATCCTCCACTACCTGATGACATGGTTTATAATTCACAGATAGGCCCTGCCCTGGTTACAAGGAAAAGTCCTGAGATGCTGTCACTGCTGTCTCCCCCCAAATATCACTTCTACAAACCCAATGATGAGCACTCCAAAATTTCCATAATCTCCTTTGATTAGCTATGCCAAAAACTTTTGTTTCTTTGTGTTCCTATAAATCAAAAGTCATAGGATTACAGATTTAAAGCTGGAAAGGACCTTAGTGGTCACTGTATTCAACACTTTCATTTTACACATGAGGAAACAGATCTCAGAAAGTTCAGCAAGTACTAGAAAATAGCAGAACTGGGAATTTAACCCCAAGACATTGGGTCCCTTTCCTCTTGCAAGCATACCTATTCTCCAACTCCTCCCTTCAGTCATCCCATGGTTATACCTTTTGCTTAGCAAATGTTTCTTCTCCATTACTCAGATTTTCTTTAATCTATTCAGAAAGAAGGAAATATTAAGAAAGAATTGTCGAGGGCAAGTGTTTCACGAAGGGATTCTCTAGCTTCTATTTCCAGAGCCTCTAATTATCATTTAAAGCTGTTTACTATTGGCTCAGGATGTGCCCAGGATCATTAATATGGCTTTCTTTCTTTCTTGATCTTTTCTCTGTTTAGGGGAATTATTATAATATTGTAAGGGCCATTTAAATGGGCAGACACGGTGCATCAGGAGATTGAGGCCCAGAAGTAATTTCTGTGGATATTAGGACTGCCCTGTAGGTGGGATCTTGGCCATGATGAGATAGCTTCGTAATAGGTGACTCTCTTGCTGATTGGCTGTGTGTGTGACCTCACAGGCCCTTTATAAGCCCACTGCAGGCAGCAGTCGCTCTCTTTAACCTGGCGCTCTTCACCCTGGCTCCCTAACCTGGGTGGCCAAGCCAAGATGGGCAGCCAAAAGAGGTAAGGAGTTTGGTAGTGAACACGTGGGTCTTCTGACCAGGTGTTCACTCGGGAACCAACAAGTCAGGGCATTATGTGAGTAGGTATAATAAAAGCTTTTAAGATTATACGTGGCTGTTCTTGAGTGCGCTACCGGTGATTAAACTATAGATTCAAGAGATTGTGGCCAGAGACCTTTGAAGGCCTCAGAGGAGGCGAGCCAGGTAGAGTTGACACTGTCAGTGGTCAAAGGTACTCTGTTGGGCCTAGGACAGACTAGTAATTGTAACTGCCAGGTGAGCACGTTACATAATATTTATCAATAAAATCTCTTTGGTTTGTTGGATGAAGGCAAGCCTTGGTGTTTAGAAATTATTATTTACTTTATGTTCTTGGGACAACTGTTCAATACCCACTATCTTCTTTAAGGAAATGGAATGCATACAAATCAAGAATATACTGATTTAACCATAGTTCTTATTTTAAAACCAAGCTCATAAAGACTAAGTGAAATAGGTAAAGTAGAAACAACCACCACAAAAAAGCAGACATGTTTTACACTGGAAATAATTTTCCCAAGACAGAAAAATGGGGAGAGAAGAATTTTACCATTAGTTGTTCTTTGAGAAAGAGGTCATGTACACTTTGTTCTGACACAAATCTTGGTGATTTTATTTTAACTTGACACCCCCTTCTCCACTCTCATTGAACTGAGAGCAAAGGAAATAGTGCTGACACTTTTAGATCTCTTCCCATTTATTTCGGTGAATTTGTCTTTCCATTATGGTAGCCATGTGGAGGTAATTAGTTTTCTCCTTCATCTCTTATATTTCTTTCCTGGCTCATTCCTAGGATAAATCGTGTACCCTCTCTTTCACTTCATATTAGAAATCTCACCTGCTAATCATTATTTGTCAGTCCATGTGAGAGTGAATACTTTGAAAATCTAGAAAAAAAATTTCAAGGGAAGTCATACTCTAGCAGTTTTCCATCTCCAGCAAATTTTCTCTCTCTCTTGTGCCTAAAACAAAAATATAAAAATGAAGAAGATAAGACTGTAGACCTAATATAGATCAAAGCATTAAATAAACGTGAGCTGTTGTTATTACTAATTTGGAATCTCTCTCTCTCTCTTTTTTCTGACACAGTTGGGGTTAAGTAACTTGCCCAGAGTCACACAGCTAAGAAGTATTAAGTGTCTGAGACTAGATTTGAACTCAGGTCCTCCTGACTTCAGGGCTGGTGCTCTATCCACTGTGCCATCCAGCTCCTCTGGAATCTTTCTTGAATAAATAATTGAAATAATGATGATAGAAATTACTTCCATCCTGGGAAAGTGAGAGAGTATTGAAGAAAGGCAAAGAGCCAGGACCAAATCTGGGGAACTAGCCATAGTTTAAAGTCAGAAGAAAGAGAAGTCAAGAAGGAGATAAAGAAGTATGGGGAGAGAACTTATGAGAGCTCTATCACAGAAGTAAAAGAAGGAATCCATCCATACCACTTTGAGTACACATTGAATATGTTTTTTTTTTTTTTCACAGCTCCATAATTTTGGGTTATATTTTATTTTTACATCTAACACAAATAATGGTGCACTGAGAACAATAACTATTTTAAAGGTGAAAAACTGGTTCTTCATCCAGTTGAGGAGATAGTCTACAAAATGGTATGATTTCAGGGATAATAAGAAGACTTCCTTGCCAAAATGTCACCTCCCCAACTGACTTACTAACTTTTATAATTCTATCTCTATGAGATTTAGACTTTCCATACTTTAATTAGCTCTTGATTAAAATGAAATACTCTGAGGGGAGGGGAAAGAATTAGATGAGAAAAAATAAAATTTCAAACCTTTATTTGCTCTATAGACTTTAGTATGAATAGATAAATTTTACTTTTTTTTTAGAAGAGTTCAGAGTGAAAAGTAGAGATCTTGAAATTAAACTCCTCACAGTTGTACATGAATAGATAACTATTACTGCAAGTTACATGATTTCAAGTCTCCTTGAAGAAGTTGGAATGTTCAAGAATTAGGGCAGGTTAAACAACTCTTTTGCAAATTCAGATTACAAATGCATTTGAATTATTGAACAGAAAAGCTATTGGAGCTATGATTTTAAGGGCTCCTTAGCCTTCTTCTGTAATTGGCCAGTGAGTGCATTGGAGTGGGATTTGAGAAGAGGGCTTCTAATTACATCATGCAGAGCATGAACCTGATGGATCAATGCTTAGTACATGTGAAGTCATTAATTAAGTTACCTGTTTGGTATTTTGGGATTTACCTTATCATGTACAAGAGTTCTTGCTAGCTTTTAAGAAAGGAAATCCTTTTACTCTAAATGCAGTCAATTTATCATTGTCTTGGCTCACTTCAACTTGAACACTTTTCCCTTATCTAATTTTCTACTAAGCTAATGCCAAATTGACACTTAAATGTTGTTTGTGTTTTCAGGAATTTGTTTCTTCTTTCATATTTTTTCCATTGTGAAAAATGGAATTTTTTTTTGCAAAACAGCTTATCAAACACTGCTGTATTATACATTTCTCCTTCCTACTTTATTTCTCCTGATCTTTCCCTTCTCTTTTCCTTCTTTCTTCCCATTTTCTTCCCTCTCTCCCTTCTTTCTTTCCTCCCTTTTTTATTCTTTCCTTCTATCCTGTCTTCTTGCTCTCCTTCATACATAATTATTAACTACCTACTATTGAACAAAAACATATTAAGAACTTCTGTAAAAGGCACTGTTTCAGTCTAAAACCCAAAGGCAAAAATCAAATAAACCTTACCTTCAAGGAGGTTGCTTACATTTTGGGATTGAGGAATCAAACATGCTAGCAGAAAAATAATATAAGTACATGCAAATAATTTCATAAAATATTGAATACTAAGTGAAAGGATCATAAAAGATATCAGATAGAAAATTATAACTGAATTGCATTTTGAAGAAAAGTAGAGAGTTTAAAAGGTGGAAAAGAGGAAATTCTAGACATGGTAGAACACATACACAAGCAGTAATACTAGGCGCTTTGGATGATACAACATTTTATGAGACAAAGTCCCTAACTTTTGGGAGTTTATAGCCCCCTGTAGAAGACACACATAATAGGTAGAGTCTCATATAATAGAAAAAATTGAGATTGAAATCAGAGAATATAGGTTTGAATCCTATCTCTACTATTTACTACCTCTATTATCTTGAACAAGATATGTTACATTTCTAGGACTTGGGTTTCTCAAGTTGTAAAATAAGTAAATTGAACCAAATGATCTTTGAAGTCTCTTCCAGCTCTACAGAGATATATCAGATATATCTGATAACCTATGAAATGACTTTAAAAAAAAAAAAGAAATGTAGTAAGTGTTCTGTGAATGGTACATACTTAATGCTATAAATGGAAAGGAGGAAAGGATCATTTTTAATGAGAATAATCATGGTCACTTAGGTGAAGAAAGTAGAATTAGAGCTTAGACCTTGAAGAAAGGGTAAAATTTGTTTTTTTAAGGAAGTGTTAGTATGGAGTAACATAAAATTCCATGCCCAAATGTTTAGAGATGAGAAAGGCATTGTCTATTTGGGGAAACTCACATAATCCAGACTGGTTGGCCCAGAGAGTTTGAGTTGGGGAATGGCAGGACAAAGGCTGGAAAAATAGATTGGCACCAGACTAAGATTAAGAGTTTGGGTTTCATGGGGTAAGCAAGAAGGAACTACTGAAAGCTTTTGAATAGATAAGTGGCATTAATAATACTCTACAGGAGGACTGAGAAAATGGCAGAGTTTAAGCTCTCCTGATTTCCCCCCCCCCCCAACAAATAGGATAAATTTGCACCTCAGGAAGAATATAAACTTGTGAAAAATCTAGAAGACTTGGGGTAGAATAGGAGTCTTCCTAATATAACCCAAGAAGATCTGAAGAAAGATCCTGGGCTGGGGATTAATCTGTCTGAAACACCTCCTGAGTACCTCCACACAAACTTCAAGTAGGAATCCCTCAGCTAGGTGTGACTAGAGCCTCAGCAGGAACCACACAGACTTTCACTTTCCAAATTTACATAATTTTGGTGACAAGATCTGAGTCCGGGAAGACTGGGAGAACTTCAGATGATTGGGAATGCCAGGCCCAGTTGTACTGCTGAGACAAGGCCCTGGGTCAGAGGGAACTAGCACTCAGGAAGCCCAGAGGCAGCAGAGGGATGCTGCTGGGTGTGAGAGCTTACAGGAGGATGAAGCTCTTAGTTTGAAGTTCCTGGTCAGAGTGAAGAGGTGAAAGGAAGCTTGAGTCATCAACAGTTTAAATGGAAAAGTCAAAATTAAAGAAAGAATAAATATGAAAAACCAGTCTATAATTTCAATAGCCCCCAAAAGAATTATTTTAAAAAGTTATAGATATTTAAAAGTAGGAAATGGATAAAGATAAAAACTATGGCTCTTATTTACATAATTTATTAAACAAGCTGATATCTACATATCAATGTATTTTAAAATATATCCATTTCTTCCATTTGGGCAGCCTATCTACACCTTTTCTTCCTATATCCTTTCTATTCAAAATACCCTACAAACTCTCCTTGGAATCTATTTCTGGAAGACTTGCTTTGTCTATTTTTGCATTTTATAAATTCTATTACATCATTTGGACTATCCAACTATTATCCATAACTCTTCCTTATGACTGGTCCATATCCTTTCCAGATGTAAAATTATCTGATAATATCCCTTAAATCAGTTCTTATATGAAGATCTTCATTTGAAATAGATTTGGTTCCATGTGTCTTTCTTATTTCAGTTATCCTTTGGTTTATCTGTAACTTTGGTTCTTCAGAACTGTTAAGTGTTCAGAAATGATTATTCAAATAGTGAAACATAATAAGAGTCATATGAAGAATTGGTCATGAAAAAGCAGAATTTTATACCAAGAAGTTGCTTGGGATTGGAACTATTGAACTATTGAAATCATGGCAATTTTCCAAATAAAACCCTGTCTAATCTCTTCCCTGTTCAAGTCTGACCTCACCTAATTTCTCATCTGCAATGTCTACCTTGGACTTGTGAAAGGATACAGTAACTCAGTAGACTGGATACCTAACTGAATGCTATAGTCTAGTCACTCAGTATTATTCATCCATTTAACTTTTTCCTGTTAGGTCCAAATATTGAGCAAATGTTGTTCACATCATAATTTTTTAATTTCTGTTTTTCCCCTGTAGATTTCTATCATTTGATAATTTGTCTGAGGACACAGAGTTGGCATTATCAGGACTAAGACACATATATTCTGACTCATGGAATGATAAGAGAAAGAAAAACCAGTCAAGAACACATAAAAGTTATAAGTAAGTAACTGACTCAAAAAACCACTCAAGCCAGAAACTAAAAGACAATTTTAATAAGTCTCCTGATTACACATTCATCTTCCAACCAGACTCTTAAATATTGATAACATTGTCAGAAATTGCTTTCATTAATTCAGTTATTTAAAAAAACATTGAATATATACTGTTATATTAAACATTTCATGCACCAGGTCTTGTAAAATATACAGAAATCAAAAACATAGCTCAGTATGGGAGATGACATGAGTACAAATAAAGCATATATATTCTAAAATAACCCTTGAATTCTGGTTTGCCTTGTTCTCTTGGAGAAATAAGGTCTCTCTAGGAATAACAAGATAGTGGATAGAAGATGTTTAGGAAGAATTTGAGTCTTGATTCCATCACTTATTTGCTCTGAAACCTTTGACAAGTTAGTTGCTCCTGCAAATCTGAATATCTTTCCATATAAAATGAGGGGGTTGGACTGCATAATATCTAATATATCCTTCTAGAAGTAAAATCTTATGGTGTCATGTTCTTGGTACCTTGTGTGTAGGTATCCTTCTATGCAATATGGAAGGCAATTAGAAGCATTTGAAGACACATATGAAAATATTGGCAAGTCCTCAAGCAAACTAAATTAGGAAATCAATTTAATTCAATAATCATCTGTTAAGTCTCTACAATATTCAAGGTATTTGTGACACCAAGACAAAAGGACCTCGAATACCTTGCATTCTATCATGAAGGCAAATATACATATAAGTAAGCAAATAAAATGAAAAGTATTCACTTTTAAGAACAAAAATACATTAATAAATTGGCTTAGGGATGGCAATGAGGAAAAAAAACTGGGAAAGACTATATAGAAGATGACACTCGAGTTTTGCTTTGAGGCAAACTAAGAAAGATAACAGGATAGAACAAAAGTGTGCAATGTATTGAGAGGGTAACATTAAGCCATATTAAAAAAAATCCTCTTATGCAAGACAAAATTAGGCATCTGTGACTTTCTAGGCGGTCATACCCTCATTTTTCATCCTGAATCATCCTCATTTCATCCCTGAATTCACACATTGCAAGTGAAGTCTCTCCCCTCAGTTTAAATGACTTTTATCAAAACCTCCACACTTCTTCAACTGGATCTTTCCCCTCCTCTCACCCCCTTTTAATGCATAATTTAGGTATTGGCTTCCCCCATTACAGTGTAAACTTGAGGGAAGGAACTCATATTGCCAGCTTTTAGTTTAATACCTGGAACACAGTAAATGCTTAATAAATATTTGTTAATCATTTAGAACATTGCAAAATAGAATTAAATTAGAAAATGTTATGCAGTTCTTTGGTTGATTGGTTGGTTGTTATCCTTCTTTCTCAAAGAGGACCAAAAGGCATTACTATATTGAAGTCGAGTTACAGCATGTCCAACTGTGAATAATCTCACCAATATAAGCTTGGGATGCTCTACTACAGGTGGGACACAAATAGTCCACATGAACATTTGGAGTAGCTTCTCTAATTTTGTGAATCTGGTGTTTCCTTTGGGCTAATTCAATTCTGCTTTGCTCACAACACCTTATACATACACATTCAGTGCAAATCTTTATTAAACTTATTCTCATCAAGGCCTAAGATAGAGAAAATGTAAAAGTTAAAACTGAAATCCACAATCTTTCTGGATGAAGAAAACACCACAGTTAAGTGAGAAATGGAGATTCTCAAGCCCATAAACAGTTGCATTATTAAAATAGAATAAGTTTTTAAAATAGTTATTTGGCCTTTGTATAGCTAATTATTGTAATAATAAAATAGCTATTGTAATAGCTAATATAGCCTTGATGTAGTGTCACCAAAATTATGTAAGTGTAAAATTCATTGCTCCAGGAATTAAAAAAAAATAAAAAGGGAAACATGACTAAAAAAGAATAAGATGCTTATAGTCAAATATGTGGAGATGTTACATTTGTTATCCATCTGTATGTATATATTATATAGATGACAAAACTGAAAATGACCTGAGTCCATAACTGAAGAAGATAATAGAGGGCAATTGCACCATTATTTTTTAATAATAATAAAATTCCTCTCTGAAATAAAATGTTTTAAAATAAAAATGTTTTAACATCAATATTTTTCTAGTGTTGATATATGATTGTGAGTAATGAAAAACACAATACTTTAAATAATTAAAGTTGAAGATCATGAAAAAAGACAATGGAGTACATGAATAGAATAAAAACTATCACAATGGAGCAAATTGGCCCTGGAATTAAAAAAAAGGGGAGGTGGGGAAGCATGACTTTAAAAAGGATAAGATACTTATAGTCAAATATGTGGAGATGTTACATTTTGTATTCTTGTACAACCCTATCATCATCAGAATACAGAGACAATTCAGTTAGATAAGGCCTAGAAATTGTTCTATTATATTTTGATGATATTAAAAAAAAAAACAAACAGGAGAGGTGGAGGGAAATATTTGGGGTTGAAGAGAAGAGAAAGGAAGGATATGAAAAATATCTCACTTAAGCACAGTCCACAAGTAGATATCCATACAAACTAAGAAGTGTGAGAGAGAAGATGAACTTGAATCTCATGTTCTTTTGAACCATTCAATGAAAAAATAATACACACATGCACACATATACACACATACAGAGAAAAATAGGAAGTAAAAGAGCTAAGGGAGAGGAAAATCAGAAGGAAAAATAATTAAGATACGGCCTAGTTCTAAACAAAACAAACTTTAAGAATTTAGGAAAATATTTATTGCTCTTTTTGATGATGAAAAAGAATGTATATCTGAAGGAATCCCTAAAAATTATGAAATGAACAAATTATAATATATTAATATGATAAGTCACTATAGTGCTAAATTTTTGTTAAGAATGCCCAAACAAGATTCCAGAAGACTAATCATGAAATATGCTACTCACATAATGATAAAAAGGTTAAGGTAGAGTATAGATAGACTTTTTAATGATATGAACAATGTGAAAATTTATTTTGTTGGATTATACAGATTTTAATGGGCTTTATTTTACTGTATTCTCATTTAGCTAGGGTTGCGAATGGAAGTGAGAAAGCTAATCTTGTCTAATTAAAACAAAATATTTTAAATTATATATATACTGTAATTTATTTTCCATATTTCTGAAAACAGTATCCTATATACTTTTATTGAATGATATTTCAAATTTCTTTTTCATGTTTTTTCCCTGTAAGAGCTATATTTGTTATATTTTCTATTAATAATCTTCCTTCTAATTTAACTTCCTTGTTTTATAGAGTTCTCAAGAGTTCCTCCAATTTTCTTTTGTTTTTGCTCATTTTCTCTCTGTGCCTACAGTAATGTGGTCCAAGTCCGATTCTCTTTTTTTAGAGAATCTACTCTTGTTAAGAATGACTCTGTCTTTTCTTCAAAAGCTCCTATTTTCTTGTTAGGCTGAAGAGGCCTATTTTCTTTTCATAGTTCTCTGATAATTTCAACTTGGGCCTTTAATTGCTCTTCTGAGTCACTCAAGAGGTTCTTGGAAATTACTTTGCTATTGTTTCAGAAGACTGCAGTTTGTTTTAATTCCATCATCTGCTTCAAGGGATTTTGATTCGGCTTCCTTTGTTGTAAAGTATTAGTTCGTTGTGAACTCTTTTAAAAAGTATTTGTTCAAGTCTCTTTCTTAGTTAGCTTAATGTCTCCTTTCACTGGGATATTCTCTTTCTGTGTCTCTCTCTGTCTCTGTCTCTATGTCTCTTTCCCTTTCTGTGTGTGTCTCTTTCTGTCTGTCTCTTTCTCTGTCCTCTTTCTTTTTTTTCTCTCTCCTCCTCTCTCTTTCTCTCTGTCTCTCTCTGTGTGTGTCTTTCTTTGTTTTTCTCTTTATATACACACGCACACACATATATACACATAGATAAATATATGTGTATGTATATATGTGTGCATATGTATTTATTTACATATATTTACATGTGTATATGTATGTATGCATATATATAAGTGGCACTTCAGTACATGTAATTAATTAATTCCAGAAGGCACAATGAGTGGTGAAAACAATGTGTACCAATTCAATGTTCCCCATAAGCAGTCCATCTCCAGTTTGCAGCCCAACCATCCAATTTCCAACTGATTCCAAAAGGAACAAGTGGGGCTTCTATGGCCCAGAATCCAGAACTGCTTCTACTGCTCCCTCTGCCCAGACTCCTGAAGCTGTTTTCCCACCACCACCACCACCTCTCCTCTGCCTCTGCTGCTTTCCCCTGCAGAGAGTCAGGAGACTACAGTACAGTCACATCATCCTGCAAGCCCTACCTGTGACCTGTCCACCCAACTTGCACAACCTTCGCATTGCGGGCTCCAACTTTGACAGTCCTGTCTTTCACCGCCTTCACTGGGAGGAGATGGCAGTGAGTAGGCAGTACAATCTGGTCAATCTCAACACCCCACTGTTCAACCAAGACAACAGTCATATGTTCTGAGTGCCCAGCAAGAGTCAAGTGCTAAAGCTTGTTTTTTTTTCTCATGGAAATTCACCAAATACCAAATTCAAGGAGTTCTGAAGCAGACAAGTGCTGAAGTACCACAGCATATTAACATGTATATATGTAAATAAATTTGTAAGATAACATGTCTTCATAAAATAAATTTATATGATAATATATTTATAAGATAATATATGTAGTGGAGAGAGAGAGAGTATATAGACTATACTCTATAGCACTGAGAACCAGTAGATAAGATTCTATCCCAGTACCCCATCTCTCTAATGAGAGCAGAGTGGCCTCTGTTCTCTACCTCCTCTTTCCTCTACTAATAGCGATTAAAGTCTTTCTTTTGGAGAAGATTAAAGGGAGAAAAAATAAAGATATTTCCTATTACTCCCTTCAGCTCACCTAATGACACCATAATGTAGGAGTGCCTTTAGCTACAAATGTAGTCATTTTAGTCAATTAATTTTGGACCCTTTACCAAGAGGCAAGAAATAGAAACCAAGGAAATATTGTTTGCTAATACAAACTTATCTGTAAAAGAACATGGAGGATGTGGCAAAAGCTCATAACTAAAATGATGAAAAGTGGTGAAAGTAAAAACGAGTATGAAGAAAGCTTGCTGTGAGACTTAACTAAACTATATAATCCCCAGTTATTATAGATCAAACTGGCAGGAAGTAGAAAAATAGAAAATGGAACTAGGTTCAAAATGATCTATATTCTCCATCAATGACAATGCATTGGATTCTCACCATCTCTGTCCCTGATGATCTATATGAAGAAAGAGAAATGGAACTTATAATGACAAAGTCAGGAAGAGTGGCTAGTTACACATGGAGGAAATGTTCTGGGAATGGAAATAATATTAAAGGCTTTGAGAGATGAGTTTTCAAGACATATGAAAAAAAGAAAGATTCTAAAACAATTGGAAAAGTCACAGATATTACTACTCCAAAAATACAATTGAGTAGATATCAATAAGTAATAACACACATGCTACCTTCTCATATTTTTTAAATCTTTATGAGAATGACCTATTTATGTACTGAGGGAATCCTTGCTGAAAAAGATGGGAAGAGCAAACACAGACTTTTGCAAATGATTTTCCAAAGCAGATTACATCTTCACACTAACAATCTTGACTGAAAAGGAAAGAGGAAAGAAGAAAAGGCTCAACTGTGTGTTGTTGTTTTTTTTTAATTACAGAAAATTTTACTCAGTAGAACAAAATACAAGAAGTCCATAAAAGTATGTTTAAACAAATCACTTAAAATTTCTGGATCTCATTTCCCCAACTATAAAGTGAATGTTTTGGATTAAATTACCTCTCAGTACCTTTGCAAACTGGAAATCTATCATTGTATCATCCATGATGATGGTAGCAAAAGAGATAGTCCATGGTCTGGTTATTAATACAAAGTGAGGTGTAAGATAGAGATGTATGCCCATTATACTATCTACATATCTATATCATATATCTATCTATATATAGTATGTATATGTATATATGTGTATGCATGTTGTATATATGTACTGTATATATATATATGTGTGTATTTATATACACACTATATGTATGTGTATGTATGTATATATTTCTATATACACACAAATACATATATTCTTTTATGTATACTTTGATTCCTGTTTTGCTATTTATTATTGTCCATTTGTTTCAGGCATAACTTGACTATCCATGACCCAGTTTGTGGTTTCCTTTTTCAGCTCATTTTACAAATGAGTAACTGAGGCAAACGGGGTTAAATGAGTTGCTCAGATTCAGAGAAGCAATAAGTATCTAAGGCTAGATTTCATCTCAGGAAGATAAGTTTCTATTACTTGATTAGCAGCATTGACACCACTCAGTTGCAACTGAATTTCAGACAAAGATCCAGAGAAGTAAAAAAACGCATCCCAGATTTTCTAAGGCTGTCTAAATTTAATGTGATGAAAGTACATTCTGCTATATAAATGGTTTAACAAAATACATAACCTTCTGCAGACCATGTAGAATGATTTGGGGTTCAGAAAATGTGGTCATAATACAAAGAAATTATTGTCAAATCCTCTAATTTCATGTCTTTCTCCTCTTCTAAGTATATATCCCCTTCCTTACCCCAATACCATCTTTCTTCAGGATATTGAATTGAACCCTAATGCTAATGGGAAAAGAGAAAAGCTTAAGATTTAGTCAGTCATCTAAGCATATATGAATTAAATAAATAAAATATCAAATCTTGGATCTTATAAGTAGGCAACATGGCATAATAAATAGGGTTATCAACTTTGAACCAGGAAAAATGTTTGAAAACTCCTATCTCTAGTTTAGGTTACTTAGGCAGGAAACAATCTATTTGGGCCTCAGATTATTCATCTATAGAATGAGCAGAGCTGGACCACATGATTTCTCTATAGTCCTTTTTGGTTCATATTTACAATGTACCAACATTTATAATGCTTAATTTATAATGTACCAGAAGCTCAAGACTAGCTAAAACTGGTAATAGTTCTTTAAATTACATTGAAGTATATACAATATTCAGCACAAGAGAGCTGAAAGTCTTTATGTCTTAATCAAATTACAACTCAACTCTTCAGTTCAATTTACTGATGATAATAATAAATTATTAAGTTTTATAAATGTAATTAAAAACTAGCCAGAGGATGGTCAACATGAGGATGAGAAAATTGGAAACCATATCACACAAGTCTTGGTTAAGGTAACAAAGAATGTTTAATCTAGAGGAAAGAAGACCAGGGAGAGGACCAGATTTATAATAATACTCTTCAAGAATTTGTATTTATTGTTTTGCATGTAGAAGTAAAATCACTTATTTTGCTTATCTTGTTTCATGTTGCAGAGTGAAGATCAATAAATCAAAGCTGCAGAGTAGTTGATTTAGTATTGGTCCAAACAAAAAAAGTAACAATTAAAGATTTTCAAAATACCTCACTCCAGGAGGTAGTGGTTCATCACAATAGAAGTATTTAATCACAATTAATTTAAACACTTTTTGAGAGTGTTTTAGCAAAAATAATTGTTCAGGGGTATCTTTTTTTCTACCCTAAGTGTGGGTAGATTGTGAGTTACTGAAGGTTTCAATCAGATTCCCTCTTTGATTCTTGATGAAAAGGTTGGTCTTCAATGCTCTTCAATTGTCTACAAAAAAGGCTATATAATACAGGTCTGATCATTCTGATGATTGAGTTTATGGTCCTGTCAAGTCAATTGTCACTAAGTACGAAGGAAAAATTCCTGGCTTCATGAAGAAAAAAGACTCCAAAAAAGTTCAAAAACCAGAAATCTAAGATTTATTACAATAATATTGTTCTTATTCATAAAAATGAAGAATATTCTCATTGTCAGCTTCAGCTTGTATTCAAAATATTAAAAAAATTCAATTAAATTCCCTTACAGAGTCCTTCTAATTCTGAGCCTATTTTCATAACTTACATCGTCCAAACTAGCCAAGCACCAAATTTTTGTTTTATTTTTTTAACCAAAGTCAGACCTTGAAAGCCAGGTCATTATTTTTGTAGATACTAATAAATTCCTTAAAAAATAATTTGAGATCCCAATTTTTCATTTTATTTTTTGCTTCACAATAAAAGCCACCACAATAGCCGTGCAGACATGATAGCCTTCCCCTCTGTTGGAAAATGCTGCATTTCCATAGGGAAACTACTCTAGACAGCTGTGAATATCTCTAATGCAGCTGCTTTACCATGATTATGTTTGACAGATGGAAAACTCACAGGTGACTGGAGAATACAAGAGGACATTTATTCTTCTTAGTATGAAAACTGGAAGGATTTTAGTTGATTTTGCCAACTTTTTTATTACTTGCTCATACATCTTTCATTGGAACCTCTTCAATGTTGCTAAGGTCACATCACTAGGGTCTTATCTTTTTCCTTTATAATCATTTGAGATTTTAGCTTGAACTCAAGTTCAATATTTTTTAAAAAGGTTACTTTGTTAATGTCAGACTTGGCTTATTTTTGATGTTCATGAAAAAAAAAAATTCAAGGTTGGTTTTTTCTTTCCTTTTCAAGGAAATAGGTTGACCATGAAACAGAATCAACATATAAATAGACAGTAATACATTGATATCCTGGGGGGAATAGGGAGAAGAAGCTATTTTCTAGGGTGTTGAGAAGCTCTTCTATAGAGGATTTACAAGAAAACAGTAAGGAATTAAAAGTTGAAAAGACATAGAGGGATTTCATTTTGAAGAGGAAAACCATGTTAAAAAAAAATCACAAACACACCAAAATATCAAGTAAAAAGATTCACTTAGGATTTTGAAATTTTTCTTAAGAGTAGAGCAAGAAAGCTCCAAAGAAAAGTTTTTCTCTTTCTTCCAGGTCTTCTTCTCCAACTCATGCTCTTGATTATCATTTTTATGGTAGTATCAAATAAATGTTGTTGACATAGGATCTTGACAGGCCATGTTCATTTTAAACATAAAATTGATTCAGAATATAACTTATAAATTTGCTTTTTTTGTAAATGAATGCTAGATTAAATTCCCTATAATCAGTGTGATATATATACACACATATATATTGCTACATATTAAATACAAATAAAAACTTTTTGATGAATTTTTGGGCTAAAGATTGCTTAGTAAAGAAATTCACTATCTAGTTTCTGTCTTGGTCATATGAAAAAATATATTTAGCATTGTAGTTGCTAACACATAAGACAACAGTAAGTAAGCCTAAGAAAAAGATGTCCTTAAAGCAAGATAATAATTGAGTAAGCTAAGCTTTTGTTCATGTATTCATTTATTTACCTATTTGGCTTTTTAAAAATTTGACTGGACCTGTGGTTTTGTTGGTGTAGAACAAAGGTATTGCCAGCAACACTCCCCAGTATGACAGAATCTGATTAAAATCAACTTGTAAATATTTAACAAAAATAAATTAAAATGCAATAGAACATAGATGATGTTGATTTTCAGAGTCAATATATGCTCCAGGGGATAAGGACAACATACCTTCTGCTTCTAGTTGACTTTGACTCCACTGGTATAAAGAACTCCCCTTGACAAAACTTATTCTAGCATCAAAGAGTATCAGCAGCTATTCTCCAATTTATAGTCTTAAAGAATTGTGTATTGCTCTAAAAGGTATAGATACTATATGTTAGAGGTAGAAAGTGAATTCTGATTTTTCTGACCTTGAGGCCTCTTTTTTCCTATCCACCATACAACACTGTCTCTTCTGATCTTAAAATAAGAGATGTCAAGATTTAAGACAGAATCCTGGGCTTCAGGGAAAGAGTCCTGGCTTTGAATCCCATTCCCCTCCTCCTGCAGGTGGTCCTGGGAAAAATCAGAACTTCAGTTTCCTCATCTGTAACTTGCATTATTGACTTCATGTGGTTATTGGGGAGAATGCAATGCAAACCTTAAAGTTCTAGATAAATGTGAGGAATTAAATGTGAGGGGATAATTCAATTATAGGAACACTTACTATCTCTCTAATGCAGACCTGGGCCTTGGGGCAAGAGAGGTAAAAATGCAGTGGTTCTCCTTAATGAGTTTATATTCTTATAAAGAACTCTCATTCCATGGATTATAATCATAACAGAATTGAGTTAGAAAAGATTTAAGCAAACATCTAATTTTATCTTATTTCCTTATGTTACAAATGGAAAAAATGAGATCCAGATGAGTAGTACAACTTGTTTCATTTCCTTGAATTTTAATTAACAAGTTTTAGTCAAAGTCTTAATCCAAACAAAAGAAAGCAGAAGTTCCTCATAGAGATGATTAATGCCAAAAGTGAGTCTAGAACATAGGTTTCTTAATACACAGATTGAGGAACTTTTTGGAGTACCACTATAAGAGACATAATAACTCAAGAGCAGACAAAATATAAAAATAACTACAAAAAGTTTCCCCATCTATGTACCTAGAAGAGGTATTTTTGTTTCTCCTTTTTTTCATTTTTAAATTAATTAACAAATTAACTTGTATTGATGAATTAATTAATTTATTGCAATTTTAATTAAAGTCATTAACTTCAAAAATACAGAATGCCACTGACCAATTATCCAACCCATTTCATTAATTTGAAACCAGGTGATAGCAATCCCATACTCACACCTTTGCTTCTAGTAGCTAAAAACACCTTATGGAAGTATCATGTTATCTATGGTCCTTAGAGAGCTTCTGTCTCTAGCTTTTGGTTCTGCTTAGCAATATTCATTAGGTCTTAGCATACTGTCTTTATGGATTTATGTAATTAATGTTTTATTCACTTTCCACTCACCAGGAAAACTGTCTTTTTTCTTTCTTGCTGATTTTCTATAGTTTCTACTCAGATGAGCACAATGTAATCTACCACCCAGACATGGTTTAACTTCTGGTCCTTACTTGTTATTATAGAAGCTAAAGGAATATTCAAACATAATGAAGCAACTCCTTCTTCCAAATAAAATAACTAGAGCCTAACTCTGTATATAGGAACTAGTCAAGCCCCTTGTTTGAATGATCAGCTTTCCCTCTAAAATGCCCTCATTTTACAGATAAGTGAGCAATAGCTCAGAGCTTCTCCCAAAGTCATGAGTGAATACATAGCATAGTTAGTACTAACATCTTGAGCCTCCTGATTCATTCTTTCTATTTTTTAGTAAGACCACATTTGTGGTTAAAGAATGAAGTTAAAGTTTAAATACTTCGGTCACATCAAAAAAAGATGGGACTCACTGGACTTCCCTGATGTAAGGAAAGACTGTAGGCAAAAGGAAAAGGAAAAAAAAAAAGAGGATGAGATGGATAGATAATGTCACGGAAACAATGAACATGAGAATAGAGTTTGAGAGATAGTGGAGGATATTTTATATGTGTGTGTGTGTGTGTGTACTTTTACATATATATATATGACTTGCTATGCTATGGTCCACGGGGTCATAAAGAGTTGAACGCAACTGAAGGACAACAAAAATTTATCAATAATCCTGTAGCTTATTTTTTTGGACTTCTTAGGTTTTATACCTTTCTTGTCTTGAAGCTCCCAGGATTTTATTATTCCTTCCTAATCTCTGACATTCTTGAGTCAGATATCCCTTGGCACCCAAACTTTTTGGCTTTTTTTTTTTTTTTTTGACTATGACAAATAATTGATGTCAGCCCCTCCTGTTCTAAGCTTCTGGTTCCCAGACTTTCAGCTTATTTTTTGACCTCTAGTTAGACTGGACCATTGACCCCCTGAATGGACCACATCTGTTCAGTTTCCTTCCAAGTTTGGCTTCTGTTTGACTAGCCCTGGCTTACAGCTGCTCATGTCCCAATATGACATTTAGAAATTGCAAAGAGTTTTTAGATAATGAAATTAATTGACTGGTTTAAAATGGCCCCAGAAGGCCAGAGAAAAGACCATTAAATCCTGGAATTTAGCTGGAAGGCACTATAGAGGCAATGTAACCCAGTCCCTTTTTTTTGATAAACAAGGAATCTGAAGCCCATTAACTTTCTTTGTGTAGCATCACTAGTATTTAGTGTTTTGGAAATATCATGATTAAAATTTTGGTTCTTGAAAATGACTGAAATGTAAAGGAAGATTAATTTCCCATTTGGAAGATACAAAACAAGTCCTTTCAAGTAAGGTAAATTAAAAAAACAAGCTAAAAACTATAGGGATTAGCAATTTAGATAAAGTTGAAAGTATGCTAAGGTAAAGTCAGAGGCTCATCTTTTAAGGTTAGTTGGAGTAATTTAGCAGGCTAGGGATGTTAAAAAAAAAAAAAAAAAAAAAAAACCCTAGATAAAAGACTCAGTTCTACATAAAAATCTACTAGAAGGAAGGGTTTCTGAATATGGAGAGTAAAAAATTCTAGAGAATTTTTCTAGAGAATTTTAGAGGAAATGGAAAACTCTGGCTTTCAAAAGCAGACACCAGAGTCATTGACATATAAAGATAACTATTCCCATTGTTATTTTCATCAGAGAACAGATTTCCTATTTGGAGTAAGGTAACAGCTCAACAGAGAGAAAGAGGAAGAGACCTAGATCTCACACAATTGTAACTTCTCTGACTTCTCTAGTCTAGAAAAATAGGGATAGGGACATGATGGAGACTGACAGCATGAAGTGGGGTAATATCTTTCATCTTTTCATCTATTTTTGAAGCTAAAAGTCAGCAGTGTCCAAAATTCAGAAACTCAATGATTTAAAGAAAATCTGAAGACTGAAAAGATTAGAACTCTTCTGCTCTTGCTAATTCCAATTAATCAGGAGTCTTTAAAGTTGTTCTGGATGATTGTGCTGATCAGTTACTAAGTCTTTCATAGCTGATTATCTTTTTTCCCCCAAGGCAATTGGGTGCCTAGGGTCACACAGCTATGAAGTGTTAAATGTTTGGGGGCAGATTTGAACTTAGTTCTTCCTGACTTCTGGGCTGGTGCTTTATCTACTGTACCACCTAGCTGCCTCACAGCTGATTATCTTTACAATATATTGTTAATTGTGTACATTGTTCCCCCAGTTCTGCTCACTTCACTTGGCATCTGTTCATATAAATCTTCCCAGGTTTTCTCTTTCCTCTTAAAACCCAACACAATCCATCACATTCATAATTTGTTAGGCCACTTCCCAATTTTTGAGTATCCCCTCAGTTTCTTTCTTTCTTTCTTTCTTTCTTTCTTTCTTTCTTTCTTTCTTTTTTTTTTTTTTTTTTTTTTTTTTTTTTTTTTTGTTGTTGTTGTTGTTGTTGCAAAGGAAGGATTGTATTCCCAAGGTAAAAATAATCTGGGAAGAGAAACAAAACAAAACAAAACAAAACAAAAACAAAAACAAACAAACAAAAAAAACAAACAACAAAAAAAACAATGCTCTCAGTTTACACTCATTTCCCAGTGTCCCTTTTTTGGGTGTAGCTGATTCTGTCCATCATTGATCAATTGGAATTGGATTAGCTCTTCTCTATGTTGAAGATATCCACTTCCATCAGAATACATCCTCATACAGTATCATTGTTGAAGTGTATAATGATCCCCTAGTTCTACTCGTTTCACTCAGCATCAGTTGATATAAGTTTCTCCAAGCCTCTCTGTATTCCTCCTGCTGGTCATTTCTTACAGAACAATAATATTCCATAACATTCATATACCATAATTTACCCAACCATTCTCCAATTGATGGGCATCCATTCATTTTCTAGTTTCTAGCCACTACAAAAAGGGCTCCCACAAACATTTTGGCACATACAGGTCCCTTTCCCTTCTTTAGTATTTCCTTGGGGTATAAGCCCAGTAGTAGCACTGCTGGGTCAAAGGGTATGCACATTTTGATAAATTTTTGGGCATAATTCCAAATTGCTCTCCAGAATGGTTGGATTCTTTCACAACTCCACCAACAATGCATCAGTGTCCCAGTTTTCCCACAGCCCCTCCAACATTCATCGTTACTAGTTCCTGTCATCTTAGCCAATCTGACAGGTGTGTAATGATATCTTAGAGTTGTCTTAATTTGCATTTCTCTGATCAATAGTGAGTTGGAACATTTTTTCATGAGTGGAAATAGTTTTAATTTCATCATCTGAAAATTGTCTGTTCATATCCTTTGACCATTTATCAATTGGAGAATGGTTTGATTTCTTATAAACTAAAGTCAATTCTCTGTATATTTTGGAGATGAGGCCTTTATCAGAACCTTTAACTGTAAAAATGTTTTCCCAATTTGTTACTTCCCTTCTGATCTTGTTTGCATTAGTTTTGTTTGTGCAGAAACTTTTTAATTTGGTGTAATCAAAATTTTCTATTTTGTGATCAATAATGGTCTCTAGTTCTCCCTTGGACACAAACTCCTTCCTCCTCCACAAGTCTGAGAGGTAAACCATTCCATGTTCCTCCAATTTATTTATGATTTCATTCTTTATGCCTAAATCTTGGACCCATTTTTGATCTTATCTTAGTATGTGGTGTTAAATGTGGGTCCATTCATCCCCTCAGTTTCAATCACCACAAAGAGATAAATATTTTTGTATATGTGAGTTGTTTTACTTTTCCTTTGATGGGGTACAGACTTAATAGCAGTATTGCTGGGTCAAAAAGGAATAGAGTTTTACAAACCTTTGGCCATAGTTTCAAATTGGATTATAAAATGGTTAGACTAACCATTCCACCGACAATCTATTAGTATACCTGTTTTCCTGCATCCCCACCAACATTTGTCATTTTCCTTTTCTATTACATTAGTGTATCTGAGGGGTATGAGTTGATAGCTCTGGGTTGCTTTCAATAACTGTTAGTAATTTAGAATTTTTTTTCACATGACAGTTGATGTAATGCTGGAGAAACTGAGGCAAGATAGAGATTAGAGAGTTTTTTTTTAATATTTTATTAATTGGAGAGTTTAATTGACTGGACAGGACTCTAGTCTCAAAGTATCCAATAATGAATGGGGGAATGATAAACACTTTTATAGCTTTTCAGACAAAGGAAAGGAAAAAGAGTGGGAAAAATTAGAAGCCTTGGTTCTGTCAGGATGGGGGAAGGGGGGAAGCTGTAAATTTTTACTAAAAGCCAGAGTCAGAATGTTTGAATAACAGAAGTAAAGATGTCAGTGAAGTATCTGAGATAGTCTTATCTTTTGGAATATTTTAGAGGGGCAGTGTCATAAATTCTTGGGGGCAGAAGGAGTTAGGAGCCAGAAAGTCAGATCTGCTCCTCCTCTCCCACTGACAATTTATAACCTTAGAGCAAATGGTCCTCAGTCTTAATGAACCAGGGCAGGGTTTACGATTTAAGAGACTGGGGCAGAACAGTTAAGGAAACTGAGATAGAACAATTCAGGGAAACTCAGTCAGGACAATGAGGGAAACTAGTGCAGGGAAACTGAGGTAGAACAACTCAAGGAGACTGTGGCATAACATTGACAGATATCTTTCTTAGAAAACTGCCTATTTTTTTTTCCTTTAACCATTTCACCAACTGGATAGTGACTCTTATTTCTTATGAATTTGGCTCAATTCACTATTATATTTCAAAAAATGAGACCTTTGTCAGTGAAACTTGCTATGATTTTTTTCCAGTTTCCTATATTTTTTCTAATTTTGGCTAAATGGTCTTGTTTGTACAAAACCTTTTTAATTTTATATAATTCAATTATCCATTTTGCCTCCTGCTAACATTTCTATTTTTTGTTTAGTCATTAACTTTTCCCTTATTTATAGTATTTTTTTCATTCTCTAATTAGCTTCTTACGCCAACCTTTATGTCCAAATTATGTAACCATTTAAAATTTATGTCAGTAGATGATATAAGATGTTTATCTATGTTTAGTTTCTGCCAAACTACTTTCTAGTTTTTCCAGCAGTTTTGGTTAAATAATGAGTTCTTGCCCCAATAGCTAGTTTTATCAAACACTAGTTTACATGCTCATTTGTTTCTGTTTGTTGTCTACCTAACTTCTTCCATTATTTAGCCATTATTTCTTAATCTGTATGAAATGATTTTGATGAACACTGCTTAATAATATTGTTTGAAATTTGATACAGCTAGACTCTTTTCTACCACATTTTTCATTGATTCAATCCTTTGATATTTTTGACCTTTTATTTTTCCAGGAGGAGGAGAAGGAGGAAGAAGAGAAAGAAGAAGAGGAAGAGAGGACAAAGAGGAAAGGGAGGAGGAAAAGAAAAGGGGGAAGAGAAGGAAGAAAGGGAGGAGAAAAAGAAGGAAACTGGGTTTATAAATCAATATTTTCTGATGAAGACAATAGGTATTCTAAAGGAAAACTTATATAATCATAATTACTATTCCACATTTATATGACTTTAAAAAGAAACTTTCCCATAACATCCATTTGGAATAAATACTGAACGTATTTTATTAAGAAACTGAGATTCAGGAGATAACTATTAAGCACTGCAATTTCTGAGATTCCTTCTCCTTCTCTACTTCCTATAGCTAGATTTTAATTTGAAAGATAAATGATGTGACCAGAAGTGATTGTGTGATATATCTAGAAATGAAATTCATGACTTACCAACTCTCTCATGTTATCTATTGTGAGAATCCCATAGGAAGGTATGGCAATGTTGAGCTGACCTGGAAAGACAATTTGACAATGAACAATTGTGTCAAAACCAAAAAGAAAGTTGAAAGGACCAAGGAATCTTACATTAAATATAGGCAGCTACTCTTGCTCAGGAAACAAGACATTTCTACCTACTTATTTGCCTGTTGTAGAGGGTGGAATGTCAGAGAAGAAAGTAGATACTGATAACAATAGCTGACAAAATCAGAAAAGACCTCGTGAATACAAATCTACTGTCATTTTTAAAAATTTTAATTTTGTGATCTCTACAACTTAAGGAAAACCAATAGAATTATTAAGCCTAAATATTGCATTGTTTTCTGTGTTTGTCACCTAGCTGGTTCAGTTTGACCGGAGCAAGGCCTAATTTAAAATATGAACTAAGACACTTAGTTGTATGACTTTAGACAAATCCCTTAAGTGTCATCTATCACAGGTTCCTCATCTCTAAAAAGGAGGACAATAGTAACATCTACTTTCCAGAGTTGTTGTGAAGGTAAAATGATATATTTTTAAGGCATTTTGCAAAACATTCAAGTGCTATAGAAGTTCTAGTTATTATTAAATCTTATAAATTTTAAATGTCCTTCATTTCAGTGCCCTCTAACAAGATGATAATGTCTTACCACTCTTAGCCCAAAAATAACATTATAAATTATCTTTCTAGATACATATAGAACCTTAGAATTTAACATTATAAATAAGGTCTACCAGTAAGATTGATGAATTTGGGGATTTTAGTCTCAATGCAGAATGAAGCATATCTTTTTTATTAAAAAAAAAAAAAAAAAAAGGAAATGCTATCCTTTTCTACTTTCATCTCACTTGTTCACTTACTAAACTCAGGAAGGCAAAGCACTGATTTACATACAAAGGTATAAGATAGTACTTTCTCCACCAATCATCATCCTGGAACTCTTCCTTTTCTCCTCCCTCCTACCACCAGCAAAGAAAAGGAACATTTCTGACATATTTAAGAGATGGAACTTTTTCTATGAAAGAAAAACTTACTTGATATAAAAATCTATGAAAACTAAATATTCCTCATTACAATTTTTAATTTCTGTTTCTCCCCTGTAGACTTCTATCATTTGATAATACATTTCATCAAGGGGTAGTTCAGTAAGGAGACTTAGTAAGGCTTTTACAGACAGCTTATTTACATTTGGGATTCTTCTTTCATTTGTGGCTCCAATAAATTGTAACACAATCAGTAGCCACATCCTGGTGAATTGTCCTGGCAAGATGGGCTGTACCAGAATGAGAGAAACCACCCAGTCTCAAACCCATCAGTGAGTTAGGGAAATGTCTATCTCAGGCATGTGAAGGTTTCTCCTAGTGTAGTGGGTGGATGAGAACGATTTATTTCAGTGGCCATGAAGATAGCCAAACAGGTGATATGGGATCCTTAAAGCTTGGTCAGACATAACTGATGTCAAGATTACCCACTGCCCGTCTTCTGGGCTAAACTAAGCTATCTCTAGTAATCTTGACTTGTTTCTCACTACTGGATTTTGAGGATTCTAGAAGAGAGTGAAGCTGATGAGTTTATGCAATTCTTCCTTAGTTTAATCCAATTCACCTACAAGTCAAGATATTACATCTGGATGTAATTGGTCCTCTCAAAATTAAAAAAAAAAAAAAAAAAAAGAGGCACACATTTGATCAGTTCAAGTAAAGAAAAGCCATTTTCTCTTAGGACAATTAAATGTTTTTACTTTTGCTCCTATACTCTTTAGATTGAGGAGCAGTGTTCCATACTAGATAGCATTTAGACCTTAGAGTCAGGTACAATAAAGTTCAAATCTTGTCTCTGACACTAACTCCATAGCCACAACTGAATCATTTAATCCTACAGCACCATATCTTATTCCAAGGGAATTCTAGATCTTTGATTAATTCCTTGCTTAAGTGAACTTTGGGGACTTTGTCATGATATTATACAACACAATTAACACATGTATCATTAGGAGTTCTTAATGAATTCTTGATACTTCAATGCCATTGTGGCAGGTTAGGGAAAGTCACTGACTATAGGAAATCACATGGAAATAAAGCAATTCCTCTTCTAACCATAATGATTTCTTGAAAACCAATTGGGACTTTTAAAAGTGGATCAAATATACTAGCTGGAACAATATTCTAATTGATGTCTTCATTCATGACTAAATATTCAAAATTAAATTAATTACAGATATACTCAACAGTATTTCATAAAAGCAAAGAAAAAGGCTTTGTAATTCTCTCTATAAAATGCCCTACATAAATAGCATTGTAGGGTATATAAAATAAAAATGTTTTCTCAGATTTTATTGAAAAAGTACAAATATTTAAGAATAAAAATGCTTCCATTACATAAATAATGATGATTTAGAAAAATAAAAATGATACACCAACTACCCCAAATAAACCTAAATTCATTATCAATGTTAATATGCAAAGGAGTCCTAATGTGCTATAGAGTTGATATACACATATACATATGCACACATTTACACACACATATACATATGCACATAACCATTGTATAGAATCAATTTTCATCTGAATACAATCTTGGAAGCTAAGTATAATAAACATTACTTACATATTTAGCTAATAATTTACAAGAGTATTTGGTGGATGATTAGGATGATATAGTTGTAAAAAATTTTGAATAGATCCTTCTATATTTCAGTAAATTTCTCAGTAGCAAAGAAAACATCAAGATTTACCTTTGCTTCAAGTTATAGGCCCAATAGATACTTATTGTTGCTGATGATCATAAATAACTGTGATAGTATTTCTCTTAATGAAAAAAAAAATTTCAATCAATGCTTCTTGTCACTTTTCTCATCTCCATAGGCCAATTAAATAGGGCAGAGTCAATTAATGTAAAGCGAGTCAGACTTAAATCAGGAAGACCTAAATTCAAATTCTGTCTCACACAAGCTTATTATATGACTTTGTACAAATCATTTCACTTCTCAGTGATCTAGGCAACTCCAAGACTCTAAGTTGCAGAGAAGATATTGGTACATTGGTGGACAGAATTTCCTTCCCAAGGACTTTCCTATAATTTTGAAACAACAAGTTAAGTTCCTATCCCTAGGGCTAGGATACAGTGCTAAATATTGGTGATACAAAGACAAAACAGAGACAGTTTCTGCCCTCAAAAACTTAAATTTCAATTAAAGGAAAATGCAGGACCTTATGTCCTTTAAGGTATATATATATATATATATATATATATATATATATATATATATATATATGTATATATGTGTGTGTTTATATATATATATATATAAATGCAAATACAAATATATATACAAAAACATATATATACTTATATATACAAATAAAATACATATAAACAAAACAGATTACATATAGATATATATGCACATGAAATCACATCTATGCACACATATACAAATACAAATATATATAAACAAAACCAGATATTTTATGTATATATATATATATATATATATATACACACACACACACAAACCTTAAGATACACAGAATTACAAAATATTAACAAAATTATTTCAATGAATGAACAACTAGAATAAACAATTCAGAGTGTCAGTCCAGTATGCTATTAGTCTTGCTGTTCCTCAAACAACATATCTCCCCCCCCCATACTCTGCTGTTTCTCATGCCTTGAATATCCTTCCTATTTATCTCTGACTTTTCACTTCCCTGGCTTCCTTGAAGTTCCAATTAAAATCTCACATCTGATAGGAAACCTTTCTTGATTCCTTTGAATTATATATAGTGCTTTCCTGTGACAATTATTTCCAATTTATCCCATACATATCTTAGACATAATTGTCTCTCCCTTTATATAATGAGTCCTCCAAGAGCAGCTTTTTACCATTCTTTGTATTCCTAATGGTCTGGACAGTGCCCTGCATATTGTTGACACTTAATGAATGCTCACTAACTAATAGCAAGAAGTACTTTATGTAAGAGGTGTCATTTGGGTTGAACTCTGAAACAAAGAAGGGATTCAAAGAGTTTGAGATGAAGAGGGAGATTTAATGGGGAGAGGTACATTATGCAAAGGTGAAAGCAAAATAGGTAAATATATAGGGGAAATAGCAAACAAGCTAGTGTTTTGGGGAACACACTAGGAATGAGGAAGAATAACATGAAATAAATCTAGCAATTTACTTGAATCCAAGTGTGAGAGGCTTAAATGCCGAAGACAGTAGTGTGTGTTTTATTTTAAAGGCAATAGAGAAATTGCATGTGTAAAAGTATGATGTGATTAGATCTGCTCCTTAGGAATCTCTATGTAAAGGATTGTTTCACAGGTTGGCAGGTCCATGCAGACAAGATTGGCAAGGTGAAGGACTGAAAACTGTAGTTGATGAAGGGCTTGACTGGTCATGGTAAAGGAAGGGAAGAGATGGGGACAGATGAGAGACATTGCTAAGAGATATAAGATTTAGCCACAGACTGCATATGGAAGTTATGGGAAAATGAAAATACAAAAGATAACTCCAAAATATTGTGAACCTGGGAGACCTGAAGGATTATGGTGTCTTGGATAAAAATAAGGTGGTTAGGAAGAAGGCTGGGCTTGAATTTTCAGGTACCATACTGTGTCATCACAAGAACAATGACTGCCACTAAATTTTCTCAGCCTTAGCTGCTGAAGGGGGGAAAAAAAAAGTTTGTTGACTTTCCATTTCATTACAAAGGCCTTAAAATATTTGTTAGATAATTAGCAAGAACTTTTGAAAAAGAATCTTTAAAATATCTGTCAGAGATCTTTAACAAGCACAGAAACATCTAATACAGCATAGTTGTTTGCAATGAAAAACCAACAAACATTAAGGGAAATTTGTTAATAGGTATGAAAGTGATATCAAAATTAACCCACTTAGTTTTGACAAAGTTATCAAAAATGCTTCTCAATTTTTCACTAGGTGAAATCAAATTCTGGCTCCTTTTCTAAGTAAGACAGGAAATCTGTTCAGTAAAGTCAAAGCTTTTGGTCATATGTGGTAAGGACTATGTAAAATCAATAAGTTAATTAAAATCAGAGATTTGAATGAGTGGTGAGCCAAGAGGAAGCCTTCTAGCCAAATCTCTAAAAAGGAATTGAGTTAGGGGCTCACTGTGATCTCAATCTAGGTTTCTTCTTATATAATGAGTTTTATATTAGACAGACAAACTTTCAACTCTCTGGGATACTCTGTGAAACCTGAAAATGAAATGGAGCCTGCTCTGGGGATGCTATTTGTGTGTTCTAGTGGGAGTTAGCAAGGCCCTGACTAATGTGCTCAAGGACAAATGGACACTGTCTTGTGGGGGAGGGCAAAGTTCTATCAGATACAATCTGATAAATTGATTATTTGCCATGTGCCACATTTCAGAGTTAGAAAGGACTTCTATTTAATTTGTACCTGAAGAAAAAATTATCTCCAAAAGAGAACAAATAAGGGTCAAAACAGTCTGTCTTTGTAGTTTTCTATTGAGCCACTGCCTCCAGAGGCAGTCTTTTCATTTTTTTGTTATTCTTTATGCAATGTTTTGCTTTCCTTTTATTCCAAAAATTCATCCTCAGAAATTATCCAGAAAGTAATACATATTTATTAAATGCTTAGTATATGAGAAGTAGGACAACCAGATTATAGAGTGGATAGATTACTGGATCTGGAGTCTAAAAGATTCATATTCCAGAGTTCAAATCTGGTCTCATACATAAAGGAGAAGTTAAAATTTGCATGTTTAATAATGATAATAGCATTTCAATCAATAGTCTGTCAACAAACATTTATTAAACTCATTTCAGGAGCTGTGCTAAGCCATGAAGGGGAAGGGTGGTGATGAGAGAAACCAAAATATTAAGAAAGGCAGAAGACACACCATCCCTGTTCTAAAGTGGCTTACAATTTAATGGGGAAGATAACATGCAATCAACTACATACAAACAAGCTATGAACAGGACAGATAGAAAATAATAAATAAAGGGAAGGTCCTAAAATTAAGAGACATTGAAAAACTTAGGAGAGATTTTTGCTGGGACTTGAAGGAAGTCAGAGAAATCAAAACATTCTAGACATAGGTGATAACCAATAGAGTTAACACAGAAAAGAAGTCTATGATAGCGGATAGCAAAATATGGGGGTGGGATGGGGGTGTTTAAAAGAAGGTGGAACCCATAAGAAACCTAGAAATGTTGGGAGGCAGGGCTATATTAGTAAGTGCTTTGAAGGCCAAACAAAGTTTTTTATTTAATTTTTAGAGGTGATGGAGAGTCACTAGAGTTTAACTCAACAGGTAGGTTAACAATCTCTTAGATTTGTCTTCAACAGATTAAAGTAGGGGGAGAGTTGTGAAGGATTCACCAACCATTTCTCTGTGTGTGTATGTGTATATACATATATACAAACATACATATATATATATATATATATATATATGCATATGTGTATATGTACATATATGTATGTGTTTATATATGTTGATTTAAGGTTTGCAAAGTGCTTTGCAAATATAATCTTATCTCATTTTATCCTCAATAGCCCTAGGAAATTGCTGTTATCATTATCTTCATTTTTTTTTTTTTTCATCATTTTTTTTTATTATATATATATATATATATATATATATATATATATATATATATATATATATATATATATATTTTATAATATTATCCCTTGTATTCATTTTTCCAATTTACCCCCCCTCCCTCTATTCCCTCCCCCCGACGACAGGCAATACCATACATTTTACATGTGTTACAATATAGTCTAGGTACAATACATGTGTGCGAATATCACTTTCTTGTTGCACAATAAACATTAGAATCCGAAGGTACATGCAACCTGGGCAGACAGATATTAGTGCTAACAATTTTCATTCCCCTCCCAGTGTTTCTTCTCTGGGTGCAGCTACCTCTGTCCATCATTGATCAACTGGAAGTGAGTTGGATCTTCTTTATGTTGAAGATTTCCACTTCCATCAGAATACATCCTCATACAGCATTGTTGTTGAAGTGTACAGTGATCTTCTGGTTCTGCTCATTTCACTCAGCATCAGTTGATTTAAGTCTCTCCAGGCCTCTCTATATTCCTCCTGCTGGTCATTTCTTACCGAGCAATAATATTCCATAACCTTCATATACCACAATTTACCCAACCATTCTCCAACTGATGGACATCCATTCATCCTCCAGTTTCTAGCTACAACAAAAAGAGCTGCCACAAACATTTTGGCACATATATGACTCTTTCCACTCTTTAGTATTTCTTTGGGATATAATCCTAGTAGTAGCGCTGCTGGGTCAAAGGGTATGCACAGTTTGATAACTTTTGGGGCATAATTCCAGATTGCTCTCCAGAATGGCTGGATTCTTTCACAACTCCACCAGCAATGTATTAGTGTCCCAGTTTCCCCACATCCCCTCCAACATTTGTCATTATTTGTTCCTGTCATCTTAGCTAATCTGACAGGTGTGTAGTGGTATCTCAGAGTGGTCTTAATTTGCATTTCTCTGACCAGTAGTGATTTGGAACACTCTTTCATGTGAGTGGATATAGTTTCAATTTCTTCCTCTGAGAATTGTCTGTTCATATCCTTTGACCATTTATCAATTGGAGAATGGTTCGGTTTCTTATAAATTTGGGTCAGTTCTCTATATATTTTGGAAATGAGACCTTTGTCAGAACCTTTGTTTTTAAAAATATTTTCCCAATTTGTTACTTCCCTTCTAATCTTGTTTGCATTAGTATTATTTGTACAGAAACTTTTTAGTTTGATGTAATCAAAATCTTCTATTTTGTGATCAATAATGATCTCTAGTTCTCCTCTGGTCATAAATTCCTTCCTCCTCCACAAGTCTGAGAGGTAGATTATCCTCTGTTCCTCTAATCTATTTATTATCTCCCTCTTTATGCCTAAATCATGGACCCATTTTGATCTTATCTTGGTATATGGTGTTAAGTGTGGATCCATATCTAATTTCTGCCATACTAATTTCCAGTTTTCCCAACAGTTTTTTCCGAATAATGAATTTTTATCCCTAATGTTGGAATCTTTGGGTTTGTCAAAGATTAGATTGCTATAGATGTATCCTTTTTTGTCCTTTGTATCTAATCTATTCCACTGATCTACCGGTCTATTTCGTAGCCAATACCAAATGGTTTTGGTGACTGCTGCTACATAATATAGCTTTAGATCAGGTACACTTAGACCACCTTCCTCTGAGTTTTTTTTCATTAGTTCCCTTGCAATTCTTGACCTTTTATTCTTCCATATGAATTTTGTTGTTATTTTTTCTAGGTCATTAAAATAGTTTCTTGGGAGTCTGATTGGTATAGCACTAAATAAATAGATTAGTTTGGGGAGTATTGTCATCTTTATTATATTCGCTCGGCCTATCCAAGAGCACTGAATGTCTTTCCAATTATTTAAATCTGATTTTATTTTTGTGGCAAGTGTTTTGTAATTTTTCTCATATAATTCCTGACTTTTCTTTGGTAGATGGATTCCCAAATATTTTATACTCTCAACATTTGTTTGGAATGGAATTTCTCTTTGTATCTCTTGCTGTTGCATTTTGTTAGTGATATATAAAAATGCCGAGGATTTATGTGGATTTATTTTGTATCCTGCCACTTTGCTGAAATTTTGAATTATTTCTAGTAGCTTTTTAGCAGAGTCTTTGGGGTTCTCTAAGTATACCATCATGTCATCTGCAAAAAGTGATAGTTTAATTTCCTCATTTCCTACTCTAATTCCTTGAATCTCTTTCTCGGCTCTTATTGCCGAGGCTAGCGTTTCTAGTACTATATTAAATAGTAATGGTGATAGTGGGCAACCTTGTTTCACTCCTGATCTTACTGGGAAAGGTTGCAGTTTATTTCTATTGCATATTATGCTTACTGACGGTCTTAAATATATACTCCTGATTATTCTAAGGAATAATCCATTTATTCCTATACTCTCAAGAGTTTTTAGTAGGAATGGATGTTGGATTTTGTCAAATGCTTTTTCTGCATCTATTGAGATGATCATATGGTTCTTATTAATTTGATTATTAATATGGTCAATTATATTAATAGTTTTCCTAATATTAAACCAGCCCTGCATTCCTGGAATAAATCCTACTTGATCATAGTGTATTATCTTGGAGATGATTTTCTGAAGTCTTTTTGCTAATATCTTATTTAAGATTTTAGCATCAATATTCATTAAGGAGATTGGTCTATAATTTTCTTTCTCAGTTTTCGATCTACCAGGTTTAGGTATCAGTACCATGTCTGTGTCATAAAAGGAGTTTGGTAGGACTCCTTCATCCCCTATTTTTTCAAATAATTTATATAACATTGGGGCTAATTGTTCTTTAAATGTTTGGTAGAATTCACATGTGAATCCATCTGGCCCTGGGGATTTTTTCCTGGGGAGTTGATTAATAGCTTGTTCTATTTCTTTTTCTGAAATGGGACTATTTAAGCAATTTATCTCCTCCTCTGTTAATCTAGGGAGCCTATATTTTTGGAGAAAGTCATCCATTTCACTTAAGTTATCAAATTTATTGGCATAAAGTTGGGCAAAGTAACTCCTTATTATTTCTCTAATTTCCTCTTCATTGGTGGAAAGATCCCCCTTTTCATTTGTAAGACTATCAATTTGATTTTCCTCTTTCTTTTTTTTGATCAAATTTACCAAAGGTTTATCTATTTTATTGGCTTTTTCATAAAACCAACTCTTGGTTTTATTTATTAATTCAATAGTTTTTTTACTTTCAATTTTATTGATTTCTCCTTTTAATTTTTGTATTTCGAGTTTAATTTTTGGTTGGGGGTTTATAATTTGGTCTTTTTCTAGCCTTTTAAGTTGTAAGCCCAATTCGTTAATCTTCTCTTTCTCAATTTTCTTCAAATAAGCCTCTAAAGATATAAAATTTCCCCTTATTACTGCTTTAGCTGCATCCCAAAGATTTTGATATGATGTCTCATCATTATCGTTATCTTGGGTGAAATTGTTAATTGTTTCTATAATTTGCTCTTTCACCCAGTCATTCTTTAAGATGAGATTATTCAGTTTCCAATTACTTTTTGGTCTATTTACCCCTAACTTTTTACTGAATGTAGCTTTTATTGCATTGTGATCTGAGAAGAAGGCATTTATTATTTCTGCCTTCCTACATTTAATTTTGAGATCTTTATGTCCTAATATATGGTCAATTTTTGTATAGGATCCATGAACTGCTGAGAAGAAAGTATATTCCTTCCTATTGCCATTCAGTTTTCTCCAAAGGTCTATCATACCTAGTTTTTCTAATGTTCTATTTACTTTTTTAATTTCTTTCTTGTTTGTTTTGTGGTTTGATTTGTCTAAATCTGAGAGTGCAAGGTTGAGATCTCCCACTATTATAGTTTTACTGTCTATTTCTTCTTGCAGTTCTCTTAACTTTTCCTTTAGAAAGTTAGATGCTATACCACTTGGTGCATATATGTTTAGTATTGATATGGCTTCATTATTTATGCTACCTTTCAGCAGGATATAGTTTCCTTCCTTATCTTTTTTAACGAGATCTACTTCTGCTTTTGCTTGATCTGAGATAAGGATAGCTACCCCTGCTTTTTTGGCTTTACCTGAAGCATAATAAGCTCTGTTCCAACCTTTTACCTTTACTCTGTATGTATCTCCCTGCTTTAAGTGTGTTTCCTGTAGACAACATATTGTAGGGTTCTGCTTTTTGATCCAGTCTGCTATCCGTCTCCGTTTGATGGGATCGTTCATCCCATTTACATTTACAGTTAAAATTACTAATTCTGTATTTCCTGCCATCGTATTATCCCCAGATTATACTTTTTTCCCTTGACCCCCCTGATCCCCCTCCCCGATATTTAATTTACAGACCCCCCTTGTGACGCGCAACCCTCCCTCTTTTTTTTTTTTTTTTTAGGATCCCTCCCCCCTCCCTCCAAGTCCCTTCACTTATTCTCCTTTTCCTTTCCCCTTTTCCTCTCCCCCCTTTTAATGAGGTGAGAGAAAATTCTCTGAAAAACAAATTTGTTAATTATTTACTCTTTGAGCCTCTTCTGATGAGAGTAAGATTCACACAATGATTCTCCCCCTCACTAAGTTCCCTCAGATATGGTGTATTTTCTATGTCTCTTCCTGGGATGTAGTTTCCCTCTTTTTATCACTCCTTCCCCTTTTTCTGAACCGACCTCCTTCCCTTTACCACACCCCCCTTTTTTCTTTTATATCAGTAAAATCAAATTATCCTTGAGTATTTTTTATATACCCACAACAAAGTTACGGTTCTCAAGGGTTCTGTGTACCTTTTTCTGTTTCTCTTCAGTCTTGTGGATGTAGATCAAATTTTTTGTTTAAGTCTGGTTTTTTTCTTAGAAACATATAGAATTCCTCTGTTTCATTGAATGACCATCTTCTTCCATGGAAAAAGATGCTAAACTTAGCTGGGTAGTTCATTCTTGGTTGCAGTCCTTGATCTTTTGCCTTACGGAATATCAGGTTCCAGGCCCTTCTATCTTTTAATGTGGAGGCAGCCAGATCTTGGGTGACCCTTATTGTGGCACCTTGGTATTTAAATTGTTTTTTTCTAGCTGCTTGCAGGATTTTCTCCTTTGTGTGGTAATTCTGCAGCTTAGCCACAATATTCCGTGGTGTTCTTTTTTTAGGGTCTATTTCAGAAGGAGTTCGATGAATTCTTTCCACATCTACTTTCCCTTCTGTTTCTATTATCTCTGGACAGTTCTCTTTGATAATTTCCTGTAAAATAGAATCTAGGCTCTTTTTTTGGTCATAGTTTTCTGGAAGTCCAATAATCCGCAGATTATCTCTCCTAGATCTATTTTCCAGGTCTATAGATTTTCCCAGTAAGTATTTGACGTTGTTCTCCAGCTTCTCATTTTTTTTGTTTTGTTTGACTGATTCTTGGGTTCTCTGTGAATCATTCATTTCTATTTGTTCCATCCTGACTTTTAAGGAGTTATTTTCTTCTTTCACAGTTTTTAGTTCTTTTTGTAAATGCCCAATTTCGTTTTTAAATGAATTATTTTGCTCTATTGAGTTTTTTTCCATTTCCCTAATTTTTTTTTTTTGAGAATTATTTTCTTTTTCCAATTCAGAAATTCTATTTTCTTGAGACTTTTTTATCTTTTCCAATTCAGAAATCCTACTTTCCTGTGTTTTTTTTAACCTTTTCTAATTCACTAATTTTGTTTCCCTGAATCTCCTGTGAATTCTTTATTTTTTCCAACTCCAATTTCAGGACATTGTTATTCTCTATCATAACTTCCCTTTCCTTGCCCCATTTTTCTTCGATCTCCCTCAATTTCTTAAGAGCTTCTTCTAGGAGAGAGTTATGTGATGGGGGGCAGGAATCGTTCCCCTTTAGGTTGTTATCTTCTGAATCTTTGCTGTTAACTTCCTCGGGGTTGGGTACCCGCTCTTTCTCTGTATAGAAGGAATCTATAGTTTTTCTAGCTTTTTTGCTCATACTTAAAAAATGTTTTGGGGTCTGTCTCTGGGGTAGGAAATTATTTACTTCTTTACCAGCTTCCTCCCAGACCGGATGGATGCAGCGGCCCCTGCGCCCGCGCTAAGAGAGAGCTCTGGGAGAGAGTTCCCCACCCCCTCCCTGGAAGCGCCTCAGAGGTGATTAGCACTGCTGTGCTTTGAGGGCGTAGAATAGTGAAGACAGCAAGAAGCTCAGCCTATGTGTCCGGGTGGGGAGTGGATGTCTGCAGCAGGTGACGTGAGAAGCCCCTGCGCTCAAACTGGAAGTGTCTGCCAGAAACCGCGGTCCCTAGTTCAAAGGTTCCGCTTCTCTGGGACTTCCTGGAGCTGAGTTCCACTCCCTCCAGCTAAGCTAGGCCGTGTGTGTTGCCTTGGGCCGTATCCACCCACTTGTCAGTCTCTTAACTATTCTCAGGAGGTAGCTGAGGCCACACCCCCTGGTGCCTGAGTCACCCCCAGGGTCCGGGGAAAATCTAATCTGAGTTTTAAAATATTTTGGCTTTCTCTTCTGAACTGCTAAATAATTAGCAGAGAAGAGCTAACAGCCTGTGCCAGATTCCTTTACCTCAGTGGCTTCTCTGATCCCAGAGCCCCTCCCAGCGCAATGGGCGCAGTGTGCCCCTACCCCACCGTCTGTGCTGGTCTTTCTTATTCCTCCCCTGAGAACTGACCTTTCCTGTTGAAACTCCAGATTCTCTTCAGCTGGTAAGTCGTGCTTCCAGTCCTTGTGGTATCTATCAATCCTGAGCTAATTTTGAGACTTAATTTATCTAATTGGTTGTGAGGGAGTGAGGACGTTCACTGAGTCGTGTGTTTCCTCTCCGCCATCTTCCATTATCTTCATTTTACAGATAAGGAAACCAGATCACAGAGAAATTAAATTGCATAAGGAGGGTCACACAACTCTAAATTTATGAAGCTAGATTTTAACTTGGGTTTTCCTTTCCTTTACAAAACCAAAACTATGCTAAATATGCCCAAAGAAAAGTTGACGTCTATTGATTTTTCAAAAATGTTTGTAGGAAATTTTCAATTACATATAAAGTTTTCTGAAACAGAAAAAAAGTTGTAATAAAGGTAAGCATAACATTGATAATGTTTTATTTTTTTTCTTCTTTCTTGACCTTAATAACTTCGTACATTCTGTTATTATAGCAAGAAATGAATGGAATCAGTCTTAGAAGACAAACACATGCAAAAAGAAAATGCCTTAAAGGAAGGGATCTAAATTTCAAAGATATTTCAATGTCAAAAATAGTACAGAAATATTTCAAGAAAATTGAAAAGGAATGACTTTCCTTCATCCTAGTCTTTTGTAGAAAAGAGATACAAAATAGTGTAATGAAAATATTGGGTGTATTATGCACCTTATTCAGGTGTATCTTTACCGTCACTCTTCTTACCAATCTTTTTTCAAGTTATATTTTTCCAAAAAAGTCTAAAGAAAAAAGCCATGATAGCTGTCTTTTCTATTCTGCCCTACAGGCAACCACTGTAGTCAAGGAGAATCTGTCTGTGCTAATGTGATTGTTTTGAAACCAAATATATAGTAGGGAATTTAAGAGAGATGTGACATTGTTCTGATAAGGACCCCAGCTTTTAAAAGAGATTAGTCTTACTGAAGATATTGGTGCACATTATTTTCTTTTTTCTTTTTGTCAAATGTGTTTCTTTTTTATTAAATCTTTTTATTTTCAAAACATATGCATAGATAATTTTCAACATTCACCCACGCAAAATCTCATGGTCCAAAATTTTCCCTCCCTTCTCCCTGTCCCCCCTCCCAGATAACAAGTAATGCAATATATGTTAAACATGTGCAATTCTTCTATAAATATTTCCACAAATGTTATGCTACACAAAAAAAATAAGATCAAAAGGGAAAAAAATGAGAAAAAACAAAATGCAAACAAACAGTAATAGAAAGAGTGAGAATGCTATGTTGTGATCCACACTCAGTTCCCATAGTCCTCTCTCTGGGTGTAAATGGCTCTGTTCATCCAAAGATCATTGGAACTGGCATCAATCATCTCATTGTTGAAAAGAGCCACATCCATCAGAATTAATCATTGCATAATTCTGTTGTTGCTGTGTACAATGATCTCCTGGTTCTGCCCATTTCACTTAGCATAAGTTCAGGTAAGTCTCTCCAGGTCTCTCTGAAATCATCCTGCTGATCATTTCTTATAGAACAATAATATTTCATAATATTCATGTACCATAACTTATTCAGCCATTCTCCAACTGATGGACATTCACTTAGTTTTCCAGTTTCTTGCCAAGAAGGACTGCCACAAACATTTTTGCGCATTTGGGTCCCTTTCCTTCCTTTAAGATCTCTTTGAGATAAAAGCCCATTAGAAAGAAACACTGCTGGATCAAAGGGCATGAACAGTGTGATAACCCTTTGGGCATAGTTCCAAATTGCTCTCCAGAATGGTTGAATTAGTTTACAACTCCACTAACAATGTATTAGTGTCCCACTTTTCCCACACCAACTCCAACATTCATCACAATCTTTTTCTGTCATTTTAACCAATCTGAAAGCAGGTAGTAGTAACTCAAGAGTTGTCTTAATTTGCATTTCTCTGATCAATAGTGATTTAAAGCATCTTTTCATGTGACTAGAAATGGTTTCAATTTATCTGAAAATTGTCTTTCATATCCTTTGACCATTTATCAATTGGAGAATGGTTTGAATTCTTATAAGTTTGAGTCAGTTCTCTCTTTATTGTAGAAATAAGGGTTTTATCAGAACTTTTCAATGTAAAAAAAAAAGTTGTTGTTTTTTGATTTTTTTTTCCATTTTATTGCTTCCCTTCTAATCTTGTCTGCATTGGTTTTATTTGTACAAAATTTTTAAACAATATAATCAGCATTATCCATTTTGTATTCCATAAGATGCTTTGGACACAAATTTCTTCCTTCTCCACAGATCTGAGAAATAGACTATCCTTTGTTCTTCTAATTTGTTTATAATATCACTCTTTATGTCTAAATCATGAACCCATTTTGACTTTATAAAAGTATAGGTAGTTGTGGGTCAAAGCCTAGTTTCTGCCATACTAATATCCAATTTTCACAGCAATTTTTGTCAAATAGTGAGTTCTTCTCTTAGAAACTGGGATCTTTGGGGTTATCAAACACTATATTACAATATTCATTGACTATTGTATCCTGAGAATTTAACCTATTCCACTGATTAACTACTCTATTTCTTAGCCAGTACCAAATGATTTTGATGGCTGCTGCTTTTTAATATAGTTTTAGTCTGATATAGCTAGGCCATTTGCATTTTTTAACTAATTCCCTTGAAATTTTTGATATTTTGTTCTTCCAAGTGAATTTTGTTATTATTTTTCAAGCTCTGTAAAACAATTTCTTAGAAGTTTCATTGGTATGGCATTGAATAAGGAGATTAATTTAAGTAATATTGTCATTTGTATTATATTAACTCAGCCTGCCTATGAGCACTTGAATTTTTTTCAATTTGATTTTTCAAAAATTTTTTTCAATTGATTAGGTCAGACTTTATTTGGTTTTTTTTTGTAATTCCTTTATTATTATTATTATTATAGCTTTTTATTTACAAGATATATGCATGGGTAATTTTTCAGCATTGAGAATTGCAAAACCTTTGTTCCAATTTTTCCCCTCCTTCCTCCCACCCCCTCCCCCAGATGGCAGATAGGCTAATACATGTTAAATATGTTAAAGTATATGTTAAATACAATATATGTATACATATCCACACAGTTATTTTGCTGCACAAGAAGAATTGGACTTTGAAATAATGCACAATTAACCTATGAAGGAAATTAAAAATGCAGGTAGACAATAACAGAGGGATTGGAAATGCTATGTAGTAGTTCACACTCATTTTCCAGAGTTCTTTCATTATTGAACAAATGGAATTGGATTTGGTTCATCTCATGGTTGAAGAGAGCCACATCAATCAGAACTGATAATCACACAGAACAATAATATTCCATAACATTCATATACCAGAATTTATTGAGCCATTCTCCAACTGATGGGCATCTACTTATTTTCCACTTTCTGGCCACTACAAAGAGGGCTGCCACAAACATTTTTGCACATACAGGTGTCTTTCCCATTTTTAAGAAATCTTTGGCATATAAGCCCAGTAGTAACATTGCTGGATCAAAGGGTATGCATAGTTCAGGCTTTACTTGTGTGGAAAATGTTTTGTAATTGTGTTTATATAGTTTCTGACTTTGCCTTGGCAGGCAGACTCTGAAATCTTTTATATTATCTACAGTGATTTTAAATGGAATTTCTCTTTGTATCTCTTGATGCTAGATTTTGTTGGTAACATATAAAAATGCTGATTTATGTGGATTTATTTTATATACTATAACTTTACTTAAGTTGTGAATTGCTTCTAGTAAGTTTTTTAGTTAATTCTCTGGGATTCTCTTAGTATACCATCATGTCATCTGCAAAAAGTGATAATTTGGTTTCCTCATTACCTATTTTAATTCCTTTAATCTCTTTTTCATCTCTTATTGCTGAAGCTAGCATTTCTAATGCATTATTGAATAGTAATGATGATAATGGATAATCTTGTTTCATTCCTGATCTTATTGGGAATGGTTCCAGTTTATCCCCATTACAAATGATGCTTACTGATGGTTTTAAATAGATGCTACTATTTTAAGGAAAAGTCCATTTATTCCTATACTCTATAGTGTTTTTAATAGAAATGGGTGCTGGATTTTATGAAATGCTTTTTCTACATCTATTGAGATGATCATGAGGTTTTTATTAATTTGGTTATTGATATAGTCAATTATGCTAATAGTTTTCCTAATATTGAACCAGCTCTGTATTCTTTATAAATCCTACTTGGTCATGGTGTATTATCTTGGGAATAACTTGCTGTAATTTCTTTGCTAATATTTTATTTAAGATTTTTGCATCAATATTCTTTAGGGAAATTGGTCTATAATTTTCTTTCTCTGTTTTGACTCCTACCTGATTTAGGTATCAGCACTATGTCTGTGTCATAAAAAGAATTTGTAGTATGACACATTATTTTCTTATGAAATGTAACAGCTTACATAAATTAATTCTGTATTGAGAGTTATTACCCTTTGTATGAAACCTCAGCCCAATCACAATACTCATACACTGCCTATAAAAACAAAACAAAACAAAACAAAACAAAACAAAACAAAACCCTCACAACTTTAAAGAGGATATTTACATAAGGAAAGGAATCAGTGATTTCAGATAATTTGACAAAGCCTCTTGCTATATCTCCCTTTCAAATATCAGATGAAATCCACCTGAGTGCAACTCTAAAATCTTTGTGTAACACAGAGATTTCTTTTTCAAAATATGAAATTCCACTATTGCACTGAGATAAGTGGGCTTCTTCAGGGATATTATAGAAAATGATAAACTAGAATCTTTTCTACCTTGGAGTTTATATGAAATTAGTTCTGGATGAATAGAAGTTTTCTCATTATTGAAGTGCCTACTCAGTCTCAAGTGTGGGGATACATTTCTTTCTCATGTAACTGGGAAAGAACACAGTCATTATAGACAAATATATTTAGAGTTATAAAGGATATTAAACTAAGTCAAATACAGTTAGTTGATAAATAGCTGAATTTGGAAGAATAAAGCCTATATTTGAATTTTGACACTTTTACTTAGCAAATCATTAATATATTCTTAGCATTCATTCCATCATGCATAAAAAGAAAGAGTTAGATCAGATGGTGTCTACAATTCCTTTTAGTTCAAAACCTAAAATTCATTCTACCACCAGAGAAAAGTAGCATATGTGGTATAAACAAAGGCATATATGAATGGGAAAATAAGAGTAAAAGAAATAAATTTATCATGTGGAAAAACAATATTTATCAAGGATTTAAAATGCAACCCACTTGTTAATATTGTATTTGGGAGATGATTTGTAGGATGTAGATCTGTGATTTCATTAACCTAAGGAAATCTAGTACTGAAATATCTTCCTTTAAAGATAACTAGAGGCAGGGAGTAAAAGCTAGGTGGCCCTGTAATATTGCACCAGGATTAAAGTCAGGAAGACTCATCTCCTTGAGTTAAAATTTGGCCTTAGGCACTTCTTAGCTGGATGTCTCTGGGCAAATCTTCTAACCCCTTTTGTCTTTTTTTTCCTCATTTGTAAAATGAACTGGAAAGGAAATGGCAAATCACTTCATTATCTTTGCTAAGAAAACCCCAAATAGAGTTCATGAAGAATTGGACATGACTGAACAACTAAACAGCAATGAAAAATTTCAACCAGTATATATATATATATATATATACACACACATACACATATATGCATATATGTATATATAAATACATACATATATACATATGTGTATGTGTATATTTGTAACTATATATATGTATATAATTATATGTGTATATGTGTGTGTGTTTATAAAGTGACTTGTCTGTAGTCATAAAGCAGAAACAAGAATTAGTGAGGTATAGTGGAAATGAGGCTACATTTGGAGCCAGAAGATGTGTTCAAATTCATTCCCTTATTTGAATACCAGTCCTATTTATTTGTTTACCTCTATAACACCCTGAAATTCATTTCACCCTGTTTGACTTCCATTACTCCAGCTCTACAATGTGAGATTACAAAATAGATCTTGATTCTAATACTGGCTCACTCTCAATTACCTGATACTACCACTAAAAATATTTATAGACTGCTGATAATTTTTAACTACATTTACAACTTTTAAAAAATTACTTTTATTCTAGATCTTACAAATACCAAAAAATATGGGCATTTATGTATACATGATAGAACAAAAGAATATTGCACACAAAATTGCAGATTTCTATTATGTTTGGATTGTTTTCCAAGTGTATAATGAATTCAACCTATGGTTTTCAAAGCTATCTTGTTGACGTGTGCTTCTTTTTGGTTTTGTCTGTTTTCTTCTTTGTGTTACATTTTCTTTTAGCTCTATCCCTATACCCCTCATATCTTCCTATGCCATTCCCATTGGAAAAGGAAAAAAAAGATTAAATCAAGCATTTGTAGCAAATATGTATTATTAATATGTAATTCCTACAATGGAAAAATTCATTTGCATCTTTACTACTAATTATGTTTAGAAAAAATGTTTTTTGACTTTAAGAATATTCTAATTAATGAAAGACAGTCCATCCTTCTTCATCTTCATAAAAAGTAATTATATTTTTGTATGTTCCTTTACTCTTGGGAACAGTCTCCAAAGAAAAGAAGAAAATCAGTCCCTTGAAATTCTAAGAATAGGAATAGGTGAAGCATATATCCTGATAAGAAGTCATGTTGGAAAAAATATGGGAGAGAAGATAAGAAATAAATAAGTATGAATCATATAAAGGGAATATCTGGGAGGGAACACCCATCTCAGGATGGCTCTTTGAATAACAACCAGAACATTCCTATTTTGAGAGATGACATCCTGTTTCACCAACATCAACAACATCTCATTGACCTCTACCAACACTCAGATAAGCACTAAAAATCCTGAGTCTGACAGCATCCCCTGCCCTCAGGCCAGGAGCCTTGCTTCAGGTCCAATCTTCATACCCTTCATTGTTGGGAGGCAGCTCCAGGGGAGAAGGGACCGGCCATACCCACCCACTGTCATCTAACTGCTACTCACTGAGCAGGTTGGCCAACTTCCCTGAGGCCACAGGGAACCCTAAGGGAGGGTTAGGAAGCAGCATGTGCCAGATTGGCCAGACCACACACTTTGACCACCATTTTTTCTCAAACACTGATGGAGATAGCCCAAGACTGTGAACCCCAACCCTTAGATATCATCCTGGGAAGTAAGCTAGCAACAGCTTCTACAGTTACTACAATCACATATATTGAAGACCTGGAAAAGAAAATTTTTGCCATTAAAATCCTTAGCATATGAAATGGTTCAACATCAGAAAGTGAAGTGACTTTATCAACTTAAATGTCATTAAAGAAGAGACTTTGCCATTGCCATGTTCATTGTCATAATACTCTAAAGACCACAAGACATTTCCATCTGATTTGCACCTAAAATTTTCTATATGTGTTGTCTCCTCCATTACATTGTGAGCTCCTTGAGAGCTGGGCTATCTTACTTTTTTATTTGTATCCCTATTTATAAATACTTCATTCATTCATTCACTAATTAATTTATCTAGCATATACTCCTTTACATTTCTAAACTACTGCTAATCAAGCTCCCTTTCAAATCTAAGTTCAGCTTTTCTCCTCTGGAAATGTCCCTTCCTTACTCTATATGAAACACCACCTTACAAAGCCATGAAGCTTTATACATAGACATTGCCCATATTAAAACTAAAACAAACTTAAACTAAAAAAATAAAACCAACAAAATACTACTAAAATCTATGAGAGAGAGGGACAAAGAGGGATTGGGGGAGAAAGAGAAGAAGGGGGGAGAGAGAGAGGGAGGAAGAGAAGGAGGGACGGAAGGAAAGAGGGAGGGAGAAAGAAAGGGAGACAGAGACACAGAAAGACAGAGAGAGAAAAAGAGAGAGAAAGAGAGAAAAAGACAGAAAAAAGGAGGAGGAAAAAGAAGAAGAAAGGGAGGAGGAGGGAGGAAAAGAGACAGGGAGGTAAAAGCAAGTATATAATATGAATATATTAATTGCCTATTAATATATTTAATGCCATATATGAATATTCATGTATTTATGTGTGTGTACATATATAACTAGTTGTGTGCATGTTTATTCACAGACAATGTGGATTTTATTTTGGTTGACTATATTTGTTTTTAATAGGCAATTTGGTTTTCTTGTTTTGGTTTTTCTTGTTTTCTCACTTGGTTGGAAGGAGGTAGGAGGGAGAATGGGAATCTGAAAAATAAAAAAAATAAAAATTAAAGAGTTTATGTCATAATAATTTCATTTACTTTTATGGCAGTCTTTCTAGACTGGTAGAGTATGCATATATACTTTATCTAGATTTTGTTATTGTATCTCTCTAACTATTCTTATGAACAAGTTGGACATACATGAACTAGGCAGCTTTTTAGTTTAGTTAAGTAGATTTAGAATTGGCTTAATGGCTGAATTCAAAGAATAGTCACCAATGATTAGATGGTAACTTGGAAGTAGTTCTCTAGGGGAGGGATGCAGAAATCTGTTTGAATCTATACTGTTTAACATTTTTATTGGTGACTTTAATAGCCAGCTGATAAATCATCTTGCCTCAAGTCTCTTCCCACTCTAATCCTTTCTCTATTCAGACACCAAAGGAACTTCCTTAAGCACAGGTTACTCCTCTATTTAATAAAATCAAGTGGCACTCTATCACTTTTAGGATCAAATAGAAAATTCCATTTGATATTCAAAGCCTTGCATAACCTAGCTTCCCCTCCCCCTTCCTTTCCAGTCTTCTTATACCTTACTCCCCACCAAGTAACAGCTTTTTGGCTGTTACACTAACAAGATACTCCATCTCTCAACTCTGGTCATTTTCTCTGACTGTCCTTTCTATCTGTAATAATCTGCAATAATGTCCCCCTTCTCCCAATGCTGCCTGGACTTCCATTAAGTTCTAACTAAAATCCCATCATTTAGAAGAAATTTTTTTTAACCCCTCTTAATTCTAGAGTCTGTTCTTCACTAATTAACTTCTATTTATCCTGTATATAGCTTGTTTAAAAAAAAAAAAAATATATATATATATATATATATATATATATATTTGGTTGTATGTTGTTTTTCTCATTAGATTGTTATCTCCTTCAGGTCTGAGATTGTCTTTTGTCTCTCTTTATATCCCCAGTGCTTAACACAGTGCCTGCCACATAGTTGGTACTTAGTAAATGTTTATTGGTTAACTGAATTAGATAATGGCATAGATGGCAAGTTTTTGCAAATTTTGTAAATTTTGTAAATGATGCAAAGCCAGAAGTTTAGCTCTCACTTTGGAAAATAGTGAGAATTCAAAAAAAGTTCTTGGAAAAACTAGAATGTTGAACTTTTAACAATTTGATAATTATAGTTTTAAGATCAATTTTTCTTTGTAATTTTATGTATTTTGTATTGTGCTGTAAAACATTATTCTAAAAGAAATTCCTAGGCTTCATCATAATGCTAAAACAATCCATGACACAAATTAAAAATAAAATAAATGTGGAGAAAAAAAAATTCCTTAACTATAAGTGTGGGGATGGGAATCAGGTTCTCCTTAGACAACAAAATTAATGTGTTAACAGAACTAATTTTACCTTGTGTCCAAAGGCATTTTAGGTCACTACTTGGTCACTTTAGGACACAAGAGATTTAGTGAGTTCTTATATTGGTCATAATAATTATTTGCCAAAAAAAAAATGAAAATTATGAAATTTTATGCAACAACATCTTTTGATAAGGAAGAAGAGAAAATCAACAAAGAATTCAAATCCAGCAAAAGATTTATAGATACAATAAAAAAAAAAATAGCTTTTTGTTATTTAATGTCTTAAATGCAAAATTGGAGATCTGCTTGTGAAAATGAGAAATTGGGCAATAAGTTGGGGCAGAAATATATATACTCTGTCAATTGCATCGATAAAGAGACTACTCACATTGCTGAAATCACTTGTTTCAACACTTTAGTAAATGTTCAAGGAAGGAGGAATTTTGTGTGAGCAAGAGCTGTTAAAAAATGATTTGTATAAGAACTTGGGCTTTAACATATAGTAGAAGACATAGATGATAGATACATAGATAGATATTTATCCACATGAATATATATATATATATATATATATATATATATATATATATATATATATATATATATATATATAGTGTGTATCTTTATTTATCTATAAATCCACATGGAAATATAGATATTTATGCATGTGTATGCATCTGTATCTATCTTTGGGGTAGAATTTTCAAGTGGAAAGAAAGACATAAGAAATAACATGGAGGCACAACAGAACATGTGAGAAAGAAGAAAACAGTAGAAACTTAAAAGTCAACCTGAATGTCTCCACAGTTCTAAAATTCAGAATTCCTTATACTAATGTTTTATGCTGGATTTAATATATAACCTCAGGGAAAAGATGTAGAAAGAAAACATTCAATTAATTTGTATATTTTCTTAGGCAGTAAGTTCCAGTTAAATGCTGTTTTCACAGGACTCATTGGTTTTGAGGAAGAAGAGGAATGGATTCATGGAGGTCAGAGGGAATGTAGTTAGGAGAGAAAATCAGAGAAACAGCCTTTGATGAAATCACATGTGGTCATTAAGTTTGCATCTCCAACAGAAAATCATTATGAAAATAGCTGAATCTGTTTTATATATACTCAGGTACATAAAATATGAATATTCTCAGAGAAAGTCCACTTTACAGAAGCAAATCTTATTTCCTGGAAATCAGGTCGTTTCATTTTCTTTCCTACCATTAGCCAAGGACATCATCTGGGACAATATCCAAATGAGTCTGTTATTACACACTCAGCTTAATTGGTTCTCCTCATTAATTTATTCCATTTTTGAACCTACAAGGAAACCTGAAGATCTCATAGTGCATAAGAATAACAATGAAATTCCTGTTGCCTGACTGGGAAATTCTTTCTCTTTTGCTTTTTATTTTGAATTGTAAAGTAGTAGAGAAGAAGCAGAATTAGTCTTTGATTGTCAATTCACTAACTTGCTGATGTAACATTTGCCAAAAAAAAAAAAAAATCAAAGATGTGCACATTGATGCTAGAATTAGTGCATTAATTTTAAGGTCTTCTTTGTTTCAATATTAAGAAAATGTGAATTCACAAAGAAAAAAAGATTGAATTACTGAATTATCACAGAAGCAATTTGAGGCTCCTAACATATTTAAAAAATAAAAAACTGATACTTTAGAAGTAAAGGTCAGTTTTGATTTAAGAAAATCCAATATATAAGAAATGTTTCAAAATAGCAAACTATAAACTTATTTTTTATGTTAAAATATTAATCCTGCTAATAGAAATCTCCTCAGTCCATTAAGAAAAAGATTTAAGTGAAAGTTTACTTCATAAGGGAAGGCAGAGTTTCATTGGCCTTTTCTCACTCCTATTAATAGAATCCATTTTCAGAAATGCCTGTATTTTGAAGGATATAGATTTCTTTTTAATAGTATCTCATTTCTACTAGTCATGGCTTAAAAAAAAAAAAAAATCTGGGACCAGTAATATGCTTTTCAGGATCATAATACAACAATAAAGAAAAATAATCTATTTCATTTAGTTCATCTAGATAATATGAAGATTGGATCTGATGACATCCAAGGATCCCATCCAGTACTAAATCTATGATCCTCTTATGATGATGCTTTAATAGCTGAAACTATAGATATTGTTACTGTTTTTAACTCTTATCTTACAAAGAAACATTATAAAAAGAATTACTGAAAGGCTAAAGAGAAAACTTGAAAGACTAAAACTGATGGGGGTTGAGATTCCTTTAAGATTCCTTTCTGATTCTCCAACTCCCATGGCTGACCTTTGATTCACAAATCCTGGTCAAAAAGCACCCTTTTGAATATCCGGGCCCAGCCCCCACCGGATCTGAGCTGGCTTGGGTTTTCCCAGTCCCCACTATCTGCTCAGGTTTAAACCCGTCGAATTCTATTCAATGCTGACCCTGGCTGAAAGCCTGCCAGGAACTTGGGACTTCACCCACAAGCCCTCTTTTAGGTATAAAAAGAGCCATACTGGAGCTCTCTCTTTACAGGAGCCCTTCCTCCCCAAACATGGTATCCTTCGCCCAGGGACCACCTCTGGCCCTGGCGTCTTTCTACCTTAAACTTTACTTCTAAATCCATACAATAAACCTTTTTTTATCAATCTAGGTTTTCGGGCCTATAAATTCATTTACAGGGGACACTGCGCTGTCATGGGACTATCTTACTATCTTTGTGCCAACCAAAACGAGGTTCCCCCTTTCCTATCTCTCATCAAAACTAAATGCTATACATGTATTTTCAGAACTAAAAAGTCAGTATATGTAGTGAACATTAACAGCTACTTTTGGCTATGACCTTTTCCACAGATGTTATATTGCAAATATTTATTTGTCTTTGTTACACTATTAATAAAGAGTTTACCTGGTAACATTGATATTTGTTTAAGCTTAAGAGAATGAGGAAAGGATATAGAAATATAAATATATAGATTTGTGTATAAGGAAGAGAGAGAGAAGGAGAAGAGAGAGAGGAAGGAAGGAAGAAAGGAGGGAGGAAGGGAGAGGAAAGAAGGGAAAAAGAGAGAAGGCAAAATAGGGAAGGAGAAGAGAGGGAATATACTCATGAGAAAAATATTTCTAGAATTTTTTAAATTAGAATTAAGTCTCGAGTTAATTAATGTGAGATGTGTACAATTTTAATAATTGTGTGGAAATATTAGATCGTGTTCTTTGATTGCCTTAGAACATAAGATGCGAATAAAGACTGAAAATGAGCCAGCACCATGTAGAGGAAAGATGATGACTCCACCTAGGATATAAAAGAGGGTCAGCTTTAGAAACTTATTACATATAAATATATCTTGAATTTTTAAAAATTATTTTCTTTCCTACAGGTATTTTTTCTCATTATAAATCCAGTGTGATCAAAAATGCAAAGTTCCTGACAGTGCTACTTATGATTAATGAATTTGATTTGACCATTTTACTATTTTATTAATTGTATTACTATTATTTAATTACTATATATGCTGCATATTTAATGTTTAACATAATTGGTTTGCTAAATATAATTTTATGTTACTGCTATTTAAAAAAAATGGAAGCTGGTATGTTTAAAAAGTATTATGAAACTTTTAATCAAGAATTTCAAAGGAGTCTCTTAGTTTTAGGAGTGGATTGGAAGAATAAAATGAAGATGCTATAAGAATACTGAATTGAAGAGTTAAAGAATTAGAAGATTACAAGTGGTTCATAGTAACATCAAAGCTTATTGCTCAGTTATGTGATATATAAAAAATTCAAGAGATTTAGCACCTAGATAATTAATCATTTTATTAATTATACTAGTAATAATCAATAAAAGGGGTTACTGTCATTCTCAAATGCCAAAAACTTCTTATGGAACTCAGACAACACTTAAATGCTTAAGAGTGGATATTCCTTAGGATGGTAATCAACCTTGATTAGTTAGCAAGGAATGAAAGAATGAATATTATGAGATGCAGGAGGAATGGGGCGGTTCTGTGACTGATAATGTCACTTATGGACAAAGAGAGACTATCTTAAGCCAGATCACCTCCCAGCCTCAGAGCAATCTAACCTGCTTCAGTGGAACATAATAGACTAGAATTCCCCCTAGATTAAATTCTTTGTAATTCCAAGATTTCATTTCATGATCCACCCTGCCCTTAAGAGAACTACTTCTCCAAATGAGGAAGGGTAAAAGATCCTGGATCTCCCATATATTTGTCTATTTAGTAATCATTTCTCTCAAAACTCCAAACTAGGTAGTACAGTGGATAGAACACTGGACCTGGAATCAGGAAGACTTGAATTCAAATCTGGTCTCAGAAAATATTTAAATTTGTGGCTCTGAGCAAGTCACTTATCCCCTTCTGCTGGTTGTGTGAATAAAATGTGATAATATTTTCAAGCAAATCTCAAAGCAACAATGGTATTGGTGATGAAAATGGTGGTGCTGGTGGTTATGATTAGTTGATCTAATGAGTCATGTTCTTTTTAGAATGGTTTCACTGATAGTGGAGAGACTGCACTTAAGAACTGAGTTACTCCTCTGACAGAAAAAGATAGAAACCTTTATGAGAAAGCAGGACCAGATAACAAGGGGATTTAAGGAAATTCTTGTCAGATAGAAACAACTTACTTTAAGGAAATTCTTGACAGATAGAAACAACTCTCTTGTGAGAAAGGCCGTAAGAAAAAGGTAGTTTACTAAAGAAAAAACTAGATCCCCCAAGTTGAACAGAGATACAACTCTTGTGGCAAGGCTGAGATAAATGTACCAATGCAGGACATCTTAACCTGAAGTTAGAAAGCTATTCTTGGAAAGTACTGTACCTTTCTAGGAAATAAGCAAAGGAAACTGTGGTGTCAGTAAGGTGGAAAAAAACCACTCTTGAATTTGATAGACATCTGAATTTTTTTTAAAAAAGTAGATTAATAGATTGTCTTGGGGCATCCGATTTTGGATTTGCATAGAGTTAAAGATACCCATCCTGGATTCATATGGCAAACCTGTAGCAAAATCTGAAGAGATGCTTTGATACTTATGGGACAACACAACAGGCTTACAGGCTTTTTGGTTTTTTTTTTGTTTTGGTTTGGTTTTTTTGTATATGCAAATGAAAAAGCAAGAATTCATAGCTGCACAACTAAAGGCTCCCCTCTCAACGATTATCAACGCTATCAAAGGCTTCCCATGGAACCTTTGGAAGAAAATTTCATTCCCCTCACTATCCTAAAAGCTAAAACCTTTCTCCTGTTCTTACTAAGATATCAACTAAAGGCATATTTTTTCCACTGTTCAATGATCCTCTTCCTAAGATTTCTCTTTCTTATTCAACAAATTTCTAAGTGTTTTTTTCTTCTATTCAATTACTTTTCACTTATGGTCTTGATTTATTCTAATAATCCTTACTTTATTCTCTTAAACTTTATACTATTAACTATCTATACTTATACTTTTTTACTTTACTAACTACCTTCTTTCTTACTTCCCTTCCCTTTTAAGCTACTCCTAACATTTAGAAGGCATAGCCCCTTTTCAACTAAAGCAAGAAAACTCTCCCAAAGACTCAGTTCTCCTGTGAACTTATTTATATAACACACCTGCTCAGTTCCTTTCTAGTAAAGATGAAAGTAGAAAATAACTGTGTCCTTTTGGGATCGTGTTATAGATGAGACAATTGGGTCCATATGAAGGGATTTGCTCTCTCTATCATAGAGCAAACATAGGGACAGAACTAGGACCATAACCTGAGAATCATCTCAGAGACCTTCCAACTATACCCTCTTTTCCTTTATTTTTTACACCCCAAGATGGTACTTATTCTATACCTACAAATGCCTACTGTTTGGCCTAGCATTGAAATCATTCGATAAAAGCAAAATCCCCATAGCTACTTCTATGTTCACAAACTCTAAAAGTGCCTTTATCTGATGATAATCTTTTATTGTTTCTTCTTTCTCTATTCCTTATGACCCTTAACACTGATCTTTAGATGTCTGCTGACTTTGTAGTTTGTGTGAATTCTGGACTAAAGAAACTACTATAAAGGGGAGCTGTAAAGCCTGAGGAAACAGATGAGGTTGGATTAGAATGTGTGATGGCTTGAATCACAGCCTAGAGATAAAATGGCATGTAGTTGAAATTTATCGAAAATCACTCTCCACCTTACCTAGAATACATCTGAGTCTCCACAAATGAGATTTTAGTTAGGAAAGGGACTAACTCTGTGATCATCCCCTCTTCCTTATCTGATCTGAGACTTGTTAGTTATTTAGTTGCTATGTAAGTGTGTGTGAGTGTGAGTGCGTGTGTGTGTGTGTGTGTCCACGCTCAAACATCCACAGCCTTTGAAGTTATTTTCCTTAAGCAAAGGTCTGACCACATACTTCCCAACTCAGTAAATTCCATTGGCTTTTAAAAAATCATTCCATTTTTATTTAAATGTTTTTATTTTTTGCTGAAAATTGTATATACACACATGTAGGTATATATTTGTGAGCATTCATGTATTTGTGCTTTCCTGGGAACATTAGTTTTCAGTAAACTAGGAAACTTTTTTCAGGAACTCTTTGCTGACTAGGAAACACACCAAGTTTCAACATTTTTGAGCTGCTCTTTCAATATAGCAATTTTCTATTGAGCAGCTTTCCATTTTTGATGTTCTTTGTGAATATCTCAAGTTCATTTTGGTCAAGATGATGATAAAAAGCAGTGTGACATAGTGGTTAAGAGATCTAGCCATGAAGACCTGGGTTCAAAGTCTGCCTCTGACATATCTATTTAACTCTGGCAAAAGCAATTCATCTTTTGTTGCTCCAGGCAACATGACAAGGATATATTATGGAGAAGGTACAGACCTCTATTGGTAGAAGTTCAGAATTTTCTTATACTAGGGAAATTATAAGCTTTCTTCATCTAGATGATGGCTTATTTCAATGTTTAGCTGTTTCTTTATAACCTAAAATATGAACATTTTTATTTCCTGTTAACATGCCTTTACACTATCTTACTCCCTTATTATTTTTTGATCTGAGATATATGACATTTAAATTTTTTTTCTAGTTATCAAGTCTGCCTGATACTCTTTGACTATTATATTCTAATTCTTTTAAGGATTTAAAATTTAATAAGTGTGTATATTCCCCTTCATGGACACAGTTTACAGTCTCTTCTCCATAATTAGCAATCTTTTTGATTTTCTGTAACTGAAAAAAATTTTTTATCCTCATGTGAACATTTAGTGACCAGACATTTCAAAATCAGCTACACTGATCTATATGTTCCTGTACAATAATCCAATTTAATAAACCTTAATTCTCTTTTGTAGGCAAATTACTGTATAATGGGTCCTGGAGATTCAAAGATGAAAGCCACCAAAGCTCAAAATATATTATGGTACTACTACATTATGTAAATATGCAAATACAAGTTAGGTAAGCAAGAAATCCAAATAAAGGTGACTAAGAACATTTGAGGAAATAATTTCCAGCCAGTTAATACTTGAACTGGGTTGGCCTTGTAGGAATTCCAACATGCAAACTGAGGAAAGAAAGTAATTCAAGTTTAGAGAATGACCTAAATGAATGCAGAGATAGGAAAATGAAAAGTAAGATCTAGGAAAATTCAATATCTGGAATATAAAATTATTTAAGAAATCTCAGATGAAATTAGGTTGGAAATACAGATTGGAGGTACATCAAAGAAGGCCGTAAATGTCAAGCTAAGAAGTTAGCAATTTATATCATGGACAATAGGGAGCTACTGAGATTTCTGAGCAATGAAGTGACAATGGTGAGCTCTGTGCAAAATTTTGACAACTCTATGAAAGATGAATTGAAAAGAGACTCGAGGCCTTCTTAAATTAGTAGGACTTGTCACACCTTAGAAGATTCAAGCTTAACTCCATTTCATGATGAGAGATCTAGTTATATTTTTAGTACTTTCTCCATATTTCTTTATAAAAAATTTTTTTAAATTCAAAATGTGATTTAAAGAAACTAGACTGATTTAGACTTTTAATTTCACTGAGTATAATGAACCTTGGTTGTATTACAAAATCTCTGAAATGCTCCATTGTCCCACTCCTTAGTGATCTTACCTTCTCTTGAAAAAAAAAAAAAAACCAATTAGAGATGAAAAGGTAAGGACATTTCATCCTCCAGGGTGGTATCAACCACTGGCAAATTAATGTAATGCTACTTTCTGTACAAAAACAATCTTTTTAATAATTCTACTGTGGTTTCATCTTTAGGGAATCTGGCAAAAACAAGATAATCTTTATATATTATTAGTACAATTTCATCCAGAAAGTAAGTGATGCTATCTGAAATGTTTGAAAAATAATGAGACAAATCTGGAATTCCTTTGGTAATGCTGAAAATGAGTAATAGAGTTGAATAATGGTTTTGTAACCACAGTCCCTCATCCCTACCAAGGATTTTAAAAATCCCTCAGAAATCTAGGGAAAAGCACAGAATGCCAGAAAGAAAGCATTTTCCTCTCTGCTATAGCAACCTCTTACCTCCAAATCTAAGAAAGAAAGAAAGCAAACTATGGAAGGAATTCATAAATCATAAACCAGTCACCAAGAAGCTACACTGTCTTATGCAGCTATGTGTGCCCTGGTAAAAATGGACATTTCTCGAATGACCACAGACCATAGATTAAGAGGTCATTCTACACATGAGGAAAATGAGAATGGGACTAGAGGTTATTTTCCCAAAGCCACACAGCTAGTAAGCTATAGAGATGGGATTCAACCACTATACCCTCATGAAGCCTAAATGACTTATTGTGATGAGTTTTTGATGGTAGTAAAAAACAGCTCAGTTAAGACTATCCCAATATTTTCTCTTGTCTAGTAAACCTATCATAATAACTATCACATACCTCTTCCTTCATATCCATGTATTCTTTTTTCATTTCATTTAATTACTTCCTATCAGATGACCTTCTTGAGCCTCAAAATAAGCATACTTATCTAAATTTGGGAAATCACTACAAAATTTGGGAACTTAAGTTTTATTTTGCAATTTTGTCTCTTCTTATTTATCTTGATCTCTGCTGAAACTTTACTAACAATTAGCAATCAATTTATTGATATTTATTTAAAAGATTATAAATTTCCATAGAAATTTAATTTCTATTTAATAAAGATATTATATCTCATTTTTCTTTGAAGGATTAATTTTTGCCCCCCTCCTTATGATTATCTTAGGGAATGTTTTTTGGGATTTTTTTGTTGTTGTTGTTGTTCATCTTTTCAGATTATTCAGTTCAATTCACCATGAAATTAGGCATTATGTTAGGTACTAAAGGGCATACAGGAGAAAAAAAAGAAATATTCCTTATCCTTAAAAAGCTTCATTCTAATGGAAGAAAATAGTATGTTTACAAATTAAATAAATACCAAATATATACCAACTTAAGGGGCAGAATAGTATGATGGAAAGAAAGCCATTTTTATTGTGAGGAATTCCCAAGTTAAAGTATTTCTTGAGACATATGTTGGTTGTGAGAAAATGGGCAAGTCTGGATCTCTCAGTACTCTCAGTCATTTGTCCTAGACTAAAAGTTTCAGAGAAACTGCTGATAAGCATTGGTAGAGAATTCTATTACTACATTTGCCACACAAATATCATTGGTCTTGCAAAAGAAAAAAGGAATTTCAGGAAGAAATATAGATATGAATAATGGGAATTTCAGGAAACTATGTTGCTTTTTTATTTTTTTCTCTTGCAATTGCTAACTGCTTCTATATGGGAAGGACTAATCCTGGACACACCATCTCCTTATGGGCTGCATGAGTCATTGGAACTGTTAGAAATGATTGTGAGCCAGGGCAGACTTTAGAAATCATCCAGGTCAACTCTTTCAATTTATGAATAGGAAAACTAAAGACTATTAAAACAAAACAAAACAAAAAAACAGTTTCCCAGTGTCATGCATATTATGATGTTCAATTTAGTATTCTTTTCTCTACAAGGCATCTCATGTAATTACTATCTGAGCTTGGGAAGTCATGAGGAGTATTTTCTTGATTCTCTAAGAAACTAATTTTGCAGCCATGTCCACTTCTCTAAACTTTAGACTTTTCTTAAAATGACAACAGCCATGATGATAATAACAACTGATACATTTTAACTAGTACAAACATCTACTCCAAAAATAGAATAGTGAATTGAGTTAGCTTCAGGATTTGTCAGAATAGGAATTACCTTGACTCAAACTTTTCCTAGAGTGGTAGAATGGCAATCACATTAAATTATCTTGAAATATTTATGGATCTTCATTGACTAGATTTTCATTTAATAGGATTATTTTAACCACTTATTTTGTTTCAGATGTTTCATTTGCTAGTGGATATTAGGCAGCATTTGCTAATTTCTTAGGTGTAACCACTCAAGCTAAATTTTTAAAAATCAGCTCTCACTAGTACTTTGCATCTGGCTCCAAGAAATGCCTAATACGACTTTTCTTGGGATTCTGTTTCCTCAATCTTAAATGAAAGCAATATAGTTAAACATTCTCTAAGTCAGAATCTCAACTCAGAGATCAAAAAATTCTTCACACTGTGAAACAGGTTTGTAAAAGATTGTCTTCTTTTTGGCATTCATATTACTGCCTACAAAGAGCAAAATATGCTAGATCTAGAGTCAGACAGAGAAACTAGGTCTGCCTTGAATGACATAAGACAAGTCACTATCATCTCTGAATTTCAGTTTCCTCATCTTTAAAGTGAGGACATAGAACCAGATAACATTTATGGACCTTTCTAGCTCTATGATTTTGTGGCTCAGACATCTAAAAGGCCATTGTGGATGCCACTGAATAATTATTTCACTTTCATAGTTCAAACTAGTATATCTTCTTCATCTGCTAATTATTATGCCCCAAGCTAGCACCTTGAGGTGGAAAATCAATTGTAAGGATGCCAAAGAAAATACTCTATCAGAAAAGATAATAGTAGATGGTTTATCTTCAACTTTTCTGTAAAGCAAATAATTGCCTTAGACAATGATGAAAAATATATTAGGTTATCACAGGCCTTCCCCTTCCCTGAAAGGAAAACACTATCTAGTCATTATAAATATACTTAGAATTGAGGCTGGGAAAATATTCAGGAGGCAAAAATTAGAGATGTTTAAAATATTCCTGGAGTGTTTTTCCTGGAAGGAAGTAATAACTAAGCTTACTTAGACTCTATTTTGTCCCCTGGAATAGAGATATTTCTTAGTAGGTAGTTCTATAATCAATTGAAAAAGGAAAACAAAACAACAATATTTAAAAAGTTTGTTGCTATAACATAAAAAAAAGTACGTCTTTAAATTCAACTAGTTTTGGTTTTTCTTTTACATGAGTTGTGCATTTACATAGTCATGGGCTATTATTATTTACATTTATTTACAATAAATTACAAAATTAGTGGTCATTATTTTCTGACCTTCCATCTATTCAGTTTTACTCATTCAAAACTCAGCAACTCCTACATATAGATATGTTGTGTGTGTATACAACATATTGTTGTATATATTGCTGCATATAATGTTATATACATATAGCTCTAATTGCACTTATCTGTGAAATATTTGAATAACATAACAGCAGCATTTGGAAATATTGCCAGACAGCTGTCAAACAGACCAACAGATTTATTTTTAAAGAAAAAGAATCAGAGGGAGAAAAATCATACCTTAACATTATTATTTTCTTATATCAGAGTATGGCATCAGAGAATATTAAAGTAGGAAGATTATTCAGAGGTCATCTAGTTGAATGTTCTGATTTTACTCATGAGAACGATAGAAGTCAACAACATGGAGCCAAAATGGCAGCATATAGAGCAGGACCAACTTGAACTCTTTCAACATTCTTCTACAAGCAACTTTAAAATATTACCTCACATCAAATTTTGGAGTGGCAGAGGCAACAAAAGTCAAAGGGAGATATTTTTCTAACCTAACACAATTTAAGAGGTTCAGGAGAAATCTGTAACACTTACATAGAACACAAGAGCCAAAGAGGCATCCCTAATAGGATGATAAGTGGATTGGACAACTGCGCTGCATTAGGTATAGCTGGTACTAATTGGCATTTATTACCTGTAATAAGTTCTGCATTGCATTTTTAGGGCAGAGAAGAATGCTGGTGGTCAGTCACAAGAGAGCAGGAGCCCTGATTATAGTAGGGTTTTTTTTTGTTTGGTTTGGCTTAATAGTATTTTATTTTTTTTCCAATTACATGTAAAGTTAATTTTCAACATTCATTTTTGTAAGATTTCCATTTCTAAATTTTGTTTTCTCCGTTCTTATCCCCTCTTCCTCCTCCCCAAGATATAAGGGAATATGATATAGTTTATATATGTGCAATCACTTTAAACATATTTACATATTAGTCATGCTGTGGAAGAAAAATCAGAATAAAAGAAAAAGAAATACAAGAGCTCAATACCCTTTGATCCAGCAATCTCTTCTGAGTCTGTATCCCAAAGAGATCATAAAAAAGTGAAAAGGACCCACATGTGCAAAATTACTTGTAGCAGAAGTGAGTAGAACCAAGAGAACATTATATACTGCAACAACAAGGTTATTCCATGATCAGCTCTGGCTTCTTTCAACATGGTCATTCGGGCCAATTTCAATAGATTTGTGATGGAGAGAATCATCTGCACCCAGAGAGAGAACTGAGGGACTGACCGTGGATCACAACATAGTATTTTTACCTTTTTTGTTGTTGTTTGCTTGCTTTTTTTTCTTATTCATTTTTCCCATTTTTCTTGTGCAATATGATAAATGTAGAAATATATTTAAAAGAACTGCATATGCTTTTTTGAATTACTTGCTGTGTGGGGGAGAAGGGTATGGAAGGGAGGGAGAAAAATTGGGACACAAGGTTTTGCAAGGATGAATGTTGAAAACTATCTTTGCATGTATTTTAAAAATAAAAAGCTATCATTAAACTTTTTTAAAAAAAGTAAACACAAATTAATATAGCAATGATCACATCTTTTTTAGGATAGCACCACAAACTTACAGACCCCTTCCTTCACTCCACCCCACCCAGAACTAACTCTGAAAATATGAGTACAAAAAAGGCTGAAGTTTGACACAGTGACTCCCCCCAATCCAAGGTGAGCCCAACAAAACAAAATCCAGAAACAAGGTAGGAAATTAGCAAAAAAGAAACAAAGAAGAATTTGACTATTAAAAACTACTATGGTGGCAGATCAAAATATAAACTCAGAAGAATACAAAAATGTAAAAAGAGCTAAAATTGGAAAACAGTATGGCAAAAATTGGACATAGACAAATATATTATACCACTTACCAAGATAAGATCAAAATGGTTACACTACCTAAATATAACCAAAAAAAAAAAAAATACTACAAGAAAAATGGAAAAATATGGGAGAGAATACTTATCAGACATATAGATAGGTGAAAAATTTATGAATAAACATTGGGACATTGACTCATTGTTGCTAGAACAATTAACTGATCTGACCATTCTGCAAAGTAAACTGGAATTATGCCCAAAAGACTTATTAAATTGTCTATACTTTCTGATCCAACAATCGTACTGCTTGGACTATTTCTAAAAAAATGATGATTAGAGAGAAAGGAAAAGAAATTGTATGTTTTAAAATGTTTACTTTAGCTCTCACAAATGGTAGTACAGCACTGGAAATGGCAAGAATGCCTATAAATTGGAGAACGGATGAACAAGTTGTGGTATATAATTGTGATGGGATACTTCTGTGCTATATGAAATGAAGAGCTTGATGATCTTAGAAGATATGGACATACTTGCACAAGATAATGAAGAATGAAATGAACAGAACCAAGAAAATGCATAGAGTAACACTGTTTTAAGAACAATTTTGATTGAATAAATAATTTTGACATATAAATATCCAAATTAACTTTAAAGGACTTATGAAGGAAGATGTTATTTGCATCTAGAGAAAAAAGTGACAAATAGAAATATGTGTAATGTAAGGGATATGAGAAGGATGTATAGATTAATGGAATAAGGTGTGTAACCTTATAGGGGAAGGAGAAAGGGCTAGGGAGAAGATAAGGAAGGGGATCTTTGGAGGTGGGGTAGAATAATAGAGGGTAAAGTAAAGGAATCAGAAGGGAAAATACAAAAACAAAAAATAAAGATCAGGAGTAGAATTTATTATGTTAAAAAGGGAATAGTAATCATTACCTCAGACAAAGTTAAAGCTAAAATAGATTTAATCAAAAAAGAAAATAGGGAAACTATAGTATATGTCAGCTATTTAAACAATATTCTTTTGAAATAGCTACATAGTACAAAGTTAGAATATTGCTATGGTATAGGAAATGATGAGTTCATGTAGTTAGAAAAATATGGAAAAACTTGAACATATTAAGAATGATGCTATCCCACTTTCAGTGAAACCAGGACAAAGATCACAGTACAGTTTTACAAAGATGTATATGAATGTATAAGTGTATATATGAGCATGAATAGATATGTATTTATATGTTTGCAGAAATATATTTGTATGTATATGTGTATAAACACATATATATATTATTATATATATATGTATATATAATAGTTGCATTTAATTTTAGCCTTCTTGCAGAGGAGGGGAAGAAAGAAGGAAGAATTAAATAAAAAGTACATAGAAGAAAACAAAAGAAAATTTATAAAGAAGCAAAAAAAAAAGATGGATTGCTCTGAACACAATGTGCAGTATTTATTATATAGGCTTTTTTGAAATTGAAATTTACTGCTTTATATTTTGAATACTCTTTTAGGTTCTGCTGTACACATAGCAATGGTTTTTTTTTTCTTTTCTTATTTTGCATTTCTTTAAAATTATTTAGTTTAAAACATGTATAGAATAATTTTACATATATATATATATATATATATATATATATATATATATATATATATACATATTTTTGTCTAATGCTAGCTACCTTTAGAGTGGGATGAGGGAAGAAAAAAGAAAAATAAATTGACATAATAACTTCATTATATATTTAAAAGGAATACCAAGTTATATATGAGATTTGAAGTTTTATGTGCAATCATTTTTAAATTATACTCAATTATGAAAATACTTGTTTTATTCCATAAATTAAAAACAAAATAAAAAAAATTTAAAGAGCTATAAGCAAAACCTCAAAAAAAATACTCATTGGACCCAAGACCAGAAAAAATTCCAAGAAAAATTAAAGAAAGAGATGCAAATGATAGAGGGAAAAATAGGAAAATAAATGAGATTTGTGAAAAAAAGCTATGAAAAGATAATTGGCAGCTTGGTAAAATAGACTCAAAAAATGCTGAAGAAGATAATACTTTTTAAAAAGAACTGGCCCTAATGGTAAAAGATTCTGAAGAAATTCACTAAAGAAAAGAACTTAAAAACTAGAATTGGTAAATGGGAGGGGGAAGACATATAAAAGCTTAAAAATTAGAATTGGGAAGTGGAAACTAATGACTCCATGAGACATCAAGAAGCAGTAAATCAAAATCAAAACAATTCTTAAAAATAGAAAAAAAGGTTAACAATCTCACTATATATAAACAACTGGCTTGGAAAATAGATTAAGGAGAAATGAATTAAGATTCAATGAATGGCCTAAAAACCATGGTTTAAAAAAATAGCATAGTCATCATATTTCAAGAAATTACAAAGGTAAACTGCCTCAATATCTTATATCCAAAGGGTGAAATGGAAATTAAAGAATTCCCTAATCAAATCCTTACAGCAGTTCCAAAATGAAAACTTCCAGGAATATTATTGCCAAATTTCAGAACTCAAGGAAAAAATATTGCAAATGGCCAGAAAGAAATAATTCAAGTATTGTAGAGCCACAGTAAGGATCATACACGATTTAGCCACTTCCACGTTAAAAGAGCTTGAAATATTATATTCCAGAAGCCAAAGGATATACAATTACCAGCAAAACTGAATATAATTCTTCAACATAAAAAATAGATATTTAATAAAATAGAGAACTTTTGAGCATTTTTGATTAAATACTAGAACTGAATAGAAAACTTGACTTTTAAAGAGAAGGCTCAAGAGAAACATAAGATGGTAAATATGAAGGAGTAACATAAAGGACTCAATAAAATTAAATTGTTTACATTCCTAAATGGGAAGATAATAATGTAATTCCTAAGAACATTATTATTACACTTGAAACAAAAAGACACACAGTTAAAAGAAGACTGAAGAAAAATCAATTATGCTTCTGCTGAAGTAAAAAAAAAAAAAAAAAAAAGGCAGTGGTACCAATTATGATTTCAGATAATGTAAAAGCAAAAACAGAACTGATTAAAAGAGAATCAGGAAAAATACATTTTTGTGGTGGTAAAGAATTGGAAATTGAGATGTTCATCAATTGGGGCCATATAATTATGATGGAGTACTATTGTACTCTCAGAAATGATAAGAACGATGGTTTTAAGAAAATAACATGATAAGACTTATATGTACTCATACACAGTAAAATGAGAAGGATATGGAGATCATTATACAGAGTGACAGCAGTGTGTGTAAAAATGATCCATTGTGAAAGACTTGGCTATTTTATCAATACAGTGATTTAAGACAATTCCAAAGGACTCATGATGAAAAAATGTTATCCACTCCAGAGAGAACTGATGGATTTCGAGTATAAATTGAAGCATAATTTTCTTACTCTTTTTTTTTGTTTTTTTTTTTGTGATATGGATAATATAGAAATATGTTTTGCATATTTTCACATGTAAAATTAATGCATTTTTGCTTTCTCATTATATGGGTGAGGAATGGGAGGAGAGAATATTAAACTCTTTTTAAAAATATGAAAAAATAAATAAATAATGTTTTAAAGGAAGGGGGGAAAGAAATACTGCATTTATTCTTCATATATCCTTGCACTAAACTAAACTTACACATCTAACTATCAAAACAAAGGAAATTACTAAACCAAGGTAGGTGGAAAAATAAAACTACTTTCGATTCAAAGCATCCTTTGAAATTAAGTAGAAAGGATAGATCTAAACCAATTTTCTGAATGGCAGTAAGGAAAACATATTCTTCAATTGGCACTCAGAGTTCATCCATTCTCTATATGTGATAGCATATTTCATCATAAATCAATCCTTTGGAATGTTGTGGATCATTATACTGATTATAAAATCTAAATCTTTTATAGTTGATCATCATTGCAATGTTATTACTGAGAGCAGTATGTCTCTGCTTCAGCATCAGTTCATAGAAGTCTTCTCAGGTTTTTCAAAACCACCCTGCTGGTTATTTCTTATAGCAAAATAGTATTTTATCACAGTCATACCACAACTTGTTTAGCCATTCCCCTCCCCTATCTATGGAAGGACTATAAGCAAATTTCAATAAAGGATTGGGAGACTTAGAAAATTCTGGATTTGATATATTCTTAAAGGAAGCTAAACTGTGGAAACTGGGAGCATGAAAATAATAGGTTCTTGGAAAGTATCTCAGATGATGATGTGTAAGTAATTTAAGAGATCTTTTCTTGAGGAAATTGGAGTCCATACTGGAGTATGGAATATTCAATGCACTTTGAGACATTGGCAATGTATTAGTTTATTTTGATGAAATTTGTATCCATTTTTAAAAATCTTCATGACAAGGAAAGGTTAGATGAGTAGAAGGGAAGCATATTGGAAATAAATGTGATATAAATGAAAAAGTCATCAAACTTTTTTTAGATGGAAAAGAAATGTCAAAAATAAAATTTGTATACATTATGGTTTATAGTTTTGCCTAAGACCAACCCTGAGTCATTATATTATTAGAAGCTATGGTCCATCTTAAAGTAGGGGCAGGAATACATGGAAGGCACAAATCTCTAATCTAGATCAGCTTTCTAATTTTTAAATTATGGCTATTAATTGCATTGAAATCATCTTTTAGAAATGTGAAGTTTTGATCAGACTAGTAAATCATAAATTTCCAGTAACTATATGAAAATCAATTAGAAAGGAGAATACAGATCCGTTTTCTGATAATAGCCTTGCTGAGAAAAATTTCTGGTGAGCCCAAGTAAGTGCAACTAAAATTTAAATTCTATAAAAAAGGAAAATTAAAATGTAAGTAAAATCTACTAATATGTTTAAATAAAAGGAAAAGAAAAACCAATTGACCTCTGAAAACAGGATATTGTAGTTAGATTGAGAAAACTGAATTAATCAGATTAAATTTTGGAACTAAAGTGCTATTATACAAATACCTTTGAAAGTTTTCCTTTTGCTCAAATAGTCTTTAGAAAACAATGATATGAGATGTGAAAAGACCATAGTTGTTCTTTTCCAAATACATGCATCAAGATCATTAAAGCCCTGATGAAAATTTTTATAGTCTGGTGATAACTGGAAGAAGTTATAGGGCTAAGAAGTAAATAATAACTCATTTTTGAATGCATGCCTGTTAATAATGTTGTGATTCTATCAGTATATCATCAAAATATTGTGGTCAATTCAGTGAAGCAGGGTAATTCAAGTCAATTCAATAAACATGTATTATGTAACCACTAGGAATTATGCATTAGGTATATGAATGAGAAAATATATATGCTTACTATGTGTCAGGAATTGTACCTGTGATACAAATTCAAAAAGCAAAGCAGTTCTTGCTCTGAGGGAGCTTATGTTCTAATAGAGAAGACAATGTGTATAGCAGAAGGGTGGTTGAAATAGTGTGTATTTTGGACTGGGAATTCATAGGGTTGTGCATGAAGCCGTAGTGACAAGTCCTTAACATTAATGGTAATATTGACTTTGTTAAGTAAAGCTAGATAGATAGGAGGATGCTTACAAAAATTATTCACAAAATAAACCTCCCTATACATCTTCAGTGGGATAAAGAATGATTTCATCTTCTCAGTATTAAAATAATCTGTTGAAAAGTGGAAAAATATAATGAAAGGCTGTTTAGCTGGAAATGAACCAAAAAGAATGCTGAACTAAATTCAATTTTTAGAAATGAAATTATGTTTAACTGAGATAACTAATTGACTATTGTGTCAGAATTCACTAATTTTAATTCTGTTTTCACCAACTTGACTAAATCAATCACTTATAATGTGTTTTAGTCCACCATAGAATGGATGGCAGGAAGAGTCTAGAGAGTAATGTCTTTCAAATGAATGAAAAAAATAGCAGTTTTCTTTAAAAAGAATAATTCACAACAGATACAAGAATAATACACAAACAGAAAAAGGACAATCATAGGTTATGTGGTGTAAATACTTAAGTGAACATATAAAAATAAAGAGTTGCATGCAGGACTCCAAAAGGAAGAAATGACTTTTAAATGGAAGAATCAGGAAAAAAACAAACAAACAAACAAACAAAAACTTAATAAAGTTGAAGGGAAATCAAGAAAAAATCAGAGATCTGGACTTACTAGTTAAAATATAAAAAAGTGTACATTTACTTTGATTCATTATATCTGATTAGACAATTTTGGGGGGTTGTTAAAACCTTGTATGTGCTGAAAATTAACTACTGAAGTCTGAAACATTGATCAGTTGGTTAACCTCAATTAGAAATAATTCAATTTTTAAAAATTGAATTTGGTTCTTTTTTTTTTTTTTTTTTTTTTTTTTTGGTCCATTTCTAGCTAAATATCCTTGGCCATACTTTTCCATTTTTCAACAGATTATTTTAGCACTGTTGAAGCAGGTATCATCTCTTCCATTACATATATATAAGGAAATTTACTCTGAGAATAATTTTTGTGAGCGAGCATAAAAGGGTACAGTATATGAATATGGATTACCTCATTAGTGAGATAGACAGGAACAATTTTCAATCTCTGACCTAGACCTTAGCTCTTGCTTCATTTCTAGACAGATAGTACTTTATACTACAGTATAACCTTGAAGTGACCAGTTAAGGTTCAGAGATCCACTGGGTGAATCTTATCACCCAATGGATATATTAATGAGATATTTAGGAGAGTTATTTGAGGCAAGGAATGCTTTCAGAGAATTTTAACTAGTATGGATGAAGACTCAAAAAAAATGAAAACACTTATATTATATGAATATTCAGGCTTCTTAGCTCTAGGAAGGTAAGGGTGAAGATACAAAATATACATAGATGAGAAGACTCCTAAAATGTCCTTTCTATATTGCTCCATTTAATCCCAGACAGGCAGAAAAAAGAAGCTTGGTGTATTGTGAATAGAAATATGTTAAACTAAAGAGATTAGTAAACTGGAATTTAAGAAAGATGGAACCAGCTCTTCCAGTGATGTTAACTCCCAAACTGAAAGTCTACAGAGCCATAGTGCTGACCTCATGGTTATACTCCTGTGAAATCTGGACAGTCTACCAGCACCATGTCAGGAAGCTGAATCACTTCCTTCTAAATTGTCTTAGGGAGACTCTGAAGATTTCCTGGCAGGAAAAATTACTAGACGCTGAGATCCTTTCTGGATTTAAGCAGCCAATTGTTCCAACTCTACTTCAGAGAGCACAACTTGTTGGGCTGGCCATAGTGCTCAAATGCCAAATGTTTGCTTGCCCAAATTCATTTTATGGAGAACTCACATGAGCAAGCACTAGTTAAGCTAGTTGGCTTTTGACAAGTCACTGAATTGTGTTTCTCCAACCTCAGTTTCCACATCTGTAAAATCAGAAGGCTGAATTACATGATTTTTAAGATCCATTTCTAGTGTGAGATGGCAAATGGTGGATTTATAAATTAAGCATCAATTACACCTTTGAAAAGCAAACTTTCTTACTATAGATAGAAGGAAACCCAAAAGTATCTCTAAAACCTAGAGAGGGGAAAATATTGAGAGGAACAAGATGATTGACAGTGTCAAAGGGCACAGGAAAGTCAAGAAGATTTAAGAAAGGTATTAGATTTGATAGCTAAGAAATCACTGGTAATTTTAGAGAAAACAGATTCAGTTAAATATTGAAGTTGGAAGCCATATTGTGTTAAAACAGTGACAGAAAGTAGAAAAATGATCCAAGGCAGACTTCTAGTTATCCATCTTTGTGTTTATCACACCTTTGTTTTCAGGTTTTTCCATTACATATAAAATAATTTTGAATCAAAACATCCCCTCAAAAAACTCCAACCAAACATAGAAATTCCTAACGATCTCTCATCACACTTATTTCTTGTGAGAATCTAACTTTATGGATATGGGAAAAAAGCAAAAAAAGCCTACCCAACTGCATGACATATTAGCACATAATCTATCATTAGAGGTGGAAAATGTTTCTAAAGGAGCAGTGCCTGTCACTTCTCCATTGGAATCTACAATATAACTAGCACACTCTGAAATGTCAAAGATAATGCAAAAGAATTATTTATTAAAGACCTCCCAACTTTATGTGAGGGAACTTTCAAAAGCCCTGTAATCTGCACTACAGCTGGGAAGCATGTCTATATGTGCAGACACTCAATGTTGTTTCTCTCCTTTTATGTGTTTCTTGTACAACACTGACCTGTTCTAGGATAAAGTAGCTTTGCTTGAACCTTTGGGGATTGGGAGGAAATGTAGTCAGTCTTGAACAACTTACAAAGATCCAAGTGTGAGTCACACTTTAGTCATCAACTGAAAGTGTTGTGGAAGTGAGGTGGGGCTCAGATGCCAAGTGCTTTATCATAAGACAGCGCCTCAAGTTCTGTACCTGAGCTGTGCAATCCCCCGTGCTTCTCCATGTCCATATTTCACTTGGGTTTTTATTTTATTAGGGATAGGCCAGATGAGGAGAGCAGGATCACTTTTTAATGGCAAGTGGTTTCTATTTAGATTTTCAGACTGTGTAACACTACTTCAGAAAATATATTCCTCTGGTCCTTACGTCTTAAAATAAGAGTCATTCTGATTTTTATTCCTCATTTAAAAGTGAAAAAAAAATCTCATTAATCTTTTCCATGAGTATCAGTCTCTTGATTTTTTAGCCTCTGGTCTTTTTTGACTTCTTAGTCTATCTCTGACCTTCAGACCCTGTCAGACTCTCTGGAATTAAACTTACATGAATATAATTATTTCTCTGGTATATGAATATGTTGAAATTGGTATTTTTTTTTCATAGACATGGCCTGAGGAAAGCCAAGCAAGTAGTATTCATTTTTCGCATAGGAAGGAGAGAGAGCTATACTCAATTTTTGCCTTGTTAAGATGTTTGTATATATTTCCATATTATTTCCCAACTAATTTTTTAAATTATTGTAAGGTAAAATTCATAATAATCATCATCATAAACAAGGATAACTGACTGTTGTACATCATTTTAATATACATTATCTCATTTGATCCTTGAAACAACCTGGAAAGGGAAGTGCTACAATTATTATTGTTTTCATTCCCATTTAACAGATGGAAAAATTAAGGTTGAGGGAGATTAAATGACTTGATCTGAGTGATTAGTCTAGTAAATGGCTAAGGCAGAATTGGTCTACTAGAATACAGGTCAAGCACCTTATCCATTATGCTTTATAATTAATTAATGAAAAGACTTGGGAGGCCAGATCACAGTCTGACTATAAGCAAATCTGAAAATGTTGATTTTACACATCAGAATCACCTGGTGCAGATGGTTCTAACTCTTCTCACTATAAAAGTGGCTACATAGGAGCAAATAAATTTACATTAATTAATATAAATTACATAATTTAATAATAACACATAATTATATATTGTATGTTATATGTAATTGTATAATATATAAATTAAATATAGTTATGTATAAATAATATAATTTACTTATTATTAGTTATAAATTAATATTATCATTATTTAACATCAGGGAATAAAATTATTTAATATCAGAGAATTTTTTTTAAAAATGGGGGGGGGGGGGAAAGGGACATAGCCCAGCTCTTTTTTAGGATATAACCCTTCACATTTAAAGCTGATTATATAGTGGCAGCCTTTACCAGGACAACATTTGAAGTTCTGCTGATTGGATTTTAGTGAGTGATCTTGAAGGAATTGTCTATCTGTTCTTTATTCTAGCAAAGAATGTAAGACTAAAAAACACTGATAACTAAACCAAAATGGCTTCCCCTGATTCAGCACACATTACTATGATGTGTTTTCTGGTAAATATACAATGCAATTTGCAAATTATGTTCTTTGATCTTTGGGATCTGTTTGTACAAGATTTCTAGGTTCCCTTTTGCAATCTTTCTTACTATATCGCAATATATTTTCAAAATTCCATTTTGATCTTTGGGACTGTTTATACAAAACTTCTAGGTTCCCCTTTGCAATCTTTCTTACTATATCGCAATATATTTTCAAAATTCCAAAATTCTTCCCAGAATGTTTGGATCAATTCACAGGTGACAGCAAGTTTTTAAAATAACCTAAGCAAGAATTTCTAAGGTGCATGTATAGGTATGTATTGTGTGACACTGGAAAAGAGTTGAAGATCTAAGAGGATTTCCAAATGGTAGTTAAGAATAAAACCCAGTGAATAAGACCTTTAAATTTAGTTCTCCATTTTGTATTGACAGAGCTCCACAAGAAGACAAAAGGGAAAAATTGGGATGAACCAGTTTGGCTTATTGCCTTATGAAAAGGTAAGGAGAATGCTAACTAGGAAAGACCAGAGACAAATAATACAATCCTTTTTCCTGCACAGACATATTGACTGAGCAATTAATAATAGATTTAGAGAAGAAAGACACCTTCAAAATTATCTAGTCCAACCTCCTCAATTGATATTTGAGGGAATAAGGTCCAGAGTTTAAGGAATTTGCTAGTTTCCATAGTCATCTTATTTATTTTGATGAAGCAATTGGGGTTAAGTGACTTGCTCAGGGTAAATGTTAAGTGTCTGAGACAGGATTAGATCCTCCTGACTCCAAGGCTGGTGCTCTATCCACTGTACCATCTAATTGCCCTCCCCACTCCCACCCCACCCCCCATAGGTATTAAATGACAAACTTGATTTGAAGAAAATCTGACTCCAACTTTGTCTATTCCATATCAGTTCTGGGAACTGTGGTCTTGACACAACTTCCCTTCTACAGTTTTATGCTGAAACAACAATTGCTTAATCTATATGGGAAGATTTCCCTCTGCAGCTCATTTTACAGATGAGGAAACTGAGGATTTGAACTCTGAATTCTATCTTTTTGGGAATGTCTGTACTGAATCATTTTCCTAGGGACTCATAGTGGTTTTTGCCTTTCTGTTCTCTTCTTATTTAGACTAAGCAATTGCTAGTCCAGCACGGAATTGTTGAAGGAGTTAGATTTCCTTCAAAACTAGTCTGTCATTTAATACCTATGGTGGATTTCTATGCACAGTCCTGTACTGTCAAGTAGTAGAAAGTTGTGGGGAGGGAGGCAAAGAGAAAACAATTTTCTATGGCAGGTTGTCCAATGAGCAGAGAACTAAATTTGGAGACAACCTGAATTTTAATCATTTTCCTGCCACTGGAACCTTAGTAAACTGCTATATACCTCTGGACTTCAGTTTCCTCATCTGTAAATTGCCTTTAACAAATAGGTGACCTCAAAGACCCCTTCCAGTTCTAAATTTCTAGTCCCCAATTCTTTCTGTTTTAAAACTAACAGAGTTCTCTTTGTTGTATATGAAATCATCAGTAAGAAATTTATTAATTTCCTTTAATTTTGTTGATTTGTTAATTTTGAAAATTGAACTATTAATTATAAATGGCTAAGGGTTTAGATGGGGAAGTTTGATCAATAGTAGCCTAAAGATAAGCAAAGTAGGGCTTAAATGTAGGTAAAGAAATATTAGGGCTTTAAGGAACTTTAGAGAACTTCTAATCACCTCAATTTACATATATAAGGAAACTGAGGTCCAGGGAGGTGGAGTAATTTGTGTAAGGTGGCAAAATTAGTTAAAGATTAGTCCTAGCTAGTATTCAGATCTCTTAACTGTCAGACCAGGGTGGTTTTTTTTGTTTGTTTGTTTTGTTTTGTTTTGTTTTTTGTTTGTTTTGTTTTGTTTTGTTTTTAACTATTCCACTCTAAAGTTAAAAAAATAGAGATGAGAGACTGCATATAGAAAGTATACATATTTGAATAGTGTTTCTATTGGTGTTTATATTTACAAAATGTGTGGAAAAAATATCCAAGTAAGATATAGGATGAAGAGAGATTTAAAATGGTCATATGCCATCCATGAAAATGGAAAGATTGGTATCTAGGCCATCTGAGAGATTGGTGCAAATAACTAAACAATCAATTCTACCACAGTACTTGGTATTGATTGGAAAGACAATAGAACAGATCAGCTTTGCTGCAAATCCAGTTCACCAGACTTTGAAAATGTGACTTATGGCTTTCATTAGCCATTTTGGAATTCTATTTCAGGCGTTTGTTGGTGCCTCAGACTAGGGCAATAGAGAGGTCAGAACTCACTTTAGACCCTCTCTTTGTAATAATTACAATGGGAAAATAAAATGTGGAACAAAAGGAATAGATATGGGACTAGGGAAGAGAGGATTCGGTGGGGAAAATAATTAAATAGCAAAATTGTTTATTGTTTAGTCATTTCATTTGTGCCCAACTCTGTGACCCCATTTGGGGTTTTCCTGGCAAAGATACTGGAGTGATTTGTCATTTCCTTTCCAAGCTCATTTTACAGATTAGGAAACTGAGCCAAGCAGGATAAGTGACTTGACTTGCCCAGGTTCATACAGCTAAGTATCTGAGGTCAGATTTGAACTCAGGAAGATGTCTCCCTGATTCCAAGCCTGTTCTATCCACTGTGCCACCTAATTGGACTGGAATTATGGTGTGTGTCTACAATACAAATAGCTGTTAATTTGGCAGTTATACGAATTCAAAAATAAGGCATTCATCAAGTCAACTGAGAAAATTTCTTTTGCCCTCCATATTTTCTGGCTGTCCTGAATTCAAAGCTTTTGTCCTTATTGATAGCTTTTTTATGTCTAATCTGTTTACTACACCAGGAACTCTGACGCTCAGAACTAGTCAAGGTTTTATCTATTTTGGACTTCCCATTTTATTAGCAATATTGTAAGAATGTTCAACTGTAAAAGACTATGAAAGATCCAAGATAACTCTAAAGGACTATGATGAAATTTTCTATCCAATTGGAGAGAAAGAACTGATGAACTCAATTCAGAGTGAAGCATATTTTTTTAAACTTTATTTTTATTGTTTCATTTTATCTGTGTTTTGTTTTACAACATGGCTAATATGGATATATAGATATATATATTTTGTTTCACTTCACAAGTATAATATTAAAATCTTTGCCTTCTCAAAAAGGAGGAAGAGAGGTGGGAAGGAGAGAATTGGAAACTCAAAATTAAAAAAAAAAAGTTAAAATGTTTTTACATGTAATCTAGAAACATTTCACAAAATAAAAAAATATATATATATTTAAAAAAAAAAGAAATAAAAAGGATTAGGGAAAATAGGAAGTTCCATGCAGAATGAATAACATTCTTTCTTCATGACTATAACATTCTAGACTAGGTGATTCCTGCTTCACTTTTGACAGAGTATCATAATTGCATTCTAAAGTCTCTATTTCAGAAAGAATTTGTTTTAAAAGTTGATTTGAAGACAATTTTTGAGCCTTCTTTCCTGGTAAAATTTTCAGAAGGTTTCCTCAGGCATGAAACATGTTAGCTATGGCTCTGTCGCATTCGGCCTCCATGGTGAACAATTCAAATGTGTCACTATTCATCTTTGTATATTTCCCAAAACCTACTGCAATGCCTTTTACATAGTAGGAATTTAATAAATGTCTACTGAATCAAATTGAACATGGCAGCAATATTCAGTTTTGCATTGTGTCTGGGAAAAGCCATAGATGCACACAAATAGAATATGTGACACATTGGGGATGGCTAAAATGGCAAGAATACCTCTCAAAAATAAATATAGGACTAAAGTCATTATACCTGAAAATCAGGATAGTAACAAAATGATGCTGGGGATAGCTTGAACCAACTCACAAAAGCTAAGTGTTCAATTTTGTGTGGGCACGTACAACCCAAAAATTGGCAAATACTATAATTCAAAACTTGATTTATTGTTTTGTGGATTGTGTAGACCAAAGAAAGTGAGAGAAAATGTTAATAATGAAATTTAAACTTAAAAATGTGTCTTCTAAAGAAAGAAAAGAATGTCTTTAGAAAATCCTGTGAAAAATTATATGAGCTGATGCAAAGTGAAGAGAGCAAAACTAACAGAACATTATAAACATTAACAGCAATTTTGTAACAATAATCAACTATGAAAGATCTAGCTAATTACTGATCAATAAAATGATCCATGACAGTTTCCAGATGAAAAAGGTTATCAATCTTCAGAGAGAGAATTGATAATCTCTGAGTACTAATTTAAGCATAGTTTTTACTTTTCTTATTTTTAAAAATATGGCTATTTTGAAAATGTTTTGCATGATTTACATGTATAATAAATATCATACTTTTCTTTTCAATGGGCATAAATTGAAGGAGAGGAAATATTTTCACTGAAAATAAAAATCATAGTAATAAAAATAACAACAGCAACAATAATAACATATATCCTGGGAAACTAAATAAAAATATATCACATGTAATTTTTTTTTTTTTAACAGAGCCAATTTTTAAACATTTCCAAGCACATCATTAATTATTTTACTTCAGATGGATTTAATTGGCATACTTCTCCAGGTCTTAAATATTAATATTATTGTTAATAAATGTAATATTATGTAATATAACTAATGTTTTAAATTTGCTTAATAAACTCTTCAATTAACCATTAGTATTAATAAATCTATATGTATTTCAGTACTTAGGAAGGCTTTAGTAAATTAAATAAAATTTAAAAATTTAAATTTAAATATAATTTAAAAATAAGAAATGAAAGAAAAAAAACTTATAAGCATTTTGAGATTACTATCTAAAAATATTCCCCTGTTTTATATTAAATAATCATTTATCATAATTTAATTTTGTTAACTATTTTGTTTTATTTACCTTTTACTTTTAAAAGACCGTTTTTAAGAACAAAGCACTCATTGACAAGAATACTTTAAAAAGAATCCCAAATCTGCAAATTGTTGGGTTTTGTTTTCTATTCTCCCAGTTTCTTCTGTTTAATTAGATTGTTTATTTCATTCACATGTTTTGAGACTTATGTTTTCCTTTATTTATTTATTTTGATTTGATTGTTTTTTCCCTCTCTCTCTTCTTCTGAAAGGGTACTTAATTTCTATTAGTTTCACTTAATAATATTTGATGCTAGTCAATTCACACTGAATCTTTTCCCCTTATTCTTACTTCATTGACTTATCTCAAGTTTGAATTTGCTTAAATTGTTAATTTTTTTCTGTTTAACAATTCCTGTCAGTCTTTTGAGTATTCTCTTTTATCTCCCAATTAAGTATATGATCCTAAATCTTCCCTGCAATCCTTCCCATTTCTAATTCAAGCCCTCCCTTACTCCTCCTGTCCCCCCTTAACTTCTTTGCCTTTTTTTGACTGCTGAATGTCCCTGTGCACTCTTATATACCCTTTTATGAGATGGGACAGTTCTAGCCCATACAATTTTAGGGAAAATGGCTTCCTAATGTTTGAGTTCCATGATCCTTCCCTCAACTTGCTTAAAAAAATAACCCATTATAATATTACTGTCTCTTACTGTATATACCTCTTCTTTATGAAAATGTTCTTTAATGATACTTTCATTTTTACCTTTCTAAGGTAAAATATTCCCCTCTGTTAATCCTCATCCTAGTAGATGCTATCTTTATTTTTATTTTATTCTTCCATAGGTCCTCCTCTTGTTCAGAGAATAAAAATATTATCATTTCACTATTTGATCTTTGGACTTGGTGCTGGTAAGAGGGCAGAACCAAGATGGTGAAATAAATTGAGGAACTCACCCAACCTCTTCCCCAGATTACTGCAAATTCTTTTAAATAATGACTCTAAACAAATTATAGAGCAACTGAACGTCCCAAAAGATGAAGTAGATTTTTCATCTGAAGCTGACAAAAAATGGATTTGAGACTAGTTCATTTTAAGCTCCAATATGTCTTTTACCTATGTTTGAATCACTAATTACAATGTTATCTCACCCACAAATCATGTTATTTCAGTTGAAGAAAGGTCATGGGACTTTTTTTTTTCCCCATGAATTTATTATTTCAGTTCATCTCCTTCCTTTCCATTAATTCCTTAAGTTGTTCTTTAATTTTAGTTTTTCAGCTCCTTTTTGTTCTTTAATGATTCTTGTTTGCTTTTCTTTTAAATTTTAGTTCAATTTGTTTTTCAAAAAAAATGTATAAGCATGAAATAATTTATTTCATTACTTAATATTTTCACAGCAATTGTACTTATTTATGGTTTTTTTTGAGGGTTTTTTTATTCAAAATGTTTGCAAGTTAAATATTCTGTTCACTTCTGTTTTGTTTTGCAGGAAGGCACCAAATGACATTCTTTGGTTGAAAATCCATCTTTTTTCATTAGTGTTTACACTTGGCTTAGCAGAACATGATAATTGGGGTTGCAGCTTAAACTCCTTTTGGGAGGGGGGCTGGAGGAATAGAGAATCTATTATATTAACCACTTACTTCTCATAACTGTTGAGTAAGCCTGGGTAGTTCAAATAGGCTTTCTTTCATATTTGAAAGCTTTTCTAACTTGGTTGTTGTTTGTTGTTTTATTAAAATTTAAAAATATATACTTTGGACTTTTAAGAATGTGTGTTTTATTTTATATAAGTTTGTAGATTTAACTGATCACTATTTTGTCTAAATTTCAAAATTCTGAAAATTTATTTCATTTTTTCCCCTTGCAATATTCTTGTCTATGGTTCATAAAATTTCTCTTTGTATGGTTGGTCACTCTGATTTGAATAGAATTCATGTGTTATTTTAACATTATTTCTTTTTATTTCTTTTCTGCCAAATATTTTTGCTCTGATTTAAAAATTCATTTAATTATTAAATATATATATATATATATATACATATATATATATATATATATATATATATATATATATATATATATATCAGTTGTGTTGTCCGGAACAATCCTAATATTTCTGGTGGTTATTCCATGATCTCTGGGGAGCACACAAAATTATTTTTCAATTAGGGAATTTGGTTTATTTTTATCCTTGAGACTTATTTAGACTTATTTAGAACTGATATAAATTGTGTCTCCTTTAACCCTTGGAGGAGGGCCTGATGCACTCCTGGGGGGGGCGGGGGGGGGGGAAGGGTGTTCCAGAGTCTCAAACCCTGGGAGGGGCACACCTTTCCCAGACTACTCCCAGTTACTTATGAAATCTTATTCAACTGGAGATCTTTGCCAGGAGCATAATCACCACCCTCTATTGAATTGGAGATAAGTCCCATAAACTTCTCCCAGCTCTGGGGCCTGGGCAAACCCTAATAAAGTCTCAGAAGGCTAATAAAAGGTGACAATGAACCTAGAATCCTTGCTATTTGCCCTTCTGGACTTAGCCTACTGATGAAGCTATTTTCTTCTCAGTGTAAACCCATCTTTGCAAAACTATCCTGCCAGGATTTTTTTGCCCATTAAGAAAGCTGTCTTCTTAGTGCAAATAAATCCCCTTTTTGCCACAAACCTTGTGCTTGTATTTATTGGGGTTTGTGAATTCTTTCACAAAACTTGCACAACCTGTCAAGGGGATCTTATTGCTGTTAGGGGATCTCTTGCCTTCAATTCTCGCACCTCATGAGAACAATTTATCTTCTCTTTCCCTTCTTCCTTCCTATCTCCCTTCCTTTCCTTCTTTCTTTCATCTTTCTGCTTGCAAGCTATATTTTTACTTAGGCTTTTTTCCTTTGCTCATTTGATCTTTCTATCTTTCTCTTATATTCGCTGTAGCTCTCTTTGAAAAGTGAGAGGACCTAGTCTGGGGCACCAGTTTACTTAAACTCTTAAGAGAAAATTTTAGACCCAGCTGTTTTTCCAGCCTACTTTTATTGTAGCTAGAAGTGTTATATTCCATTCTGCATGAGCATGCACAAGCACAGACAAAGACACAGGCATATACACGTTTTTCCTGCAATTCTTGTACATAGCCTTAATATGGTTGGGCAGAAACTATTTCTCCTTACTCTTGTGTGGGATATTATTTGGGCAAAAAGATCAAAAAGAGATAAACACAGTTGGGCCCTAAAGCATAAACCTGTGAAGTTGTTTGTATTCAATGAATCTAGCATACATATTGGATTGAGAGGGACCTTGAATGGAAGCTAATAAGTATTTTAATGTCTTTTATTTAATCAGATTTTGTTTTTATTTAGTGAGATTTTTTATTTTCTATCTTTAAAATTCTACTATAGTCATTCTTTCCCTGACACTTAATTCTTCTTTTTCTAACTTTTAAAAAATATATAGTTAGCAATTATAAAGTGTAAGGAAAATAATTATACTACCTTACTAGTCACATGATGCTAGATAATGGAGGCTCAATATTTTTAATCAACTGTCCTAACTATTCCGAGAAAGAAAAATACAAAGTTTTATCCTCTTATTTGATTAGTGTTGCCACAATCAGGAAACCAGGTCTATTGATCTGTTGGTAAGGAAGGCAGAAGTTATTGCTAATAGCCCTAACAAGGTCATTAACCCTTCTCCCATTCAAGGGTTGTTTATACATGAAAGGATCTGTGATTTCATGGGAAACTCTCTGTGTGAATTTCTGTCCACTAATACAATAGATCTATAGTAATAAATAAGTCTTAGGGAGTTGTGTTAAGCATAGAAAAGTTAATTATATTGCCTAAGGTCACACAATTAGTTAGTGTTAAAGGCAGAATTTGAAAGCAAGTGTTTTTCACTCTGAGTCCAGCATCTTATTCATTATGCCTTTCTGGCTATAGACAATATATAAAGGTAAGAAATGCTTTAACTGCTGAACTCATGTTAGAATGGCTCATTATACACATAAGTGTGAGAAGAGAATGAGCTAAAGGTATCAAGACATGGCCCAAGCACTACATGCAACCTACAACAATTCTAATATGGCTTGAACCAAATTAAAATGAAATTTTTTTTTTTTAAATATGGTTTTCTAATTTTCGGGTTATTATTCAGTCATGTCAGATTATTTGTGATCCTATGAGTTTTTCCTGCCAAAGATACTGGAGTGATTTGCTGTTTCCATATTCAATTCATTTTACGGATGAACTGAAAAAAAACAAGATTAAGTGACTTGTTCAGGATCATACAGGCCAGATTTGGACCAATGAAAATGAGTCTTCTGAGGCCTGGTCCCCCTGCTCTTTTTTATTTCTATTTAAATTTGGCATCCTTGTGGGACATTACTTTGAGGGGAAGGGCAATGCTAAAACTCCTTCAGAATGTTTTGTGTCTGTCTGGTCTGTGATCCAATGCTCACTTGAAATTAGACAGAGCTTGTACTATTTGTTATTTTAAGAAGTGAGAGTAAAGAGCTCTTTATGTCACAACTCTTTATATCTGAGAAGTCTGATCTCATGGAATGTTTTGCCTGTCCCATTTTCTTAGGACTATTCTTGGGGAATAACTCTTGTGTATTAGACTATGCTACAATCTGCATGGGCAATTCGATGATACAAAGGATAGAGAGTTAGGCCTGAAGTCCCAAATATTCATCTACCTGACTTCAAATATAGTTTCAGATACTAGCTGTGTGATTGTAGGCAAGTAAGCTTCATTAAATTGTGTTTGAACTTAGTTTCCTCATCTGTAAAATTACCTAGAGAAAAGAAATAGCAAATCACTTCAGTATGTTTATCAAGAAAACCTTAAATGAGGTCATGAAGAATTAGACATGATCAAAATACTTGAAGAACATAGCAAAAGAAAAAAAAAATCTGCAAATGCTGCTTATAGTATTAGATATATATATATATTCTATATAGATCTATCTATCTATATATCAATATATATCTATAAACCTATAGATATACTTTTATATAATATAAATATAAAGATATACATATAGTTTATAAGTAGTGAGGACTATGAAGCACAAGTGATAACTGTCCTTTATTTCTTGAACCCTTCATTTGCCTCTTGGGTGTTACTATTAGAATTGAGGGAATTCCAGCAGAAAAGGTAGTGAGATTCTGACAAGTAATCTCTGGAGAGATCAAATGTTCATGTTTTCTGTTCTATTTTTTTTTCTCTGAATAACAAATTCCTGCTGCTGACTTTCATCATGTCTTCCTTGAACTAGACAAAAATTATATCCCCATCATTAAATGGTAACATTCCCAGAAACTTCCCTTCTTTAAGGCTTCTGTTTTCTAAAAAGTTTTGTTTGCTTCTCACTAGACTTTTTTTTAAAAATTATTTATTTAATATTTTCCCCAGTTACATCTACATTTTTTTTTTACATTTGTTTTTAAAACTTTTCAGTTCCAGATTCTCTCCCTTCCCCATTAAGAAACCACATGTGAAGTTATGCAAAATATTTCCATAAAAGTCATGTTGTGAAAGAAAACATAAAATCCCCATTGAGAGAGAGAGAGAGAGAGAGAGAGAGAGAGAGAGAGAGAGAGAGAGAGAGGAGAGAGAGAGAGAGAGAAGAGAGAGAGAGAAGGGGAGAGGATGGGAGAAAGGGAAGGAGGAAAGAAGGGAAGAGAAGAGGATTTATCATGTCTTTCAGAGTAATTGTGGATCATGGCACTGCTAAGAATAGCAAAGTCATTTACAGCTGGTCATCCTAGAACATTGCTATTACTTTTATACAGTACATTTCCCTTTGCTTGAGATCATAGAGCACTCTCTAGGTTGTTTTTTTGAAGAGTATCCAGCTCATCATTTCACATAGAACAATAATATTCCATGATAATCACATATCACAATTTATTCAGCCATTCCCCAAATGATGGGCATCCTCTCAATTTCCAATTTTTTGCCCTGAAAAGAGAGCTGCTACAAATGCTTTTATACATTTAGTTCCTTTTCCTTTTTTTTTTTTTTTTTTTTTTTTTTAAATCTCTTTTAGTTTTCATGCGTAGTAGAGAATTTGTTGGGTCCAAGGATACCTATGAATTATAGTCCTTTGGGGAAAGATTGTATCTTTTGATCATTTATCAATTGGAGCATGGCTCTTATTTTTTATAAATGTGACTCAGTTCCCACTAATTTGAGAATTTGAGAAATAAGGCCTTATCAGAAAAACTTGCTTCAAAATTCTTTTTTACCTTTATATTGCTAGCTGTATTTCCTCCCATTTATTCTTTTCTCTCTCCATTCACAGTCTTGACCAGTACCTTCCTCCTTTCTGTATCCCATATCCCTCCTATTTTCCTGCAGGGTAAGATAGATTTCTATACCTATATTAGGTATGTTTGTTATTTCCTCTTTGAAAGAGCCAGTTCTGATCAGAATAAGTGAGAGTTCTTTTACTCCCTTTCTGTTCTTCTTGTTTCCCTTCACTGTAAAAGCTTTTTTTTTGGCCTCCTTTTTTAGGCAGATAATTTGCACCATTCCACTTCTCCCTCTCCCTTTCTCCCAGTACATTCCTCTCTTACCCCTTAATTTCATCATTTTAAAAGATGATATCCAGGTTCTTTTTTTTTTTGATCTGGAACTGTTAGGAGTATGCCTACCCCTAGCTGTAAGATCTAGTGTGCTAAAGCCAGAAATCCTGCTTTGCTGGCCCTGGGGACAGGCTGTGGCCAGGATGGCACTGGTCTGGCCTGCACTGGGATGAGGAGGGGGGTGGCTGGACACCCACTCTGTGCCACAGACCTTTTCTGCTGACCTTCCAAGTGCTCTTTGGCATCTCTAAGCTGAGAGGTCTGGAAAATGCCAACATTGATGCTGATTCAGAGATCCCTAGACCTGTTTCTGCTTGGCTGACATGAGCGTAGACCTGGTATTTGGTGCTAAACTGGCCGGGCTGCACCAGGATTGAACATTGGACTCCATTCTGGTGTAGCAAACCTTTTCCGTTGATCTTTTCAGCTGCCTTCAACTGGAAAATGATCTACTCCATCTTTTGGGGTGTTCTGATGCTCTAACATTTGTTTGGGGTCATTATTTAAAGGAATTTCAGGTTTGGGGGAGAAGCTGGGCGAGTTCCTGCTTTTACTCTGCCATCTTGAACCTAACTCTGTTTCTCACTAGTCTAAATGAAGTATATGACAAGAAAAACACTGAGTTTGCCCCTAACTTCTTCTCAAAGGGAAGCTTTGTTTTCATCAAATTTGACTTCTCAAATACACTAGTAACCTGTTCTTTAAGGAAGATTTCGTTTAAGGGCTAAATTTTTGGGTTTGTTTTTTTTTTTAGTTTCCAATTTTGAAAATAACATATTGAATATTGCAATAGTTAAGCAATAAAAATTTCTAAAACAAAACCCCATGGTTGTGTCTTAACATATGAGTCCAAAGTTATTTATTTATCTTTACGGAGGACTATTGTGATGATTTCTCATAGTATTATAGAGCTGCTACTGACTGTTTCTTCATAGGCAGACACCAGAGATTGGATGATTCAAAATTAAGATTAGAATAGATTTTCTATTTTTATGCTAAGAATATTAACATAGCCTATGTACATCTAATATACTGTTAGGTTCTTACTAAGTACTAATGAGATAATGAGATATTAGGTTCTTACTAAGTGCTAAGTAGGTACTTAACAATTCTCTAGTTCACACCTTTTGGTTCCAGCCTTTAAGGGGAGTTTTACCCCTTTGAACTTCTGGGGAGGAGCTTAATGTTTAAGAGGAGCAAGTTCATTGGTTGAAGTATTTTTCCCACAAGCCCCTGAGATATTCCACGCCCGTTCTCTGGGAGGACAAAAGAAGACACCATTGAGCAAGGAGTGAATCAACTCTCGGTCAGAGTCTGGTCGGGAGATTGAGTTGAGACAGCAGATCTCCTCCCAGAGAGGGATTGGCAGTTTCTGCAGACAACAGGAACTTTACAATATACTAGCTAAGGAATGGCATAAAGGACTAGAAAATACTTTAGATGAAAGTATCATATAGCTAAGCATCCCATCCCTTTCCAGTCTGATTCCATAACTCCTATTGGAAATGTACTACCCATGAAAACACTGTAGCTCAACCAATTCTCTCTCTCTCTCTCTGTCTTTTTCTCTCTCTCTGTCTCTCTGTCTTTTTCTCTCTCTCTCTGTCTCTCTCTTTCTCTGTCTCTCTTTTTCTCTCTCTCTGTCTCTCTGTCTCTCTCTGCTCTCTTTCTGTCTCTGTCTCTGTCTCTCTCTCTGTCTCTCTGTCTTTTTCTCTCTCTCTGGCTCTGTCTCTCTGTCTCTGTCTCTCTCTCTCTCTCTCTGTGTCTCTCTCTCTCTCTTTTTCTGTCTCTCTGTCTCTCTCTCCTCCTTCCTCTTTTTTCTCTCCCTTCTCCCTCCATCTTTAAAGAACTTTCATCTGATCACTTAGAATAATGTAACTGAAGCAAGCTCTGTGAAGGAAAAATAGGGAAAATTTACTTTCAATAATAAATTTACAAGTATTGAACAAATATTCAAGAAATTATATCAGGTGGCACAGATTCAGACACAGAAAAGACATTCAAAAAGGCTTTTTTTGTTTGTCCTTCATTTTCCAATATAGGATGGATGATATCTTGACTCACAGACAAATTGGATTTAAGGGAGGCAGTTGCACAAAATTATCAACTTCTTTCTTGTCCAGGGTCTCTGAAGACCAGTGAAATAACTCAAGTCAACGTGACTGGCAATGGCACAAGATGCAGTGGATGATGTTGGCAGTTCATTGTCTGACCATGCTCCACAGCACCTGTATCAGCTGCCTTCAAGGCTGTTGGAACAAACTGTCCTCATTCTTCCATTCTACTGAGGAAAGTCTTCCTATGTTTGGGGTGGATACCCCCTTTACTCATTGGCAGGTTTGAGGCCCATTGGTTACCCTCAATCTGGTTTAGCACTTATACCAAGATTTACCAATCTATGACCACTGCTCTCTATAGCTTCTTATAGCCACAGTTGATAGTTGAGTTCCAGGTACACAAAAAAAGGTGGAGAAGCAGCTCTGAAAAGGACTCAGACAGCTTTCATCCCAGAGGCTTCTTCTCCTTGAACACCTCATATACTCCTCTCAAACAGGTAGCACAGAAGAAAGTCTGGGATCAATTTTGGTTTTATCACTTGTATGCTTTAGGCAAATTGTTTAATATCTCTGGACCTTATCTATAAAAATAGGGTCAGGGAAAGAGTGGAAAAATGTTAGAGAAGATGACCTCTATTGTTCCCATCAAGGTCAGTTAAAAGTTATGATCTAAATAAAATAGATGGAAAATAGTAGCACAAGAAAATTAACTAACAGAATGTTGTTACATTGGTGGTGGTATATCCATTTCGTTCTCACTTTGTGACATTGAAAAATACAGTTTTCTTCTCTGATCAGAATATTCAAATCAAAGAAGAAAATCAGTTTATTTAAAGATAGGATTATATAGTATTTTATTTTTCTCCAGTTAGATATAAAACTTTGAGTTCCCAATTCTTCTCATTTTCTTCTTTTTCAACTCCAATCCCCAATAAAGAGGCAAGAAATTTGATAAAGATTATACATGTGTAGTCATGCAAAACATTTCCATAATTATCAGGTTATAAAAGAAAACAGACACTCCCCCCAAAAAGCTCTTCTTATTCTCCTTGTCCTTCCTTTCTTTTTCTTGAGTTTTTTCATACAGTTGTAGATAGTTTTGATTATTTTATTGAAAAGCTGTTCATATCCTTTGATTAGTTATCAATTGGGAAATGGCTTTTATTTTAATAAACTGGAAAGTTCTCTCTGTTTGAAAAAATGAGGCCTTATCAGAGAAACTTGTTTCAAAAAGTTTTTCACAATTATTATTGCTAATTATAGCCCTACACTCATGTTTATCATATTCTCTTTCTCCTTTTACCATGTCTCTCCTCAAAATGTTTTGTTTCTAACCATCCTACTCCCTAATCTGACCTCCATTCTATTACATATACATACACTAATCTCTTTTATTTCTTTCCCCTCCTATTTTCCTATAATGCAAGACAGAGTTCTTATATGGCATTTTTGTGACAAGATTTTTATGTTGTAAAGTTATATTCTGGTCCTATTTCTTAAAACTATCACAAATTGGAAAATCTGCTACAATTTATGTAGAAGTTTCAATAATCTAATAATTACAACTAATTTCAAGATATAAACTATCATAGCATATTAAGTATCTTTTTATCCCCAAAAATGGCTTAGATAGATAAAAATTTACCTGAAAAAAGATCTATAAGCTTTAGTGGATTATAAAGTGTAATGTGATCTAGGATTATATTAAAAGAAGTATGGATCCCAGGAATAAGGAAGCAACTGTCCTGGTCTACTCTTCCCTGGCCAGAGCACTTTTGAAGTGTTTCATTCAGTTCTAGGAGCCACATCTCATGAAGGACAGTGATAACTTGGAATAAATCCAGAAAAGTACAAACAACATGGTTTATTAAGGGCATACCCTTAAGATATGGTCATGTGAGAATGAGTTGAAGAAACAAGGGTTGTTTAATCTGGAAAAGAGAAAATAGTGAGGATATATTAGAAGTCTTCATGTATTTGAAGGATTCTTCTGAAAAGGAAAGTTGTTTTTTTTTTTTTTTTTTAAAGAAGGTTTGTTGGTTCCTGAGATTCTATGATTTCCCTATATGCTCCAGATGCATGTTGGCAACAGTAAATTGTTAGAGAAATTTATATATACTATGTATATACACATATATGTATTTTTTTTTAGTTGTTCTATCTAGTCAATCTCTCTGACCTTTGATAAGTTTCTTCAGCTTCTGCCCCTCCACTTCTTTGTCCATAAAAAGGGAGACTCAAACTCAGACATCTCTTCCAATTCTAGCTAAGATTCTATGTCCCAGACTTTTTAAGACATAGCACTGGGCAGCATTTTATGGTAATTACTTTATCACTGAATCAAACCAAGGACATATGTACATAAAAGTTTCAGAACCAGATTAATTATCCTTATTTTCATTGTGTATTTATAAATGCTAAAAATATTGTTAAAAGTGACAATTTCATTATTTATGGAGCATTTCAAAAGTTAACAGAAAATGAGAGGTTCCTGAAAAAACTGACCATGTTTATTTTATAGTATAATAAGCTATTGGGAATATTGTTTGCTGTGTGAATAAAATTCATTTTTTCCCAGTATGACATCATTTAACCATAAAAAAAATCAATAGTTGCAATTCAGAACAGCTTTTTTGAGAACTTGGCATATAAATTATCAGTGCTTAAAATTAGATTTTAGGAATTTTCTATTTAAATATATGAGTGATGATAAACATTTGAATAAAATAACTATTAACTATTTACTATGACCATTTGACTTGAAATATGAAGAAGATTATACAACCAATTCTCAATTGATTATGTCCCCCTTTATTTCGGGTAAGATAATAAGCAAAAAGTACAATGAAGAGAATTTTACTTTTAAATTGATTTGCCCCCTTTTTATGACAACAAAAAACATTAGAAAGATAGAGAATGTCAGAATCCAAATAGTTAAGGAAAAATAGTAAAGCAAATACCAACTTGAAAGCCAGGTGGGAATCTAGGATGGAAATTTAGAAGAAAAGATCAGAAGCAGAGGATATGGGCAAGTAGGTGGTGCAGTGGATAGAGCACCAGCCTTGAAGTCAGGAGGACCTGAATTCAAATGTGATCTCAGACACTTAACACCTTCCTAGCTGTGTGACCCTGGGCAAGTCACTAAACCCCAACTGCCTCAGCAAAAAATAAATAAATAAAAAGAAGTAGAGGATAGAATGCTATAATCTAACTGGGAAACTAACTGCAGAATAGATATTGAGAATGAGAAGCCCATCCTCCCAGAGTAAGACCATATTGTCACAGATTAAAAATAAAAACTAAATAATTTACCTAACCAGACATAAAACTATATCTCAAAGAAGCGGTTATCAAAACTATTTGGTTTTTGATAAGAAATAGAATAGTGGATCAGTGAAATAAGTTAGAGACACAAGACATAATAGTCAATGACTATAGTAATCTAGTGTTTGATAAACCCAAAGACTCCAGCCTCTGGGATAGGAACTTACTATTTGACAAAATTTTCTGGGAAAATTGGAAAACAGTATGGAAGAAACTAGTCATTGATCAACATCTCAAACCCTATACCAAGATCAGGTTGAAACAGGTTCATGATTTAGACATATAGGGTGATACAAAACAAATTAATAGACCAAGTAGATCAAGGAATGTCAGATCTGTGGAGAAGTGAAGAATTTTTGGCCAAAGAAAAACTAGAGAACATTATGAAATGCAAAATGGATAATTTTGATTGCATTAAATTGAAAAGCTTTTGCACAAACAAAAAACAATGCAACCAAGATTTAAAAGGAAGTAAAAAGCTGAGAAACTGTTATAGCCAGTGTTTCTAATAATGGGTCATTGTTAAAATATATAAAGAACTGACTCAAATTTGTAAGAATACAAGTCATTTCTCAATTGATAAATGGTCAAAGGATATGAATAGATAAAATTTCAAATGAAGAAATCGAAGCCATTTCTGGTCATATGAAAAAATGCTCTAAATCACTATTCACTAAATAAATGCAAATTAAGACAACTCAGGTACCACTTCACACATTTCAGATTGGCTAAGATGATAGGGAAAAGAATCATAAATGTTGGAGGGGATTTGACAAAATTAGAAAATTAATGCATTGTTAATGAAATTGCCAGTTGATGCAGTCATTCTGGAGAGCAATTTGGAACTATGCTCTAAGGGCTACAAAACTGGTAATACTCTTTGATCCAACAGTGTCCCTACTGAGCTTATATCCCAATGAAATCATAAGAGTTTGTAGCAGGTTTTTTTATGTAGTGACAAGGAACTTAAAATTGAGTGGATGCCCATCAGTTGAGGAATGATTGAATAACTTACAGTATTTGAATGTAATGGAATATTATTGTTCTATAAGAAATGATAAGCAGGCTGGTTTCTTTAAAAATTTTTTTTAATTAACAGCTTATTTTCAAAATTCATGGAAAGATAATTTTTAACATTCATCCTTGACAAACCTCGTATTCCAAATTTTTCTCCCTCCTTCCCCCCTCATTCCCCTCTGTTAGACAGCAAAGTAATTCAATACGTTAAATCTGTACAATTCTTCTAAACATATTTCCTCGTTTATCTTGATGCATAAGAAAAATCAGATCAAAAAAGGAAAAAAAAAAAAAAAAAGCAAAACCAACAAAAATGTGAAAATACTATGTTGTAATCCACATTCAGTCCCTATAGGTCTTTTTCTGGATGTAGATGGCCATCTCTGTCACAGGTCCATTGGAATTGGTCTGAATCACTTCATTGTTGAAAAGAGTAAGAGTTGATCATCACATAATCTTCTTATGTACAATGTTCTCTTGGATCTACTCACTTCATTCAGTATCAGTTTATTCAAATCTCTCCAGGCCTTTCTGAAATCACAGCAGGTTGGTTTCCAAAAATGTCTGGAAAGATTTACATGAACTGATGCTAAGTAAAGTGAGTAGAACCAAGAGAATATTGTACACAGTAACAGTAAGATTATGTGATAATCAACCATGATGAACTAGGCTCTTCTCAGCAATGCAGTGATCGAAGAAAATTCCAATAAATCTGGAAAGGAAAATGCCATCCACATCCAGGGAGAGAACTACAAAAATTACAATACTACTCCAAAACAAATTTTAGATTCAGTGTTATGCAAATCAAACTACCAAGCAGAACTTTATATAATTAAACTGAATGACATGGAAAATTAGTTGGATGAGTAAAATGTATAATCTTGAGGGAATTGATGAGAAAAGTAGGAATTAAAAAGATATCACATTATTAAACCTCAAATTATTTAGCCATCTAGTCTGTTGAACTTCTTATAAGCTCAGTTCATTGATCTTTTCCTATTTTGTTAATATCTTTTCAGAAATATAACTTTTACTCTGGTTATTCCTTTGATTATATCATATGCCCAACATCCTCATTTTAGAGTTGAATAAAATCAAGCATGGAGAAGTAAGGATTTGTATAGATAAGGAATAAAGTAGAACTGAGAGAATTATGTCAACAGCACTCTACTGTTTTTTCCTCCTCTTATTTTTCTTCTTTCCTTAGGCCATCCATATTCACTCTCAAGCACTATCTAGTATCCATAAATGGGAAGACACAGTGACATAGGTTTTATTTCTCATATGGAAAGAAAGAGATTAAATTTCCCATTCAATGAAAGCCAGTGTGATTTGAGTTTAAATGTGTAGTCAAGTAACTACATTTAAAATACAATGGACTTTTTAAAGCCTGTTTTTCAGAGCTATATTTCAAGAAATCAAAAATGAAAATATTTAGGACAAAAGCAAATTGTGCCAGCTTTAAAAATGAAAATAAAGAAGAGGACAAAGAAGAAGGAATAGGAGCTGGAGAAGGATAAAAGAAATAGCAGAAAATCATTTTCCAACTTCTGTTTGAAATGGTAGGTTGCATCATTAAACAGCAGCTACTACCACTCTTAGATAAAATGGTAATGATAATTAATGTAAAACCTCCCAAGCACACAGTTTACTCCTTTCCAAAAATACACAAAACATCCACAGAAATATGTGTGATGAAGTTTAAATCACATGTAAATTAATATTGTTTTAAATATCTTATATAATATGTGTTTTTATATATATATATATACACACAATGTATATGTACTATATATATCTATACGCATATATATATATACACACACAATGGCATATATCATATACTATATAATCTAGATACAATTGTTGTTTATTACTTCAGTCATGTTTGATTATTCATGATCCCATAGACCATAACATTCTAGTCCCTTCTATTCTCTACTATCTCCCAAAGCCTTTCCAAGCTCATGCCCATTGCTTCCATGACTTCGCATATACACATACATTCATGTATACACAAAAAATGTGTGTAGATAATATATTTATAGTAAAAGGATATATACTATATATGTAGTATATACACTTATATTATAAATTGTAATAGAAGTATGTATAATATGTTATATATGAAGAATAGCACTGTATATGATAGCAAATTATATATAGCAATATAGTATTTATTTCTTTATGCATATTTTGATCTTCCTTACTTCCTAAGCTTGTAAACTTCTTAAAGATTAGGAACTGTTTTACTTTGATTTTTGTTTTTCTAGCATGAAGGGAAGTGCCTGATATAAATATTGTTAACACATGTTTGTTGATTTATTGATTAATGCTTGTGCAAGCATAATAATAAACTTTTATTCATCTTAATGTGTCACTTTTTCTTACAAATAATTATGTTTTATTTTAATTTTTGGAGGAAAATGAAAGAAACACAATCATATTCATTGACATCAGTCACACCTCAGGAGAATTCAATAATTATGTCTCCCTGATGAGCATTCTAGTAAAAATTGAAAACTTCACAATAATCCAGAGGATTTACATATACTCCACATCTGGATATCTAGAATCATTCAAGTGTATACACAATGCTGGCAGTTCATTAGTTCAGGATGAAATCAGGTATTCATAAGTAATTGAAAAGTAAATAGAGTTTTACTTAGTCCTAAAACAGCAAGGATATGTAAAAATAATGTAGTGGTTCCATTTCCATGTGGAAATAATCTGATCACCAGAGCAGACTGGTGATCCAACAGAATTTCAGATATCCACCAAATCAGAATGGCCCTGAAACTGTAAAGATGGGGTTTTTTATATGTCTTTGACAATCCAGGAAGCTGTCCAGTCAGGATAGGGTTAAACAGATCCTGGGGACAGTTTTGCCACTTTTAAGGAAAAATAAATTCTTGTTGGAGATGGAGAGCCTTGGTAGACATTGGTTTCCATTACTGGAGTCTTTTTTGGAAAGGGAAGAATATAAAGGAGACAAAAAAGATACTCCCTGTCTCTTTGAATAATTGAGAAACAAATATAAATGCTGTGAGGCAGATCCACTTTAAGAAACTGGATATTTATCTTCAATTGCATAGCAAAGTAAATAAATATAGCCAAAGGGGGAAGGGGGAGGTGGCAGAAAATATTACCAAAGCAATGCTTTCATTTTTTTCAATTTTGAGTTCTGAGGAGTCAAAAGAAACATATTTTAGGTATATATGTGCAGAGGGAAAGATCCAAGTCTTTTCTGTCTCTTTCACTGTCTCCCTGTCTCTATTTGTTTCTCTTTCTCTTTCACTGTCTGTCTATCAGTCTCCCCCCACCCACCACCCACCCCCACCTCTTTTTGTTCATTGCAGTTACCAGAGCACTGGTTACCTTATTACAGGCATGAGTTGAGTTAATTAGCATAACTTTGCTCTACTTGCATCAAGTTGGTTAGAACCAGAATAATAGATATAATGAGACTAATCACAGGGCTATGTTTTCAGTCTTGAGATTTCTACTGTCAGCATAAACTAAGGGAGAAAAGACAGGGGCTGTATTGCCTGCGAATGACAGCAAAAACCACAGGATTGAAATGGAATGTGCTTAATTAGTCTCTCTATCTTTCTTATGTTTTTAATATTCAGTGGCAGGGGGACTGGGATATAGAAAGCAATTTTCTTTAACTTCTTAAGTAAACACAAGACAAATAAAACAAATGGAGCAGCTGGAAGTCAGGGTCATAGTTACTGCTCTGGAATTCCAAATTAGATATGTGGGCGGAGAGAAATCATAATGCAGGCAACATTGGAGAGGAGAAATTATTAGGCTAAGACAAGCCATTATTTATCAGTTGAACCTCTCTTCTTTTCCTGGTTTTAAGTGTGCCTTCAAAAGAGAAAGACTTTCAAGTAGAAGGAAGACATCCATAAATAATTGAACAGTGCAGTGTTAGAATGGAAGAGACCTCAGAGACCATCCCAAGCTTCCCAGCTACAGGTCTGAGGCAAAATTTTATCAATCTGTAAAGGTTTTTACTACTTCTGGTCCTTACTGCTTAAATCCTATACCATTAAAATATCACTCTTCTTTCTTCTGCTCCTTATCTTTCCACCATAGTCTCCTTCTTAGGCTTTTTTACTTTTCCCAGGTTGCCAGGCTCTGAGCTGCTGAACTACTAAGAGATAGTTGGAGGGGGTTCAGCAATTGACAGAAAATAATTTAGATATTTTTCCAAGTAAAAAAAAATATTTTGGTTTGGAAAACAAAGATCTAGTCCAGCGATTAAAAAACTAGTCTTATGAGGTTAAAAGGCTTCCCCAATATTTAACAGCTAGTTAATAGCCTGCTAAGACTAGGATATAGTTTTCCAAATTCTCAACCTAATGCTTTATCTAGTACACTAATCAAAATAATTATTCATCTTTAAAGGTATGGGATTAATAGTGATACAATTTTTTTTGTCTTTTTCTTTTCCTCTGCCAGAGACTATGATAGTACTATACCTTTTTAAGTAATCCATTATGTAAGCTCTTTATAAAAGTGGGAGATTCATGTTTTGTTTGTTTTTTTTTTCTTTCACCTTTTGATCTGATTTTTCTTGCAGAGATTGACAAATATGGAAAGATGTTTAGAAGAATTGCACACATTTAACCTATATTGGATTGCTTGCTCCAATATAGGTTCTGGGGAAGTAGGGAGAAAAATTTAGAATACAAGGTTTTGCACAGGTTAATGTTGAAAACTATCTTTGCACGTATTGCATGGGCAAAGCTATAAAAAATAATTAGAAACAAATAAATCTATTAGCCAGTTTGTAGCAATAAATAAATGAGTAAGAGTGAGAGAGAAAGTGCACATTATGGGTAGCCAGGTGGATCAGTGGATAAGATGCTGGCAGAGTCTGGAAATCTCATGTTCCTGAGTTCAAATCTGACTTCCAAGTCTAGCTGTATGGACTGAGAAATTAATTTAATCTTTGTTTACTGCAGTTTTTCATCTATAAAATGAACTGGAGAAAGAAATGGCATATCACTACAGATCTCTACCAAGAAAACTGCAAATAAGGTCATGAAGAGTCAGACATGATTGAAATGACTGAACATAAGTGATATAACATGATGAACTTGGAATCAGAGGTCCTGTGATCCAATTTATCCTTTTATTTTGTGTGATCTTGAAAAAGTCACTTAGTTTTTAAGAATTTAATTGTCTTCCTTTGCAAAATGAAAGGATTGAATTAATGCCCTCTAAAATCTCTTCCAATTCTCTCTAGCTGATCTTGTACTAATGAAGCTCATGAACAATGTTTTGTTGATCACCTGTAGGATGGAATTGCTAGCTTAATTCAACCTAAACAATCTTCACTTTTGCTTTGTATAACAAAGATTACTTTTGCAATGTTTCTCTTTCCCTTGAGAACAAGCATTAGCATTTGGAACATCAACTCTTTCTTCTTTCCCTCTCTTTCTGTATCTGGTCCAGTTATAAGGTCTCTACACCAATTATGATTGCCTCACTCAGTTTTAATGTCAGGCACAACATTCAACACTGAACAAAAAGATGATCAATATCATTTTTGAGCAAAAAGTTCCCTTTCTCTGTCCCACACACCCCCTTCCTACTCTACATTAGTTTAAAGACATTATGTTAAAATGGAAGTATAAATCTCAATTTAACTTCCCTTTACATTTCAACTAAGTAAGGAGATTTTTTAAAAATCACTTAACAGTATTTTTACTATAACTCAAACTAAACCATATTTCATATATATATATATATATATATATATATATATATATATGTTTCATTTTGCATACATTTCATATCAGAAGACTATTTTTACTATAACTCAAACTAAACCATATTTCATATATATATATATATATGTTTCATTTTGCATACATTTCATATCAGAAGACTAAACTTAATATTTCTGATGGAAAGATCAAACATAGCTTGCCCAAACTGATACAACCTCTGTAAATGAAGTACAATAAAAATTAATGAGTAGGCTAATTGCTTTCTCTGCATATAGTGCCCAGAAAAATCTTAAGCTTTTCATAAGTCATAATGTTTTCTAATTATTTTGGCTGTAGAACAAAGAAATTACACTATCTATCTATGAGTCTGATATGATAGAACTTTGTTTTATGTATGAACTTGAATTTTCAAAAACAGTATTTTCAAATTCTCCTATAGCAACTTCCCATTAGTCAGAGCATTAACTATCTAGTAGTTTTATATACAACCATGATCAACCTCATTGTAAAGAAAAGGTCGAAGATATGGCCTATGGTTGTAAAAGTAAATCTTGATATGCAAAAAGTCTATGCAACCACCATGTGAAAACCCTTTCCTACACGAGATAGAAACTGCTACTACTTTTTATAAGCAGAGAACCTAAAGAAGTTGTTTGGTAACTGCATTGTCTGGGATATTTTTCTCTATGGTGTCAAGGAGTTTTAATTTTGATCTATGAGAAGAATAATTGAGAGGAAAACATGGAGAAGAGAGAAAGAAGGCAAAAAGAAACTTCTTTCTCAAGATAACTGTCAACTGATATTTTATGAAGAAAATGATAAGGAAGATTTTATGAGAGGTAATCCTGGAAAGAGAGTTTTAAAGGTGATGGCTTGAGAGGTGGGTCAGCAACAATTGAGAATTCAATCTTTGGTCCAGGTTTTTATCTATAATAAACAGAATGTATCAGCTGGAAATTGACTCTTGGGAGAAAAATTAATTTTCCTTCTCATGTGTATTTATCAACATACTAGAAACTTTCACAGTTATTACTGGACATTCAATTTGGGGACTTCTAATTCCAGGATGTCAAGTTGTCTTACTGATCTCCCTCCCAGCTGATAAATCCGAAAAGTGGTCATTATCTAGTTCTAGGTACACTATGTTGGGACTTCTCCTTCTCCAGGAAATTTGTTACTGAGAAATTTCCTTATTTTGCAAGGTTGAATCTTCCTGGTACTATACTTCATAAGTATCCCACAGCCCTCTCTGACTGGACTCTCTGATTGGAGGTCATAGTTATGAGTTCCAGGGCTTCTATTTTAAGGAAACGATTCAGCACAGCTTCCCCACCCCCTGTTTCCACTGTTTTTGGACTTCTTTGGACTTCTTTATTGTAACTTTTTCCATTTAAAATTTTTTTTATGTGTTTTCCTCCCCTATTAGATAGCAAACTCCTTGAAGAAAAGAATTCTTTGATTTTACACATATTTTGTATTCCCAGAAGTTAGCGTAGTGCCAGGCACATAGTAAAGTGCAAAATAAATGTTTATTTACTGACTGACTCAATCTGACAGATTACTCAGTATTATCTGACTGTAAGGGCTTTGGGGATTCTGGGGAATTTTTTCTTTAATTTAAAAAAATTATTATTGATCTCTTTTGTTTTTATTTCATCTCTATTCCCAAATAAACCCTCTTCTCAAACACACACACATACACACACATACATACACAGGAGTGTCATCCCATATAACAAAGGATAAAAAAGAAAAGAGAAACAGCCCCTCACTTCTACCCAACACTTTAGCTGAATCTGACTGCATATAAAATATTCTGTAACCACAGGCACATATCTGTGAAAATAAGAGATAGAAGCTAATTTTTTCATCTCTTTTTTGAGGTCAAACTTGGTCACTGTTAACATTAAAACAATATTTTTATTTTTATTTCTTTCTTTGACGTGACTGTAATCATGGCATATGCTGGGTTTGTTTACTTTGCAACAATTCAGGTAAGTCTTCCAATGCTTTTCTATAGCCTCCATATTCATTGTTTCTTACAGCATGATAATATTCCAACAATCATATAACTCAATTTCCCTTGGCCAATTAGTTTGTTTACAGCCCATTAATACTATGAATATTTTGAAGCATATTGAATCTTTCTAACCTTAACCACTTTGGAATATATGTTGTAGTGAGATCTCTCGATGAAAAGGGAAGTATTTTTTGGTCCCTTAATTAGCATAATTCCAAACTGCTTTCCAAATTTATTAAACCAATTTACAACCCCAGAATCCACAAATTGACAACAGTATATTGGTCTGTCTTTCCATAGCACCTCCAATTTTGATTATTCCTATATTTTGTCACTTTTGACAATTGTCTTGACTTCAAAGTAAAAATCTCAATTTTTTTTTGATTTGCATTTCTCTTGATATTAGTGAATTGCAATTATCTTATGTATGGTTGTTAATTTGTTATCCTTTTAAGATATATTTGTTCATATACTTCAGACATTTATCCAATCAGGAAATGATTCTTGACCTCATTTCTAGTAGTTTCCTTATATTTTAGGTACTAAGTCCTTCTTAAAGTTGTATGTAGCTAAGATTTTGTTCCTATAGCTTTGGGGGAGGATTTTGGTTACAATTAATATGAAATTTGTTAAATTAAAGATTTCTTGACTCTAACAGAATAAGAGTACTATTATAAAATGTGCCAATATCTTCTAAATTCTGGCTCATGACTTTTAAAGAAAATAGCCAGGGCAGCTAGGTGGCACAGTAGATAAAGCACCAGCCTTGAATTCAAGAGGACCCAAGTTCAAATCTGGTCTCAGACACTTAACACTTCCTAGCTGTGTGACCCTGGGCAAGTCACTTAACCTCAGGGGAAAAAAAAAGAAAGGAAAAGAAAGAAAATAGCCAATCTAAAATGAAGTATATAAAAATAATTTTTAAATATCCTTCCCAGTCTCATCAGACTCAGTTGACTTTAATCTTATTCTGAATTGTGTCTTGTTCATACCCCAAACATATACTTTTTAGTGTTCAAAAACATGTGGGAAACTCAGTTATGGGGTAAGGGGTTGGCAGGGAAAGTCATAAAGAATAATAATACTGGCTGAATGATCTAGCATCTGACCAAAGGGAATTGATTGCACAGTAGGCTGTTAAGGAAGAAACATTAAAAGCAGTTAAAGGAATATTGAATTAAAAAAAAATAAAATGACTTCTATTTGTTTTATTTTATTTTTTTAAATTTTTACAAAAATTTTATGCGTAAGTAATTTTCCAGCATTGACAACTGCAAAACCTTTTGTTTCAACTTTTCTGCTCCTTCCCCTCACCCCTTCCCCCAGATGGCAGGTTGACCAATATATGTTAAATATGTTAAAGTATAAGTTAAATATAATATGTGTATACATGTCCAAACAGTTATTTTGCTGTACAAAAAGAATTGGACTTTGAAATAGTAATGACCTCTATTTGAATCCCATTTCTGCTACTTATATAGTAGAGGCATGAATGATGTTGGAGAAGTATTATTTAATCTTTCTGGGTCTTGGGTTCCTCATTTAGAAAGTTAAGTTTAGATTATATGATTTCTGATAACTCTTAACTATGCAATCCTTTGATTTTATAATATTGCTTAACTGAGTGCCCAACTAATGATCCAATGGATTGGCAAATAGAGGGAAATGCAAGAATTTTATCACAATAAAATATTCACTGGAACAATCCATTATCCAGTTAATCCAAAACTCACTTTTTCTTTCTCAATAATCTTTTTTCCAGAAAGGTGTTTTCTGAATCAAGTTTTGGTATACTTAACTATTTTTATTGTATGACAGTAGGGTCAGGGTCTTCCACTTCCGATGACTTTATGAGTAATGCTTTTTAGGGTTATGAAACATCATCATGATTTTCTATCATTTTATGAACTTGGTCTTGCATAATCTTTTGAATGTTGGGATGTTGGATGAGTTGGGATGTTGGAGGGTGGTAACATCTAAAAGTTTTTTGGCCTGGCTTTAAGATTTCAGAAAGTTCACACATTTAAATGATAAAAAGCATATCTTTATTTTTCTTAACCTCTAATTGAAATTTAACATTTTGTGTAATGATGAATGTAGGTATCAACCATTATGATGAGTATATACATTTCATCCAAAAGGTCCTGGGCCTCACAATATGGTTCAGAACTCCTAATCTAGAACATAACTTGTTCTGCTTTAAGAACCTCAAACTTTGATTAAAAAAATTCTTAGTACTTGAATCATTCTGCAAAATTGAAGGAATAAAAATTTGAATAAAAAGGATTCCAAATCATGTAATAGGCCTAGGGAGAGTATGGATAGACCCATGAAATGTGGTAGTGATACAAAATATGTGGAAATATATGGGGTTTAAAAGCTGCTACCATCACTTCTGCCTATATTTTACAGCACTGATTACACTCTACATATGTTTATCAAGGCATCCAAAAGTTTTTGAAAGTAAATTATTAGCCCTTACACAAGGGCTAATAATATCTTTAGTATAAATAAATATTTAGAATATCTTTAGGAAACCAAAACTTTAGACCCTTTGCTAACATAACTAGATGAAATCCTTGAATGTCCCCTGAACTCCACCTTAATGAATTGTTGTCAATTTATGTGAAAGCTAAATTGACTGTAGATTAAGTGGTAAATTTTTGGCAAGGAAGGATTTTCACTTCTGATTTGGATATGGTAACATAGTCAGAAGCCCCCAGATGTCATCTTTCCATTTGTTCCTTAATTTTGATGCACTAATTCCAGCTTCTAAATGCATTGAGTTTATTCTATCCACAACTCAACATTTCATACTGCTACATACATTGGCTTATCATCACCAATGGAACATTCTAATCCCTTCTTCATTAGGGACATTTTTGGCCATAGTTTTTCCTCACTTTCTAGTTGATTTAAGCCAGAAATTCTATCTCTTAGACAGGAATATTTTCAGAGAAGGAACCAGATCAATTTTGCAGGAAGTTCTATTAAGAAATACAGTTACACCCAAGACTCAGTATTAAAGAAACTGTTCAGGAGATCTGCCATGTTGGTAGTACACTGAACATAGTCAAAAAATATGAATTTAACAGACACTGATTAGTTGTGACCTGGGGCAAATCATTTAAGCTCTCTGAGTCTCAGTTTCTTCATCTTTTAAATGTACATAATAATAAAGTTTCCTTTACTCATAGTACAGTATGTGAAGACTTTTGTCTCTCTTATAATGTTATACACATGTCCAGTTACTGTTACACATGCCCAAGAGATAAAAATGCTTTAAATGAAAGTTGAATTTTCTCCTCAAGGAAAAGGTGAAAGTTCAAGATAGTTTTTTAAGCTCCATTTTTTAATAGAAGAAAAATCCCTATATGGGAAAGATGAAATAATCCAAGACAGAAATAAAAATTCTAATTCAGACTTACTTAAGGCTGTTATATCTTTTCATTCTTTTATCTTTTCACTCTTCATTTTTCCTGTGAGGCCAGCCTATTTCCTTTTCAAAATGACTTTCACTCTGGTACCTGTATATTCTTCCTAGGATTCTACAATTTTAAGAGAGTACAAAGTTCATCTAGTTCCACCTCTACCTGAATAGAATCCCTCTGTCATATACCTACCATAAAGTTCTTTCTTTTCCATTGAAGAAATCCAATGAGAGACAACCCATTATCATCAATGGCAATTAATTCTAGTTATGTAATTCTAAATGTTGGTTTTTTTCCCCCTCTTAGATCAGACTTAAAACTTCTTTTTTCAGTTCTATTCAACTCTTCGTGACTTCATTTTAGGTTTTCATGGCAAAAATAATGACATGGTTTGCCATTTCTTCCTCCATTTTATTTTACAAATGAGGAGGCAGACAAATAGCACAATGTCATACACTGCTAAGTATCTGAGGCCAGATCTGAACTCATGAAGATGAGCCTTCTGAACATCAGTCCTGTATTGAATAAGCTTTATTCCTCATCCAGAAATTAGTCTAATACCAATACTTCTGAGGATTGTTGTGAGAATCAAATAAAATAAGCATTTTGCAAATCCTAAAATACTACATAAAAGGTAGCTATATCATCATGACAATAATCCTTTCTTTATGGGATCTGCCAGTAGAGTATAAAAACAATAATTTTATAGGCTTGTTTTGTATATCTTACTGAAGATATTAAGCCTCTTTTTTCATGTTTTTGTATCAACAAAGCCCATTTCATACATAGGAGTGCATAATGCATTTTAAAAAAAATTGTTGATTGATTGTGATTAGATTCTTTGCTGATTTTCTAAGTTAACCATTATGCTTTAAATAAATTTTCCTCTTCTTTGCTGATGTTTATATAATTAATACAATTAATTCTTGTTTTATTTCAATAGTTAGCATCTCTAGTATTATTTCAAATGATTGGAGCAAAGAATATCCTTAACCCTTATTTGTATTAAGAAAGTTTCTAGTGTTTCTCCATGGCAAAACATTCTTTCTCTTGGCTTTCAATATACACTTCTGATCATGTTAAAGTAAAATTGTATGGATATGCTTTTTAGAATTTTTAATGAATGCTATATTTCATCAAGGACATTTTTCTATGTCTACTCATAAACATTTATATTATTTTCATTGTTTATATGACTATGCTGTTTTTCTCATGTTACATTTTAATGCTCATATCCCTTGTACAAATCCAATTATGTTATAACACATTACTTTCTGGATATATTGCTGGAGTCTCATTACTAGAATTTTATTTATTTTGTACCAATATTCATTAATGAGATTTATTTCTTGTTCTCTTCATCTGCTTTATCTTTTTTTCATTTGTTTTAGGATTGGGATTATATCTGGTTCATAAAGGGAATTTTAAAAAGTGCTTTCCGATTAATTTTTATAGCAGACATTCATGGCTCTTTAAATGTTTGATACAATTCTCTTATAAAACTATCTGGAGCAAATTTTTTTTTTCAATTACATTATGTCTTAATTTTTTTTCTAAAATTAGGTTTTATAAGATTATTATTTCTTGTTCTTTTTTAAAGTAATAGTTGATTTATTTTGAGTTCTCAGTTTTGCTGCTTTTCTAATTGTATGTAGCTATTTCTGATGTTTTTAAACATTTCCTCTCTTTTTATGAACTCTTCATTTTAGGTCTTAGTTACTAAAAAAAGAATAGAGAATATTCATACAATACTCTAAGATTTACAAAGTGTTTTACATACATAGTATTTCATTTGATTTTCATAACAACCTTGTGAGATGGGTACTTTATGATCCTCATTCTACAAATGTGGAAACTGGGGCTTAACGGGATTACATGATGCATCTGACACATCTGGAAAGTGTCTAAGGAAAGATTCAAACTCAGATTTTCTGGCCCAAGTGCCTGAATCTGAATTTTAGGTAGATAAACAATAAAATAATCTCTTAACTTCCTTTGCTCCATAATTCAAAACAATAAACATGTATTATACCACTAAGTACTATCTGTGCTAGCAACATAAGGATTGTTAAAAATCTCTCAAGAAGTCTGTATTTTATTTAATAAGAGTAAGATGACATTTATATAACACTTTTTACACAATATTCCTAAGGAGAGAAGTGAAAGGAGAAGGGAATAAATATTTACATAGCACCTACTATGTGCTATAATTTCTTACAGATGATGACACTTTCATGGCAGAAAGTGAAGAAATACTATGCCTCTTAATGAGGATAAGAAAGAAGAGTATAAAAACTGACTTGAAGATTAACATCGAAGAAACTAAGATGTTAGCAACTGGTTTTATTACTTGCTGACAGAGGGAGAAAAATGGAAGCAGTGACATTTTATATTCTTAAGCTCAAAAATAATTGCAGACAGCCAAGAAATTAAAAGACTCTTGTTCCTTGAAAGGAAAGCTATGGCAAATCTGGATAACATACTAAAAATTAGAGATATCACCTTGTCAATGGAGATCCCTGTAGTGAAATCTATGGTTTTTCCAGTAGCAATGTACAGCTTTGAGAGATGGTTGTACCATAAGGAAAGCTGAGCAACACAGAATTTATGTTCTTTTGAATTGCGGTGCTGGAGAAGACTTTTGGGAGTCCCTTGGACATCAAGGAGATGAAACACTCAATTTTTAAGAAATTAATTCATTGGAAGTTCAAATATGGAAGCTGAATCTTAAGTAGTTTGGCCATGTAACAAGAAGATAAGACTCCTTGGAAAAGATCTTGATGTTGGGGAAAATTAAAGGCAAATGGAAAAGGGGAAAGCAGAGGAACAATGAGCTTGAATTTGGACAAATATTATGTTTGAAACATAGTGGAGGATAGAAGAACCTGGCATTCTTTGTTTATGGTGTTAGACACGACAAAAACTATGTACTAGATACCAATCACTTTACAAATATATTTTACTCTACTATAATCATATACTACAACTTAGCCTTTCTCCAACTGATGGGTATTCCTTCAATTTCCAATTCTTTCCTATCACAATAAGAACTGCTACAAATATTTTTTACAAATAGTTTTTTTTCCTACCTCTTTAAAAATAAAATAAAACAGTGCTTAGATTGCTCAGTCCATATTCTCTCTCTCTCTATATATATAGAGAGAATATGGACTGAGCAATCTAAGCACTGTTTTATAGTCCTTTAGGCATAGTTACAAATTGCTCTCCAGAATGGTTGAATGAGTTCACAACTCCACCAACAATGTATTAATGTCCCAATTTTCCCACATCTCCTCCAACATTTATAACTTGCAGCTTGACATAATACCTTTTAGTTTTAATTTATATTTCTCTATTCAAAAGTGACAGCATTTTTTCACATGACCATATATAACTTTGGTTTCTTTTATCTAATAACCACCTGTTCAAATGGTTAAACTGACCATTTTATTAACTGGAGAATGACTTGTATTCATATAAATTTGAAAAAGGAGATCTTTATCAGAGATACTTGCTATACACAGGTTTTTTCCAGTTTTTGGCTTTCCTTCTAATTTTCATTGCATTGGTTTAGTTTATGTAAAAACTAAAAATTTTATATAGAAATGATCCATTTTACATTTCTTAATGCTTTAATCTTGTTGGGCCTAAATTCTTCCCTTATTCATAGATCTGACAGGTAAACAGGTAAACCAGCCCTCCTACTCTCTACAGTGCCTTAAAGCATGAATAGTACCTTCATTATTACTCATCTCCAAGCACATTCAATGTCCATAATTTATTTAAAATTTCATTAGGTACCTTCAGCACCTTGATGTCATTCCCCACCCCCATATTCTTACTTCATATGGTAATCTCTCCAAACTAAGTGACCTATACTACTGGAGAATATAAGGAAGAAACCTAAACTTGGAAGAAATTAATATTTGGGGGCTCAATCCTATTAGGATAACAAAGACTTAAATTTAATATTGTTGAAAACAGGCTATTATTCCCTGCAAAGGGAAATGTTGAAAACTATCTTTGCATATATTTGGGAAAATAAAATACTATTAAAAATCAAAAAAGGGAGGAGGGTGTTCCAAGTCTTACTTATGTTTTAAATATAATAATTATTATTATATTATTATAATATAATAATAATGTATTATATTATAATATTAATAATAATAATAATAATAATAAAATAACTAATATTTTGGGGACTTGCTGATTTTAACTATGAGGTCTGCAAAGTATCTTACAAATGTTTTTTTCATTTTGATCCTCACAATTCAATCTGAAAATTTATTAATCACCAACTATGAATCAGGCATGGGATAATATGACCCTGGAAGGTATTATTTTATGATACCCATTTTACAGATGAGAAGGCCAAGTGTAACTAAGTGTTTCGCCTAGATTCATCAAGTATTCTGTGTGACGTCGAAATTGAACTCGAACTTTCTAAGCTCCCTGTAGCTCTCATTGGTAACTTTTCTAGAATGATCTTTCTTCTGCCTCTGAACTTGGAATAAGGTACATTAAGTACTCATATCAATAAATTTTTTTTCCTAATAACACGTTTTATCTCTTGCACCAGCTTTCTGAAATTTCAGTCTGTTGAAGAAAAGAAGTGAGAAAGAAAAAGAAAAAGAAAAAAAGGATCGAAATAAAAGGAGAACCAGACAAGACCGGCCCTAAAATAAATTCCTCAGTAGTTACTATCCGTGGAGCAGCACAAGGCTGCCTCTAGGGGGCGCTCTGTCCATCCCGGGAACGTTTCAAACCAGTGTTGCAATAATGACTCCAGGCAGAAATAAACGCAGCCCGCCACCGGTTCCTTTTCAATTACCTTTCAAAGTGGCTCTGCTGCACTTGGGAAAGAAAAACGTAGACAGGAAGAAAGTCGGGAAGGCCGGAAGCAAAAACTATTCATTCTGAGGAGAGATGCTGGGGCCCACCAACCACGGACGGCTCGGACCCTCTGCTGCCCACGATGCTAAGGTCCCGTAATGGGAGGAACTGGGCCGGCGGTCAGGGAGGGGGAGGTTCCCAAGAATTGGTTCTTCCAGGCTGCCATTGCGCCCACGTGCTAGAGAGAGAAAGCTCTTACTGCTTTTCTCCCCCACCGCCCCTCCCCCCGACTTCACGTGTCCTCCAGGTCACTGGCTGCGGAGTCAGCCTACAGTTATGAATTTCAAGTCCCCTGGAGCTTTGTCGATTTCTGCCCCCCCCTCTACACCCACTCCCTCCCAATGCTTTTTTGTTTTATTTTGTTTTGTTTTGTTTTTTTTAAATACAATATGCCCTCAAAGATCATAGGGCAGTTTTAAGCATTGATAAAGTGTTAAACTTTAATAGCTTAAAACTACAGTTAGGGTCTTTTCAAATGTTTCCCTTCTTACCTTTCTGTTGAATTTATTTATCTCCAAGAATATTAAAACCCTCTCAGAGGCAGTTAGGTGGCACAGTGGATGGAGCACCAGCCCTGAAGTCGGGGAGTTCAAATCTGGTCTCAGACACTTAACACTTCCTAGCTGTGTGACCCTGGGCAAGTCACTTAACCTCAGCCTCAGGAAAAAAAAAAAAGAAAAAAAAAAACTTCTCAACACTGTTAAATCACTACCGATGTCTTTTTATAATTCACCTACCTTTTCTTTATGAATGTATTTGCTGTCGCTTTGTTGAGGGCGGTAGCCCCTTTGGTATTCTTTGTTTGATCTCCAACTTCCTTTGGGACTTGGACCTTTGATACAAGATCTGGTCAAACTAGTTTGGGCTATCTGAGGTGGCCAGGGTTTTACAGCCCCCCATTCTAATCTGCTCAGATAGACCAAATGGCATCAGGAAATTCCTTTTGGGAAGAGACTTCTGTCTGTCCCCAAAACATAACAAGAGAATCCTTATCTTATTTACATCACTCTCAGGAACCTCCCTACATCACTGCATAAAAGAGAGAACGGGAATCTTCTCTTTGCAAATGGCCTTGTACCATGCAGCCATTTTGCCCACCGGCTCTCCGGTGTTTCCATTCTAATCAATAAAGACTATGTTTCCATACAGCAGTAAGTAGCAAATTCCTAGAGGTTCCATAGCTAATATAGCAAAAGCAAGGGGATGGGAGTTGGGGGTAGAATCTTTGCCTTTGAAGATAAAGACAAATTCCTCCCTCCCCCACCTCTTCCTTCCCATCAATAGGCTAAGATAGGAAGGAATAGTTGGAAACATGAGGTCCTCAAGCTGGCAAGGCAGAGCGGGGTTTCCAAACAATTTTTCCTTCAATTCCAGTACCTTGGGGGGGATGAGTGAGTAGGATCTGAATGGAGGAGTAGAACAACTGAGGCTTCTCGTATGAAAAAACGAGATTGGCGTACCTGCTAAGTCCAAAATTACCCCGGGCAGCTTGGCTTTGCTGATAGAAGAAGGTGGGCCTGGTCCAGGGGCACGCCACCTCAAGTCTGGAGAGGCCTGGGGGGCGAGGCTGGAGTCCATGGTCCTTTCCTTCTCTGGGCCGTCGCTCTTCCAGTGTCCTTCCCGTTACTTAGGGTAAGGGCTAGAGCCTGCGGGCAATTCCTCGCCCAGTGGCTGATGGAATCTGACGCACAAACTTTGGGGCCCATGGAAAATAGCGGTAGCCAGAATCTGTGCCTGCTGTCTGCTCTTTACTCCTAGCCTTCCCGTCCTCCTCCCAATCCCTTTATACCCCAAAGGCAACTTCTGATAATTGAGTCCTGGAATTTTGGGATTCTAGAGCCAATTTCTGCCAATTTAGTCTTATACCTGGGGAAGACCGATTAAAAAAAAAATGCATGGAATGACAGCAATCCCCTCTAGAAAAGTGGGGTGCAGGTTAGTAAATTCTCTAATAGGATTCTTATCAGCTGCTTGCATAAGCTTCTCATAATCTACCTGCTTTGCATTCCCCTTTTCCATTCCTTCAATGGGATGGGTTAAAAGATGATCCTTCATCTCTGTATCACTACTTCCCCTCCTCTCTGTTCTCACTCCCCTCTTCTATGTCCCCACTCCCCTCTTCAGAGTTCCCCCCGGAATCTGCGAAGGGAATAATAGCAAGGACCCCCATCTGGTACCTCCCAGTCATGTTAGCCGCAAACCTTGGAGATAGCTCCCCGAATCATTCTTATCTCCTGTATTGTGGGATAAGAAGAGATAACATCTCCCCAGGACAGCTCGCTCTGAAAAGGAACAGCTGTAAACCCCCCAATAAGTTCCATTATGTGGGAAAAATCCCAAAAAGGGAGGGACCTTTGCACTCTAAGCGTTTCCCCCAAAGAGCTGGCCATTTCTCTCGGGAGGCAAGGCTTAGAGATAGCTAAATCAGAATCCTGGGCCGCAGCTGTAGTAGAGTCAGGCTGCATGGGAGGAGTAGGAGGGTGGAGGCTCTGGGGCTGGGAAACCTGATTAGGAGCCGGGAGGGAGCAGGGTGAGGAGGAAGGGTCTCCGCTTCTCAGCAGAGAAGGGCAAAGCATCAGAGTATTCCCGGAGTCCAGCTCTGGGATTAAGTTCTGCTGGAGATCAGAGTCTCTCTCCAGTTCCACCTCAGTAAACTTAGGCAAAAACATCCTGCAAGTTAACCGCGATTTGGGATCCCTGTAGAGGGCCCAGAAATCTTGCACATATGCAACTTCTGACCATTTACCGCGTCTTCTGCAATATAGATCTAATTCCCTAATAGTAGAGAAAATAATACATCCTCTAACAAGCCAGGCCACATTGATAAAGTTGATAAAGGGGCCATACTTCTTTGCAGAAGTGAATAAGACTTTTTAATTTGAAATCCTTGAGGCCTAATTTTTCCTGTTTCTCAAGAGATATCCCAGAGGTGAATCTTTAGGGATGGAAGAGAAGAGTTGACCCATTTTTACCACTACACAAGCCCGAAAATTTCCACTTTTATAGCGCAACCTGATCAGACATCTCTGTCAGGTCCCACAAATATTCCCCTTTTAGGAAATATCTGCCCAAAAACAGAATCCATTTGCATCTAGTGTCCCAGATCAAATGATTCCCAGAGCTCTTTCAGCTCCCCGCAATTTAAAACCACTATCTTCCCGGGATTTTGGTTTTAATCTGCCCACACTTATAAAAGGGAGAATTTCCAGTTTACCTCAGTAAAATTACCTCGAAAGATCGGGCCACCAAATGATGAGTATTAAATGATGAGTAGTAAATTCAGGAGTAAACTGTGGTCTAAACAGAGATGGATCAGTTCCTTTTCTCTCTCTCATTCCTTTCCCAAAGTAACCAATGGCGGGTTCGGCAGCAAAGGAATTTGCTACTTACTGCTGTATGGAAACATAGTCTTTATTGATTAGAATGGAAACACCGGAGAGCCGGTGGGCAAAATGGCTGCATGGTACAAGGCCATTTGCAAAGAGAAGATTCCCGTTCTCTCTTTTATGCAGTGATGTAGGGAGGTTCCTGAGAGTGATGTAAATTAAGATAAGGACTCTCTTGTTATGTTTTGGGGACAGACAGAAGTCTCTTCCCAAAAAGGAATTTCCTGATGCCATTTGGTCTGTCTGAGCAGATTAGAATGGGGGGCTGTAAAACCCTGGCCACCTCAGATAGCCCAAACTAGTTTGACCAGATCTTGTATCAAAGGTCCAAGTCCCAAAGGAAGTTGGAGATCAAACAAAGAATACCAAAGGGGCTACCACCCTCAACAGCTTCATACACATATATTTGATAGTTTTTAGGCCTGTTAGCTTTTAGCACAATATACTTCGGCAATCTATTTCTCCCGAAGTTATAGTTCCTTCATATGAGAGGATGACGACATCTTGCATGTCAATAATAGCACTTTGTGATTTACTAAGCGGTTTTCAATGTTGCCACTGATAAGACTACCACCTGTGTTTCAAAAAATAGGTTTCTTGACCATGTTTTAATAATCCTTAGCAACAATTTCCAGGATTATTTGGGCAATATCACGTGTTTCCACATATATCACATGACATAGCATCAGGTTTGACAATTCTTGAGATTTCTTCTTCATATCTTATGTATATATCTGTGAAAGATCCCAGCTCTCTCTATTGTTAATTCTATATTGACAAATGATTGCCTCATTGTCACTTAGCAGGAGGCTACCAGTGATAGTACTTTCTTCCTCCAGTTCCTTCTGGGTATGAGATAATTCTGGAAAAATATTGGAAATTGTAGAAAGCCAGGATGCAGAATTCATAATTTGTTTGGTGGGTACTGGGAGGTTTTGAGCAGAGAAATAGTTAAGAACATCAGTTTGCCATAGCAGTGAGTTAGGAAAAGGCAATACAATGGCTACTAATATTTTACCAAAGTCTGAAAAATTTTACAGAAAATGTAAAAGACACAGATAATTTTATAGTGAGTCACATAGAGTAAATTGTATTCTTAGTTATGACCAAATATTTACTAGCAATATTGAAAGAACAGCTTAAAGATGTCTCTTAAGAGAATGTAAAGCTCAAGGAATTGAACTTCTTTTTATGATTCTTTGAATAAATTCAATTATCCATAAAAATTCAACCATCTTCAGTGGTCCTCAAACTTTTAAAATAGGGGCCAGTTCACTGTCCTTCCGGAGTATAGTAAAAACAAAGCTCACACTGTCTCCGCCCCTCAGCCCGTTTGCCCCAACCAGGTGGGACGCATAAACGTGCTCAGCGGCCCCGTCTGTCCCGCCAGCCGTAGTTTGAGAACCGCTGACTCTGTCCTTCAATACCTATGCATACCAGATAATTGAGGTCCCACTATAATACTGTGCTATATTTTATCAAGTTACATGAGATCAAAATTGCTATATTTTCTATAATCTTTATTGATTGAAGTGATTTTGAAACATGATTTCATGGAAGAAAGTGGGAAGATAATTTAGAATTCTTGGTAGATTTGCAGTGTAGAAGTTATGAAATAATAACTACCTCTTCTCATGTTGTAAATGCAGTTTATTTGCAGTTTTTTTACTTCAAAATTGAAGTTGCTAATCTTATGATTTCTGGGCTGCCTTAACTTTGTTAATAATTGATTTCTTTTACTTGGCACCTCTTTAATAAATACCAAAGCATCTGAAAGCAGCCAATCTATGTATCTAAACGAATGCATTATTGAGCGTTCTCCCAGCAGCTTTCCTCTCTCATTTAATCCTTTTGGTCATGTTATTAAGATCTGGGGGTGAGAGGGGATGCCATACTTCTTATTATGACTCAGTCCAAAGCTGGTAAGGCGCTCGGCTTGATGCTCGGTATGAAGAAAATGTATACATATTTCACTGGCTATGTCTATGTAATATTTGGGAAGTTTGCATTAGGTGACAGTAATGAGATTGATTCCTCGGTAGTCAGAGGAAATTTTGAACCAGATATAGTAGATTCAGAATCACAGTGAATGTTCTAAAGGTGATTTTGCAGTAGAATGAGCACTTGTACTAAAGACCACCTGCCATGTCTTTTAAAATACATAATTTGAAAGAGAAACTTGGACTTGCATCACTTCCTTAGCATTGACAAAAGGCTCTACATCAGGTGTTGTCATCATTTATGACTGGAAATGACATTAAAGCAGAAATATTAACATTTTTTCCCCTATTGACTTGCAGGTAAAACATATATGAATTGCCTTCTCCATTAGAATATGAGTTCTTGAAAGCAGAGAATGTTTTTTTCTATTTTATCCCCAACATTCAACAGTACTTCAGCACATTTGTTGCTTTGGCATTTTTCAGTCATATCTAACTCTTGAGATCCCATTTGGGGTTTTCTTGGCAAAGATTCTGGAGAAATTTACTATTTCCTTCTCCATCTCATTTTACAGGTCAGAAAACAGAAGCAAACAGGGTTAAGTACCCAGGGTCACACAGCTAGTAAAGTGTCTGAGACCACATTTAAACTCACTGCTCTATACCAGCAAAACCTGCCTATAGTAAATGTTTAAAAAATACTTCATTCATCTTTCATGCTTTGTGGGAAATAGGTCACATGGACTAGATTAAATTCAATAAACATTTATAAGGCATCTCCTGTACTGTACTAAGTGCTGGGGATTATTAAGTCATTTCAGTTGTGTTCATGACCCTATTTAGGTTTTCTTGGCAAAGATACTAAAGTGGTTTCCCATTTCCTTCTCCAGCTCATTTTAAAGATGAGAAAACTGAGGCCAAAAAGAGTAAGTGATTTGCCTGATGTCCCACAGTAAGTGTCTGAGGTCAAATTTGAACTCAGGAAGATTAATCTTCCTGACTCCAGGGCTGGCATTATACCCACTTTGCCATCCAGCTGTACTTAAGCACTGGAAATACAAACAAGAAAAAGACAATCTCTGCCTTCAAAAAGCTTGGTTAATTGATTATTGTCCTCATTCTTGAAGAGGACCACTTTGATATCACTAGGTGAGTCAAGTTACAGTATGTCTAACTGTGGCTGATCATTCCAATGTGAGCTTAGCTCTAGTCAGACACAAATATTCAATGTGAATTTTGGAGTTTAGCTATCTCTAAATGTGTATGTCTCACATTTCTTTTGAACTACTACAATTCTGCTTTACTCAGAGTTCGCATATTTTTTTCCTTTCATGGAAGCACCCCATGCTGAGTATTTCTTTGCCAGCATTTCCCACGTCATGCAATCAATTCCAAAATTCTTTAGAGATACTTATCTCCCTGTATTGCTTCTTCTGACCATCATGTATTTTCCTTCTGTGAGTTCTTCACAAAGCAGACTTTTAGACAAATCTACAATTGGCATTAGAACAATACAGCCAACACAGCAGAGTTGTGTTCTCTGCAGAAGAATGTGAATGCTTGGCAAATGAGCTCAAGGAAGGAATTTAGTTTCTAGTACTTTATCCTGCCAGGTGATCTTCAAAATCTCCAAATGGAAGCAATTCAGTTTCCTGGCATGGTTCTGTGCAAGTTTCATAGATGTGCAACAAAGAGATCAGCATAATGGTTCTGCAGGACTTTCAGTTTGGTAGTGGAATACTTAGTTTCTCCCAAATTCTTCATTAAAGAGATTGCAATATCCTGAAAGAAGACAACACACAAAAGGAAACTGAAAAGAAAAGGATGGATCACCAGGGCCCTACTAAGCCCTGGTGATGTTCTGTATAGTTAAGTTAAACTAAGCATTGAAAAGTGGAGAGTTACCTGGAAAGTTTTAAAAGTTCAGAATCCTATACAGGCAGGAGTTTGGAGGATTTCCATGCTCCAGCATTCAGCCCTCAAATCAGAGGGGAGAGGAAATGATAAGGTGTTGATGATCTAAAACTGAGTCAATCAGAATGATGATGAGATTTGGGGTGTTTAGCTTATTCTGGTTAGGGAATGTTGTTCCCTGGAGTCTAAATGAATCAGAGCTGCTAATAGAAAATGAAGTTACCTGGAAGATTATAGGTTACAATATAAGAGTTGACTTGAGGAGAAAATGTAAGCTCACAATGTAAAATTTCAAATTTAAAAGCTCTCCCTTATACAGTGACTTGATTTTGTTACTCCTTCAAATAACTTTGATGAGCAGCACCAGATTAAAGTGAGACCAGGAGCATTTGAATGGAAGACATGTCAATCTAGAAACTGGATCCCTGGTTTTCTACTGGGCTTCACTATTAAGGGAATAGGAGCCTAGCTCTGGGCCACCACTCCCTTTCATCACTGTACCATTTTTAAATTTCTTTAGAACTGCTCTCCCAATGAGAGGATACCCAATCAGATTTCTTTTTTGCTACTTTCTAATTATGCACTGATCAGACTCTTCTCTGTGCTGTATCTACTTTCACTTTTTTACCCAAGTGAAATAATTTATTTTCATGACTCTGATGATGTTTTTTTTTGTTATTTTTTTGAGGTTGCTATTCAGAACTTAACAACATCAAACGTGAACATGAATATTATCTACAGAGAAAACTTTTAAAAGGGAATTGTATATGAAATCAGAAACCTCCATTATATACAACTTATTTTTAAAAGTAGATCATTAAATTCAGTATGCTAATTCCAAAGCTGTCCTCATTTTGTGTTATTCTCTCTGAACCCAATTTTATTCTCTTCTGCATATTTTTAAAATCCTTAGCTGATTCATTTTTCTTTGGAGATGAGGGGACTAGAGGACATCACTAGCACTGTAGCACTACCCCCCCTTACCAATTCTTCACCTGAGCAAAATCAAGTAAAAACAAATGTATAAATTGGTCATATAGTGTAAGGGCCCTTTAAATGGGCGGACACAGTGCATCGGGAGATTGAGGCCTGGAAGTAATTTCTGTGGATATTAGGACTGCCCTTGGGCGGGATCCTGGCCATATTGAGATAGCTTTGTAATGGGTGACTCTCTCGCTGATTGGCTGTGTGTGTGACCTCACAGGCCCTATGTAAGCCCACTGCAGGCAGCAACCGCCCTCTTTAACCTCCTGCTGTTCACTCTGGCTCCCTAGCCTGGGTGGCCAAGCCAAGATGGGTAGCCAAAAGAGGTAAGGGTTTTGGTAGTGAACACATGGGTCTTCTGACCAGGTGTTCACTCGGGAACCAACAAGTCAGGGCATCAGTTAAGGCATTATGTGAGTAGGTATAATAAAGGCTTTTAAGATTACATGTGGTTGTTCTTGAGTGCGCTACCGGTTACTAAGCTATAGATTCAAGAGATTGTGGCCAGAGACCTTAGAAGGCCTCAGAGGAGGCGAGCCGGGTAGAGTTCACACTGCAGAGGACAGTGGTCAAAGGTACTCTGGTGGGTCAAGGACAGAATAGTAATTGTAACTGCCAGGAGAGCACGTTACAAATGGCGCTCAACGTGGACGCATCAGGAATTATCAGGTTTTGAAAATATTTAATATTCAGAATTAAGATTCTGAAAGATCCGGTAGAAACGCCACTTAGGAGGGAAGACAGAGAAGCAATATGGACCCAGGTAACTCTGGGATCAGACTCAAGGACACAGCTGAACATAATGCTTATATCAAGAGGTTAAAGAGCCAGATGGAAGATCTTTTAACAAAGATCACCACTGAAGAACAGCAGGAAGCTTGTAATCAAGCTCCACAAAGGCTATCCCCACACCCAGTAAATATAGCTCGGAGAGGGAGCAACCTAGAGCTAATGCGATTGTATGACAGTAGAGAGTATAAAATGCCACAGCAAGAGTTGCTGGAATTGCAGGTTAAACTACAGATGGAGATAGAGAAAGAAGAAAAAGCTAGGTTACTACAGATAGAACAGGAAGAGTTCAAACCAGTGGCAGAAACTAAGGAAGGAAATAAACGAATCACATGGACTTCAGTTGTAGAAATTCTTCTTAGCATTTTGTTGGTTTACCTCCTGCATTGTTGTTTTAAGGAATTTATTGATTACTCTTTCATTGAGAAGAAGTTTAGTTCTTTTTATGTGCAAAGCTCAGGTTTGATTTTAAATCAGCCTTTGGGGAATTTTCCAATTCTTCTTCCCTCTGCCTCACCTTCTTGGGCCAAGGGAGAAGGGGGAGGAGGAAAAGGAAGGGCGATAATATCATCAGCACTGCCCATTAATCCATTTAAAACTCCTGTGTCTTCATTTCAAAGGACAGGAGTAGGCTTTATGCCCCAAGGCAAAAAGGAATTGTGGGGTATTGAGTATAATCAGAAAAGTTTTGAAAATACAGTTCAGTTAATTTCTAAGAAACCTTACAGGGATAAGGCCTTGCAGTTAGAGAGAGTGGAGTTTTATACTTGTAAAACTGCTAGGATCGTCTTTGGAGAGTTGGAACTCCTCTTTTCTTACCTTGTGGATTTTCCACTTCCACAGGTGAGCTTGATTTCCCAACCCCCTACGGGTACTTATAAAACAGTGTTTATGTCTAGAATGGGTTGGAAAATTGCTGTTTTAATCACTAGAATAAATAGACAGTGTGTGATCTTTGACCCAGGAGGAAAAGTAATATCAGATTTATTGATTCACACTCCTGGAGTACAATTCGGTATCAGAAACTCAAACTTTGATTTTTAGGCAAAAGAATTCAGGGATATAGCCGAGTGTTCTAGTAAAGTCATTACTGCACAGACTATCCCCAAGATCTCTTCTAAACAAGAGAAGGGAATTTTGGGATATGTGATTGCTTACAATTTTTAAATTTTGATTTTACATTTTAAAACATTTTTGATTTTACATCTTCAAAGTATTTTGATTTTACATTTTAAAGTTATTTTGGTTTTATATTTTTAATCTATTTCGGTTTTACACTTTTAAATTATTTTGGTTTTACATTTTTAAATTCTTTGCATTTTACCTTAGCAATGCACTTCGGGCATACACAGAAAGTGCAGCTAAGTGACAGACTGACTTTTGTCTGACTTGTTAATCTTTTTGACAACCACTTTGTTTCCACCGTGATGTGGAAAGGCCTGGATGGCATTTGGAAAGGCCCAAGTTGGGCCCCGGGGACATTCCTTCCTAGGTGCAGATCCAGCAGCAGAGCTCATCCCCACCAGAGACATTTGTAACCTGGGGATCCAAGAGAAGGACCAGACAACAGTCCAGAGAGACCAGCCAGATGTCCGCAGCCCTTCAGACGCTGATGGCAGCGATGCCCCTCCTGACCGTGACCAGAGACACCAGACACAGTTCCAGTGTTGCAGCTGAAATGGACTGTTTTGGGTGATACGCAATATAAAGACTGTAAATGGACAATGGGCCTGCTTGCTTCTCCCGTGGCCACTTGCCATATGGTGGCCTGGGAAGAGGCTTTGCCCTATGCTTTTAAATTAGTGGGTGAAAAACCAACACACCCACCTGCCATTGTTATTGAGACAATGTTACTGGACATGACTGCTTATGTGCACCTGTGAAACTAGAATTGTTCTAGAATTGTGAAAAGTGCAATAGAGAATTGTGATAAGCTAGAATTGCTCTAGAATTGTGAAAAGTGCAATTGAGAATTGTGATAAACTAGAATTGTTCTAGGATTGTGACAAGTGCAATTGAGAATTGTGATAAGCTAGAATTGTTCTAGGAGTGTGAAAAGTGCAACAGAAAATTGTAAGAAACTAGAATTGGTCTAGAACTGTGATAAATGTAACTAGAATTGTGACAACCTACCTACTGATATTTGTTAACTAGAATTGTGATGTTTTACCTTGTTGACTTCCCACCTCAGTGTTGACATCCTACCTCATTGGCATCCAACCTCTTTGGCTTATCTCGAGTATGACTTTGATGAATGGGTTGAACATTTGGGCCATTGTTGAGCCTGGTTCTCATGTCATACTTCTGTTTACAGTTCTGCTGCTTTGTACCTCCTTGGGCATAACACTGTCATCTCATGGATCAAGTGAACTATAGCTGGTGCTAAAAGTTTAGCTTGGTGAGATGTGCGGTTCCCGCAAAACAAGAGAAAGGGAATTGTAAGGGCCCTTTAAATGGGCGGACACAGTGCATCGGGAGATTGAGGCCTGGAAGTAATTTCTGTGGATATTAGGACTGCCCTTGGGCGGGATCCTGGCCATATTGAGATAGTTTCGTAATGGGTGACTCTCTCGCTGATTGGCTGTGTGTGTGACCTCACAGGCCCTATGTAAGCCCACTGCAGGCAGCAACCGCCCTCTTTAACCTCCTGCTGTTCACTCTGGCTCCCTAGCCTGGGTGGCCAAGCCAAGATGGGTAGCCAAAAGAGGTAAGGGTTTTGGTAGTGAACACATGGGTCTTCTGACCAAGTGTTCACCAGGGAACCAACAAGTCAGGGCATCAGTTAGGACATTATGTGAGTAGGTATAATAAAGGCTTTTAAGATTACATGTGGTTGTTCTTGAGTGCGCTACCGGTTACTAAGCTATAGATTCAAGAGATTGTGGCCAGAGACCTTAGAAGGCCTCAGAGGAGGCGAGCCGGGTAGAGTTCACACTGCAGAGGACAGTGGTCAAAGGTACTCTGGTGGGTCTAGGACAGAATAGTAATTGTAACTGCCAGGAGAGCACGTTACAATATAGGATAATTCTTCAAGTGGTGGGAAGGATGCTTCATCAGCCCTTTGAAATTGTGGTGTTCCTTGCATTGATCAAAATTTTCAAATCCTTCAAAATTGTTCAAACTTACAATGTTGATATAGCATAAATTATTTTCTTGGTCCTGCTCATTTCATTCTGTATCAGTCAATACAACCCTTACCTCCACCCCAGTTTCTCTAAATCTATTCCTTTTGTCTTTTTAAATAATACAACAATGTTCCATTTTATGCATATTTCATGATTCCTAAGTAGTTCCCCAATTGATAGCCTCTCCTTCATTTTCTTATTCTTTATTATAATAAAAATACTGCTATGAACATTTTGTATATAGACATATATGTATATGTATATATATATATATATATATATATATATATATATATATATATATATATATATAGAGAGAGAGAGAGAGAGAGAGAGAGAGAGAGAGAGAGAGAGAGAGAGAGAGAGAGAGAGAGGTTCTTTCCTTCTTTGTTCTATCTCCTTGAGACATATTATTAGGAGAGATATTGCTGAGTCATATTTTATCTACACTTTAGTGATCTGAAAAGTAGTGGTAATAGTAATTCCTAACTGACTTCCAAAATGGCGATAGTAAACCACAGATCTATCAATATAGGATTCATGGGCTTTCCTCCCAAAATACATTCACTAAATTGTCATTATTCTTTATTTTAGATTACATGGATTAGAACTTCAGAGTGGTCTTAATATGAAATTTTCCTTGTTTGCTTTTTTGAGCATTTTTACTTCTTGTTAAATTTGCTTGATTTTTTTTTCCCCTTTGGGAAATGCCTTGTTTACATAGTTTGACCACCTAACTATTGGGGAATAGTTGCTGTTCTTATGTATTTAATTCAAAATTTTAAATATTTTAGAAGAAATTTATCTGAGAAACTTGATGCAGAGGTATGCTTTCCTAATAATGTTAATGTCATTGATATTTTAATACCAAAGCATTTCAATATTATGTAATTAAAATAATTTTATTTCTTGTGATCCTTTTTATTTTTATTATTTTTATTTTTTATTGGTCTAAAACTGTTCCATTTATATTTATGTTCCAAAATGTATCATATTTCCTGTTCCTTTGATTTGTATGATATGAGCTTTTATGTCCATATAATGTATCTTTTGGAACTCACTGTAGCATATGGTATAAGATGTCCTAAATTCAGTTTCCTCCAATTTAATTTCTAGTTTTCTCATTAGTTGTTATGAAATAATTATTTCTTACTTCAGTAGTTGGGGTCACTGAATAAATTAAAAACTGGAGGTAACAGTGTGTTCTTAAGTAGAGGCACCCGACTTAAAGCACAGTAAAGCTCTAAAAATGCACCAAATTAAAAAATGCAAAATCAGCTTATAGATTCCTTCACACAGTATGCACCTGGAAAAAAAATCTGACAAGACACGGTGGAAATTTTAAATATACAGAAACCAGAAAAAGTAGGAAAAGAGATTGGATTGTAAATCCAGATGGATTCAGAAATGAATTCTATGAAGCATTTAAAAACAATTCATTCCAATATATATAAACTATTTAAAATAGGCAAAGAAAAGTTCTACTAATTTGCTTTTATGACACAAATATGGTGCTGATATATAAAGTAGGAATAGTGAAATCAGAAAAAGAAAATTATCAACCAATTTCCCTAAAGAATTTTGATGAAAAATTTAATAAAGTACTAGAAAAAAGATTATAGCACAAGAATTATACCCTCTGACCAGATAGGATTTATACCAGAAATACCGGGCTTTTTCAGTAGTAGGAAAACTATCAGCATTGCTTATATAACAAAGTCAACAGAACTCACATGATGATCTCTAAAGATACAGAAAAAAATTTTGACAACACTCTTTCCTATTAAAACACTAGAGTGGACAAGAATAATAATAGGAACTTCCATTAAAATGCTAAGTAGTATCTATTTAAAACCATTAGATAGTATTATCTATAATGTAAATGAGCTAGAAGCCTTCCAAATAAGGTTGAAGCAAGAATGCCCCTTTGACTATTATTCAAAATTACATTAGAAATGCTAACTGGAAAAAAAATAAATTGAAAAAAGTCATCTGGAAGATCAAATAGTTAAGAAAGTCAAGGGAATTAAAAAAAAAAAAAAAAGTGAAGATAAGTGGCCCACCCTATGTAGCAGGTCTCATTATAAAGTGTTAATCATCAAGACAATCTGGCACTGGCTAAGAAATAAAGTGCTAAGAAATAAAGAAATAAATTAGATCCACAAGGCATGGTAATATGACTTTAGTAAGGTGATGTTTGATAAACCCAACGATCCAAGCTTTGAGGACAAAACTCACTATTTGATAAAAACTGCAGGGGAAACTTGAAAAAAGTGTGGCAAAAACAAGTTTTTACTAACATCCCACACACTATACTAAAATCAGGTTAAAATGGTTGCATGATTTAGATATAAACATGGATGCCATAAGCAAATTAGGGGATTATTAGAATAGTTTGCCTGTCAGATTTATGACTATAGAAAGAATTTATGATCAAATGATATAGAGAATACAACGAAATTGTTAAAATGGATAATTTTGGTTACATCAAATTCAAAAGGTTTTACACAAACAAGACTAATGTAGCCAAGATTAGAAGAAAAGCAGAAAGCAGGAGGGAGAGGGATTTATATCAAGCATCTCTGATAAAGTCCTCATGTCTTAAATATATAAAGAATTGGATCAAATTTACAAGATACAAGTCATTTCCCAGTTGTTAAATGTCAAAGCACTTTACAGATGAATAAATCAAAGTTATCTATTGCTATATAAAATGCTTTTTAATAAATATTGATAAGAGAAATTCAAATTAAAACAACTATGAGATGCTACCTCATACTGTTAGATTGGATAATATGACAAAAAAGGAAATGATAAATGTTGGAAGGTTTGGGGGAAAATTGGGACATTAATGCACAATTGAAGTTTTGAACTGATCCAACCATTCTGGAGCGATTTGGAACTATGCCCAAATGATTATGAAACTATATATCTTTTAATCCAGCAATACTACTCGGTCTTTATCTAAATAAGATTCCCCAAAAAAACAAACAAAGGGGAAAAGGACCCTCTAATACAAAAATAGAAAAAATCTTTTAGATATGTCCAAGTATTGGAAATTAAGGGAATATCCGTCAATGGGAAAGGCTGAACAACTTGTGGTATGTGATTGTAGTGAACTAATGAACTAATTCAAAGTGAAGTAAACAAAACCAGAAGAACATCATGTATAGTAATTGCAATACTGTAAAGTGATTAACTGTAAATAATTATTTTCAGCAATACCATGATCCAAACAACTCTAAAGGACTCATGATGAAAAATGTTAATTACTTCCAAGAAAGAACTGATGGAAGCATATTTTTCCCATATTTTTCTTTTGGGAGCAGGCACAATCTGTTTTTTTCCCTTTACAACATAATATGGAAATGTTTTGATTGATTATACATTTATAAGCTATATCAGTTTTTTTGTTTTTGTTTTTTACAGTCTCAGAGAGGATCAGGGGAAAGAGAGCAAATTTGGAATTTAATTTTTTTAAAATGATTGTTAAAATTGATTTTACAGGCAATTGGGAAAATATAAAATATTATAGAACTAAAAAAATTATCCTGAAAACTTTTAACCTCACTTTGCATCCCACGTTTTGCTACACACAATGATACAATAATTATCTTTATTTTACTTACTATTATCTACTGATTGTATGATTTATTTTGACTTGTCAACTCCAATAAAATTAGGAATTCTAATGCTTTCTTCAATTTATTAATTTTTTTTTGTTTTAGTTGGTAAAGAAAGCATTTAATATTTATATTTTTCTGCATTTCTTTATGGAGGTATTATGATTAACACATAGTCAATTTGAGTAAAGATACTATAGACAGAGTATATACCCATATATTCATACATACACACATATATATTCTTTTCTATTCTCATTCAGTAATTGCTTTAGATTTTTCATGTCTGATTTGTCTAATGTTTTGTTTAACTTCTTTCATTTTTTTCTTTATGTAGGGTTTGTCCCATAGTTATGAAAGGAGTATATTAAAGTCACTATCATTTTTTCTGTCTACTTTTTCTTATAACTTGAATAACTTTTCCTTAAAACACTGAGATGCTATAACATTAGGGTCATATATTAGATATTGATATTATTTAATTGACTATGATGCCTTTATAAATAATATAATTATCTTCTTTGCATCTTGTAATCTTGTCTGTTATCATATGACATCGTAATGTGAGTAAATATGTTTCTTGTTCAGATTATGAATTCTATGTAACCTCTTACTCTAATCTTTTCCTTTTTCTCTTTTTAGAAAAAAAGTGATAAAAAGGCTAGTTATCAATAATGGGAGAAATTTGCTTTTATTTCACATTCCCTTCCCTTTTTCACTTCCCCAGATCCCAGTCACTACTTTTTATACTTTCTTTCTGTTTAACAGCTTTCTTTATAATGTACTTTCCATAGAGGAAATAGGTTTTGCTTGTGACTATTCCTTTTTCCATGCTGAACTTCCACGTACATCACTCTTTTTTCAATGCTCCCATTTTTTTACCTTCTGAGTTTATTGTATTACTATACCATACTCATTGGGCATGAGGGTGTGTTCAATCCTTCTTTGTTTAGTTCAGATAACAATGAGTTTTATGTCACAATAATTCACCTCATCTTTTCATCCATGTTCAGGATCTCTTCACACAACATAGTTATGAGAATTAGTACATTAGTATCTTTTTCTTTTGTCTTCCTTCATATATTCCTATCCCCTGCCTTTTCTTTCTTCTTTTTATTTATTTTTTCTCAATTCCCTTATCTTTTTTATTATATTTTTTTTTTCAAAACATATGCATGGATAATTTTTCAATATTGACTCTTGCAAAATTTTGTGTTCCAAATTCCCCCCTCCCCACTTCTCCTCCAAAACAGCAGACAACAAAAAGAATGAAAATGCTATGTTGTGATCCACATTCAGCCCCCATAGTCCTCCCTCTGAATGTAGATGGCTCTCTTCATCACAAGATCATTGGAACTGGCCTTAGTCATCTCATTGTCTAAAAGCGCCATCAATGTTGATTTTTCTGTAATCTTATTGTTGCTATGTACAATGATCTCCTGGTTCTGCTCATTTCACTTAGCATCAATTACTTTTTCTTTCTTCTATTAAGACAATCAAAAAACAAGAACACCCTCCATTGAATTCTGTGTTATTTAATTTCTTTTGTATTCTTGAAGACAGGATTCTGACAGGGCACTTGTTTGTTTTCCCTATATCAGAATATAAGCACTTTTTAATGTAACACCCCTTTCAATTAATCTTATATATTTACCTTTCTAGCTTTCTCTTGATTCCTGTGTTTGCATTTTAAAATTCTTATCCAGTTCCTGTGTTTTCATCCAGATTCTTAAGTCCTCCATTCTACTAAGGCTCCAGTATTTTGACCTATTAGGATTATACTTTGAAATATGGGAACGATATTATTGGTTGTATGCCTTTATCATTTTTCCTCTAATTGCTTTCCTGTTTTGGAATTTTATCCCAAGAATAGATTCTATGTCCTTTTGGATTTCAGAATAGGATGGTCAGGCCCAATTGCTCTGGCCCCAATTTCCTGTTGTTGTTTTTTCTTATTTTCCATATCCCATTCTGTTTTTGTACTTGAGAGATTTGGAAGGTTTCAGTGTCCCCTATCAGGCTGTGTCCTTCGGGCTGATCTGGAGAGTATCCAGTCAGAACATCACTTGGGTCTAATAACCCTCCTGGGACACCCTTTACCGAGGTCCTTTTACTCTGGCTTCTTTTTCTTCTGGGCCTTCCTCAGCCATTTGTTATTGTGAATTTATCCTTCCTGAGGTATCCCAAACAGGGTGCTTTTTCAATCTTTGTTCTAGCTGTCCTGCCATGTCTTAACCTTCCCCCACCTCTCATCTATCTATCTATCTTTTGTGTACTCTGGATGGATAATGAATTTACCATCATTTCTCTTTGGACTTCTTGATCATTATTCAATCTGATGCCATTTTAAATTAATACCAGTATGTAAGTGGGAGAACCAGAATTAAACATGACCTTTTGTGGCACCATTTTAACAGCAAGTTTCTAAGATTTTTGATATTATGGTTTATCTCTGATTTGTATTTTTTTTTCTTTTGAAAGTAAATATAAGGAAAGATGTAAACAGATGCCATTAATGATTGTCACATAACTTAGACCTAGCTATAGACAATCCTGAAAAGGTTTGTTCACTTTTCACTAACAGATCCAGGGAGGGAGAGTTTGATAATTTCTTTTGCTACAATAGTGCTCAGAGTAATGCTGCTGATGTCTTTGTTGTTGCCAATATAAGTAAGAAGTCACAAGGAGAGACTGGAATTATAGAATATTCAGTGATCCTGATGCTGATTATGCTGCCATATCTTTTATTGCCCTGGCTTGATAGGAGAGGTCAAAGAGAGATAATTGATAAGAAATCATAGAAAGCACAAATCAGTAAGTTCAGGAGTGGTCTGTATACATTAAATTTGACATTAAAAAATATCACAATGATTCACAGTACCCTGCATAATATAGATGTTTTTGTTGTCATATAAGCTTAGTTCTGAGGTACAATATCAATAATTTCACAGAGATGAAAAGGTTTAGTTGAAAATCTAAATAGAATATGAGTCCTCAAAATGAAATGCTAAAGTTATTTTTTGCAGTTACTTTGATTTTGGATAGATGAATCATATTTGAAATTATTAAGTAGGTTTTACTTTTTAAAAGTAGGTTACATTAAAACCTTAGCTATCTTCTAGAACAGCCCAGGTTCTAGAATTGTCTTAGAATTCCTCCTCACTGACAACTCCCCCTCCAAAAAAAGAAAATATAGTTGCTGAAGAATCAGCACGCCACCAAATGAACCTAGCCAAGAAGAAACAAGAGGCCCTGAAAGGTAGTACCCAATGTGTTAGGACTGGCCAGATCCTTAAGCAAGAGAAATGACTTGTTTTGATAGCCTGGTGATGGTTATAAATGGTCACCAGCCACCCTTTTCATTGAAAACCTGGGGAAAATGGGACAAAGTTTTCAGAAAAGAGATAAAAATAAAGAAAAGTGGAAAGATATGGGAAAAGATCAGAGGGACCAAGGACAGAAGTTACTATCCACAATATGTAGGAATAAAGATCCCAGCAAGTAGCTGACTTTCTGATAGTGAAAAAGGGAAATCCATTGACAAGGAAGCTGAAGATAAAATTCTACAATCTTCCTGTCCAAGGACTATCAGCAGCCTTTAAATCAATTTTGGAGTCTTTAAGGAATAAAAAAAACAAAAACAAAACAAAACAAAACAAAACATCTCTACTGTATTACATCTGTGGAAAGGGACAAGCAAATATCTCAGCAGAGCCCCATCAAGTAATCCTGACAAAAGCACACAGATTAATCACCTTTAGCACTTTACAACATCTGAAAATTTACTTTATCAAAAAGTATATAGCTCATAGAATACTAGGCTTGGAATCTAGAAGACCAGAGTTCAAATCCCATCTTTGATACAAGCTGGGTGAACTTTAAGCATGTCACTTAAAATTCCCAATTTTAAGTTTCTTCATCTGTAAAAGGTAGATAATATCACCTATTAGTGTGGTAGGGAGCTAAATGGCATAACGGATAGAGTTCAGGGCCTGGAGTCCAAAAGACTCATCTTTCCAGGTTCAAATTTAGCTTCAGACACTCAGTAGATGTATGACATTGGACAAGTCACTTAACCCCATTTGCCTCAGTTTGCTTATCTGTAAAATGAGCTGGCGAATGAAATGGCAACAATCCAGTATCTTTGTCAAGAAAACACTAAAACGAGTAATTAAGAGTTGGATTCAATTGAAAAATCAGCAACCACAACCACTTGTCTTGTGAGAATCAATTGAGAGCATATATACAAAAAAACTTCACAAGCCTGATAACAGTTTCCATATAAATGTCATATCAAAAGCAAAGTTATAACACATGAGAGTAGAAGTCATAACCTGCTTGAAAGAGGATATGCAAATAGCACAAGTGAATTAGGGGGAATCAATCCATCTTGTCTTAGAATCAAAGAGAAAATGAATTAAATACTACTTGCAGTGGAGTGGTCAGGATGATACACATTCTTCCATTGATAGAAACCCATAGGCATGAGTATCACATTTCATTTGTGTATAGTTTCAGTTTTTTAATATTCTCAAGGGTGAACGTTTATTGAATACCCACAAAGCCATTTTTATTCAGCAAACATTTAAAAACAACAACTTTTAAAATAATTAACCATTAATTAAAAATTAAGCCATTTTTAAAACAGAAATTTTGAAAAGGGCTTCTTTTATTTAATCTTGGTCCTTTTCCTAAATTAGAGCCTAACCTTTCAACCTCATCTTCCTAAGAAAACGTGTTTCAAACTGGATCTCATTACCCTCTCCTCATATATTATATGATGAGCCTGGCAAGAATTTGATTAGTGACTAAAGATACATTCTTTGAAATGCTAACTTTTAAAAAAAATTATTAATTGCTTTTTATTTTCAAAATACATGCAAAGATAGTTTTCAACATTGACCAATGCAAAACTTTGTGTTCCCAATTTCTTCCCCTCCCTTTGTTTCTTTGCTTCCATAAAACATTTTTTTTTTTCTTTTTTGTCAATGTCTTCTTTAGTGTATATGATTCACTAGAATTTTGGGTCAAAATTTTAGATGTTTTAATTATTTTAATTGTACAATTCCAAATTTTTTTTTAATAGAATGATTGTTCTAATGCATAATTCCAAGAACAATTTATGTGTGTATGTATTTCAATAGCCCTTCCAAATGGATTATTCTCATTTTTTTCATCTTGGCCAGTTGAAAACTCAGTTTTAATTGTTTGTTTGCTTTGTTTAGTTTTTACCCTTCTCTCACTAATAACTTAGACCATTTTAAATATAATTGTTAGTAGTTTGAGATTCTTATTTTGAAAACCATTTGTTCATATTCTTTAACCATTTCTTTATTAAAGAATAGCTTTTAGCTTTATTTTTTGCATGTGTATATATATATGTATATATACACACATATATATGTGTGTGTGTATATATATATATACATATATATATATAGGTATATAGGTATATATATATATATATATATATATAGGTATATATGTGTATGTGTGTCTGTGTGTATATGTATATCCACACACATACTATTAATATTTTATGGATATTTGTTAAACAGATTTTTCCTTGAGTAACTATTTTCTTTCTTTTTTTTTTTGTATTAGATACATTAATTGTATGCCTTCTGTTTTCTTTTTACATTAACTCTTTTTTCCCCTATTGTTGAATGAGTTCAAAACTCCATTTAGATTACTCTTTGCATCTCTTTGGATTACTCAATGTACATCTATATAGTAAGTGCCTATTGAGAAAATTTGGGATGTCTTTTGTGAGGCAGGAACATTTAGTAAAATTTACATAAAACTCAGGTCTAGCTCAGGTCTAGCAAAAGGAGGGAATAGAAAAGAACCCAGATAGCTTGTTATTTCCGCTGATCAAAAGAAATGTTAAACACATATTCACATCTTAGCTCTATTCTGTCCAAACAATGATCTCCAGGTTCCTTTCCTCTGGTTTTTTAACCATGGAATCATAATACCTTTTGTAGTAAAAAAGGAATACCTTTGGTCTTATTATTTTAAGTATTATTACTATTAAATCATTATTGTTATAATTTTGAAATAATTTTGGAAGAAATTTTGCCAAATATAAAATAGAGCTCAGAGAAAATTCTGATATCTTTCCTGAAAAAAGATAGCTCTCTGAATATGAAAAATTTGCAGACTTTGAAATAAACCACACACTGAACATATCCTTGCACTAACTCAAACATATTAAGGTATATTCCTCCTCCATATTTTATATACATATTTGATACACATTAGTACCAAGATAACAATGACCTGACAAAATATGTATGTCAAAGGTTTACTTAAGTGAAATTCTACACATGATTAACAATTCAAAGGCACAAAAAGCAATAGTGAAGATTTGGGGAAAAATGAGAAAATCAATTAATAGAAAGGTACCAATGATTACTTGTACTCTGAATAAATTTTTTCACTTCTCTAAGCTTCAGTTTCCTCAACTGTATAATGAATGTCAGTGATTTTCAAAACCATATTGAAATATAACAGAGGCAATATCCCTCAATCTCACTTAATATTATCTATCAGATTGCCCTACGTCCTTATATCTTTGTCAAGAGAGAATATTTGTTTAAGTTACAAGCAAATCAAATAAAAGATATATACTAGGTGTAAATAATTCCTTAATAAATTTAATAAGTGTTTTAATAAATTTCAGAGGGGTGACTAGTTTCTAGCCAAGTCAGATAATAAGTGCCTTGGGTTTGGTTGAAAGATTTAGACATACCTCTGGGACAAGAAGTTTGAACCAAAAAAGCAGTTAAATTCAAAAACTTGGGGAAGTAGACATTTATCACTTGAGGGTGAGTAGGGACGTTCCCAGGGGAAGTAATGTACTCATTCCTGTTGATGGTAACAATGTCATTGAAGAGACTGGACCAGTGATAAAACATGAAAAAGGAAAAACTAGACCCATGAGAAAAGACAACTTGAGAGAGCAAGAAATCTTCAGAATACAGAAAAATGCAACAAAAACACTAAAACTTTAAACCCAGCAGAGAAGGAAGGGCCTCCACAATGGCAGAGCACTTCCAATAATCAAAGGCTATGGGTTTACCCTTTAACAACATGAATTTACTAAGTTTGAGCCCACTTTCCCCAAAGATCTTGCATCTGTAGAGGAAAAACATACAACTGCTCTTACTATGCCATATCAGAAGCTATCTAATTTTTGAATAATTATTGGATCTGCTGAGTTAATTGACATTCGCACTATTAAGGACTCATGAACTATTGTTCATGAGTATTAGATATGTTCATTGGTATTAGAAAACCATGTTTAATTCTTTAGGGATGCCCATAGAACCCTGGAGAGATAAGTAGTCTGCCTTTTGAGGATCCAGTCTACCATGAAGATTAGGAGATAGGGAATGAGATTAGAGGGGATGTTACATAAAAATGTAGGTTACAATTTTGTGTAAAGTCAAAGATTTGTTTATCTATTTGAGTGTTTCTGTATGATTACAGGAAATAAATGAAAAGAAGTTGGGCAGAATGTTTTCTAAGGTCAGTTTAGAAGCTCTGTGTTTGCTTCTAAATTTATAGGCTGGTGTTAAAGAAGAGGCATAGAAAACAGAAAGCTTAGTATTGTTATCTGATAGTAGAAAACCAAACTACGAGCATTGACAAGGTGATATACTCTCCCTGTTTTTTTTCTTCCTTTCTAATCTTAATCACATAGTTCCCTTTGGTGTCTGAAGCAAGAACAACTAGAAATCAGCTCCCCGTCCAATACCTTTTAATACATTTTATGAAAAGGCTTGCAAAAAAATTTAGAATTTCTGTATCTTGACAGAAAAATAAGGATTACTTCATATCTTTTCCCCAAGATTTTCTATTCCTACTTGACACTAGGAAAACTGGAAAGGAATAATAAACCCTCTCATTTTAATAGTAACATTGGAGCAGTTGTTTATAGCTTAATAACAAATTGCCACATGCTCAGAAAAGGACTTTGACAGCTTCCCACCTACCTCATTAAGGAAGGAAAAGAAGTTTTATTCATCAAAATCTGTCATCATTTTAACTCGTGGAAATAATTGTTCAAGTGTGATGATCACAACATTTTTCTTTGCTGGATGGTTTCTGCAGCTGGAATATATGCTATGGCTAAACAGTGCTCCAAACAAGTTCAAATGAAAAATTGAGCCAACAACTGACTCTTCAGCCAAAATGTCACCTGCCAAAATTGGTCTGGTAGACTTTCCCTCTGAATTTATTGCTTTTGTTTTATTTCCTGTAGGGAAAGATTCTGTCCAAATTTAGTGTCTAGAACATTTACTCTGAATGCAAGGAAATGCCAAAAACAAAACTAAGATAGCTAAAACTAGTTAAATGACTAACTTATTTACAAAGAAATCTCAAATGTCAATTTTGTGTATTTCCAAGTCTGTGTAGTAGGTTTTTTCTTTTGTTTATTAACAGAGAAGTTGACTTTTGATTATGATATGTACATAGCTGTGAACATGTTTTCTCCCCCATTAAAATATGAACTCCTTGAGGATGGAGCCAGTTTTTAGCTGACCCCATGCTTGGATCAATGCCTGGCACATAATAAGCACATAAAATGTCTATTGATTGTTCATGACTTATCAGGATCTGTGATAGCATTGGTATAAGAAAGTTATGATTAGGAAATCTCTTCCACTAAAGTAAATAGACAATTATTCTTCAATTTATGACTTTTTATAGATCTTTTTGTTGTGCTTTTATGTGAAGAAGGAATTTGTACAGTTTGGGCTTTTTTTGTTTGTGTGTTTGTTTTTTTTTATGCAAAGCAGTTGGGGTTAAATGACTTGTCCATGATCACACAGCTAATAAGTATTAACTGACAGGCTGGAGTTAAACTCAGATCCTCCTGACTCCAAGGCCATTCAATGTTTCACTTAGAATTGTCCAGGAAACTGAGATAAGAGGTTTTCCAAAGGGTCACAGAGCCTTTTGGCACACTTGAACTCACAACTCTTTGGGTCCAGGATGTATTCCTTATTTCTTGTCATTTTTATCAGAATCAAAATAATCTAGTATGCTTACCAGAATTAAAAGCAAATATTTCCCTCCCAAATGTGCTTTGTGACCAGTTTGAATGAGAATGAGAAATCAAAGATTTTCTAAAATGATAGAACTCAACATAAAACATGTATCTGGCTGTACTCACACTTGAACCAATTTTAATCCAATACTGAGGTACAGACTCACACAGTGAGTGCAGTCATGATGGAAGGGGTTGTCAATACCTCAGAGTCATGGTCATTGCTTCTCTTCTTTAGGTGTCCTATGGGGAGGAATTTTACAGTGAGATGGGTCTGTGACTGGAAGCTGTGATATCTTGTTCCTCCAGAGGATCACAAGAGAATCATGGAAACATTAGTTGTTTCAGATAGGTGACAACACCTAGCACCTTCAAAAAGGAATAATACCTCTGTAGAGTCAAGTGTCAAAAGATAAGCCTTATAAAGACAAATAGGGAGGGGGGGCATCTAGATGGTATAATGGATAGAATATTGGTCCTGGAGTCAGGAAAAAAAGAAAAATAGGATGGAATGAAATAAACAGCTCATAACTGTGGATATGATGGGATGAACTCACCAATAAAATGTAATAAGATATCAGATTGAACTAAAAACCAGAATCCTACAATATACTGTATATAAGAAACAAACCCGAAGCAGAGAGATACAAACTGAGTAATGGTAAGTGGCTGGAGAAGAATCTATTATGCTTCAGTTGAAATAAAAAGAAAAAGCAGGGATGACAACAATAATTTCAGACAAAGCAAAAACAAAAATAGACCTAATTGAAAGAGATAAGCAAGAAAATTACATCTTGCTACATGGTGCCATAGGCAATGAAATAAAATCAATTCTAAATCTATAAGCACCAAATTGTAAAACATTCAATTTCTTAAAGAAAAAGTCAAATGTGTTACTAGAGAATATAGTAAAATTATACTATTGTGGGATCTCAATATCGCTCTTGTAGAATCAGATAAATCTAAATGAAAACTAAAAAAAGAAGTGAATGAGATGAGTAGAATTTTAGAAAAGTTATCTATGATCTCTAGAGAAAACTGAATGGGATTAGAAATTAATATGCATTTTTCTCAGCAGTACATGGCACTTAAACAAAAATTGACTATGAAAGCAAAACCCCCAACAATTTACAACTAAATGTAGAAAAGTAGAAATATCAAATATATTCTTTTCAGGTTATATGCAACAAAATCACATTCAATAAAGGTTTGTAGAAATAGATTAAAAATTAGTTGAAAATTAAATAATTCAAAAAATGAATATGCCAAAGAACAAATCATAAAAACAATTTTATTAAAGAAAATGACAAGAGTGAGACAATATACCAAAATTTATAAGATGCAACCAAAGCAGTACTTAATGGAAAATTTATATTTTTAAATGTTTACATCAATAAAATAGAGAATCTAATGAATGAATCTGGCACAAAATTAAACGAATTAAAAAACTGCAATTAAGCACAAGATTGGAAATTCTGAAAGTCAAAGGAGAGATTAACAAAATTGAAAAAAAAAATTGAAATAATAGATAAAACTAGCAGGTGGTTTTATGGTAGAAAAAACAATAAAATAGATAAATCATTGATTGATTTAAAAAATTGATTGATTAAAAAAAACAACACAAAACAAAACAAAAAACAAATTACCAGTCTCAAAAATGAAGGTAAATGCACTATCAATAAAGAGAAAATGAGAGTAATTTATTAAGGGGTATTTTGTCAATTATATGTCAGGAAATCTCAGTGTTTTGCAGAAATAAACTTGTTTGAATAGACTTACTCTCCTAGTCTTGCTATATATTACACTTTTTTCTCCTCCCCCCCAAAAAAGAAATCTAGATTATATCAAAAGAAATCAAGATCATATCAAACTTTTGTGTGGACTATAATTATACTTATAAAATGCAAGTCCCAAATCCCTTTGGTGGAGATACATTCATTGGAAGATACTAATGCTTGTACCTATGTGAAGAATGGAGTGAATTTTAGAATAGAGAGAATAAATATTCATTCTCAGTTTCTTTAGGGTTTTTCACCCTTTGCCCTCTTCAGTCACTTCAAGCAATTTTAGCTTCTAATTTTGAGAGAGAAAATAGATGATGCAACTCCTCTTCAGGTTGCTAAAAGGAGAATAAGTCTCTAGGAAGAATCTAACTTGAGATCAGCTAGCAGTTTCCATCATGTCCTTATCCCTAACTTGCTGAACTAAAGACTTCAAGAAATTTCCTCTTGAGTGAGATCTGGAACTTTTTCAATGGAACTGAGTTACGTCATTCCCACTGGGAGAACTCCATTTTATATTGTTTGGTACATATTTCCCTTTGCAAGTTTTTTTTTTTTTTTCCTCACTTCTTCTTTGCTTTTGCCTTGTTTCTTTGTTTCTTGTTCTTTGTTCTTTGCTATGTGTGCTTATTGTAGGACTGGTATTTGGTAGAAAAATAACCAAGCCTTAGGTAGAAATTTTAGGTTCTTCTTTCCCTGTTAATAAAAAAAAAAACCATCAGAAGTTGAGTTTGAAACTGAAATCCATATTCCTTAGACTAATAACATTTAACAAAATAGATGTAATTCTATCCTAATATCCTCCTTCTCTCTGGGGAGAGCAGAGTAGCCAAGTTTCTGGCCCCAATTTTTTTGCTTTCTCTCCTGGCAGGAAATACAGTTTCCCTTAAAGTAAAGGAGAAAGATAAAGATGTTTAATTAGTCTCTCTTTGACAACAACACCATGCAACATGGAGGATAGGGGGCGGGGAGCATTCTCACTATATTTTTATAATAAGAGTATTATAATAGACATTGCTAAAGCTTCATTGGTCTTCCCAGATACAACAGCTTCTTAGTTACACACATCATGGATGATAGTGCTGAATTTTCCTGTTCTTAGTACTGAAAGCAGATTCTTCTTACTTGAACAATTCCGGGACTCACATGAATTCTTGCCCCAAGTCTCTTAGAGACAAGATCTCCCTGCAAAGTCCATCATCCACTAGGGATGGATGGGGGAGTGAATCCCCCAAGAACACTTCATTACAGGATTAATAGCGAAGCAGAATTGTTACAGTCTATGGAATCATGAAGTTTTCAAGCTTTGTAAATGAGTGAGGGACTGCTCCAAAAGGGGAGTGAAGTGAGAATTGTGGAAGAGGATAAATGAACAGGATCCATCTGTATGTCTTCTTTCATCCCAAAAGGTCATTTGAAGCTCCAAGTTTTGAGTATATCCTTTAACAAAGAGAGCATTTTTCCAGTATATATAACAGATTAATAATGAGTTAGGCCCAGATCTGAGTGAAAAAGAAGAGAATAGAGAATAGATTAATTATGTTTAGGAAATCATATATTACTTTAAGGAATCCCAAGTTTGTTTTTTTGTTTGTTTGCTTTTTTGTTTGTTTGTTTGTTTGTTTTTTTTTTTGTTGTTGTTGTTTTTGCTTCCAGTGTTTAAATTGATTATTGGAAATGAAAAGGAAACTGAGAATAAAGTTGCCAAACCACCTATAATTTAACCTGCAAAAGTAACATTTGCATATCAAACTAGATCAACTGACTTTTCAGAGGTCAGTTTTGGAGAGATTATTTTTATAATAAAAAAAGAGGTTTTGGAAATATTATAGAAACTTGTTTTGAACATAATTCAACTGAAAAGTCAGATCACCTGACCAGCTTGTTCTCCCAGCTTCAATCCCTGGCTAACTTTTCTCTAGAGGCTAGAAAGAAGGATTTAACCTCTGGTCAACTCTGCTTTCTACTAGGAAAGGATATTTAGTCTTTTGAAAAACCATATAATCTTCTGATTATCTTATTATTATCTTATTCTTCTAAATTATTTGCTACTAAATGATAAAGTCCTCTTAATCTATCTATCCATTAAATTGATAGGTAACCTAGACTTGAGACTGTCTATGTTAACCTAGCTTAACTGTTACTTTTCTTAAAGAAGAGAGCCGAATCCAATAATCAAACTAAAAATAAATTATATTATTCAATAATAACTGATTTCCTGTGTCATGAGAAAAGCTAAGATTTTCAATAACAACATCCTACCAATCATGCTATATGGCAGAAAAGGACCTGTAAAGGCTTAAAATTCTTGATAAGTCCATAGTGGGTATAAGTAAGCAGCAGCATATTATATCTTGAAAAACAGATTGGACTTTTCATCTCACTGATGTATGGAAATGATAAAGAATTTTCTTGAAGTTGTATAAAAAACATCTTCACATATGACAAGAAAAGGAAGTGGGCCAATGTATTGAGACTGGTAGCTAACAGATGAAAAGCTTCAATATTATACTGATATACATTAAGCACTAAAAGACTTAGTAGAAGTCCTCTAGAGCTTTGCAGCTATCAATGGAGTAATGACAGGCATATGGATTACACAGGATGAGAAAACACAGAAGGGTCATGATTAGCTCTGACAGAGAGAATGTGTTCACTGATAAAAAATAAGATCCATAAAAGTACCAAGGTACCTTTTTTCTTTGAAAGAAATCTCATTCAAAAGGATAAACTATATTCAGGGGTAGTGTATATTCCAACAGATATATTCCTTAGTAAAAATGATATAGGAGAAAAAGAAAATGAACATAAAAAATAGCTCACAACTTTTTCCAAATATAGCTTGAGTTTATGAAATCTTAGCATCAATGTCTTTATCTTCCAACAATTTCCCCATCAAAAGAAAATAAAAGTAAACATGAGTCACTAACCATTATATGTTTTATATCTGACTCAGCTCCATTCTACTGGAAACCTTAAGCAATGATTTTTGCTTCTATAGAATGGAGAGACAAAGAAGCCTCTATTTTCCTTTAGGTAAATTACTATACTATAAAGCTCCTATTTTAGGTGGATGATGAAAGTTAAAGAAATGCAACAAAACAGTAATAATTAAGAAGTAATTTTCATTAGATCAATTGATAATATTCATTATTCATTAAAATGCAGTCAAGATCTGATTTCCCCTCCTTTCCTGAGTTTCATCTATGATAAATTGGAAATTAGCTAGTGCACTTTAATCCATTTAATTAACAAGAAATATCTTAAGTACTTTATCATATGGAATCACCTTAGTTCAAGTCTTAATTATCTCACTCCTGGATTATTACATTAGCTTCCTAATTGACCTCTCTATATCCAGTAGCTCCTTTTCCCAATCTATTCCCTACACAGCTATCAAAATGATTTTCCTAAAGTGAAGATCTGACCAAGTCACTCCAACACTCAGTAGACCCTAATGGATTCTTATTGTCCCTAGAATCAAGCATAATCTCTCATTTGGCTTTTAAAGCCTTGCTTTATCTTACCTTTTCAATCTTATTTTATATTACTCCCCTTGCTGTGTTTAACAATCCAGCTCCAACTCACCTTATTCTTCCTCTCATTCAATGCTCCATCCCTCATCTATATGACTTTGAACTTTCCTGAACCCTCTCCCTGAAATGCAATCCAAATTTATACCTCTCTTCTAAAATCCCGTGTTTCCTTCAAAACTCTGCTCGTATTATATTTTAAATATGAAGCCTTTTCTGACCTCCCAAATTGTTAATGTTCCCTTGTATGTATCAATGCACATATAGTGTCCCCCGATAGCATATAAACTTCTAGGACTGATATTGTTTCATTTTTGTCTTCTTAATGTCAACACTTAACATAGTGTCTAGTATATCAGGTATTTAGTATATTCTTACTAATTGATTATTATGAACTCGATATTTGGGGAGGGGAATAAGACAAGAGAAGCTTCCTTCAATCAGCAACAGATGATAGCAGATAGAAGTAATCTAAGGCTGAAACCTGGTAACATTCAATCAGTGCTATGATATTGTAGCAAGGGACCCAAGAGAAAAGGACATTGTAAAGTTGAATTGGTCACAAAGCGGTCAAGATGAGGGGAAAAGGCTAGTGTGGATCAAAAGACTGAGGAGGTGAGGCATTAAAGGTTACAGTGTGAATAAAGTGTGTGGCTTGTAAGGTTTGCTAAGGGAAGGAAGTTGGAGAGGTGGAAATGCAATAGATTATGATTAAGTAATAGGATTCCAGAATCCTGGAGCACAGAAGTGGTATATTTGTGTGTGACACCCAAGATCAAGGTCCTGAATTCTTTGTGTATGACTGAAGTAGGGCAGAGAGGTAGTAGGTCATGGGAAATGAATAATTTGAGACTTGAATGGTTACTGTCTTTGAGTGAAAGTCAATAGAGATGCAGAAGTCCCTTGAGATGAGAGCAGGAGAAAAAGTGTGTGCCATGGGCTGAACTCACTCTGGAAGGCAGAGGAGTGACTGGAAGCCAGTAGCAACAGCCACCAGATTTTTTGATTGGATAGTGGATAAGAATAGTATGAACTTCAGAGAAGGAGAGATTATTGAGTAATGGTGATAGGGGGAGGAACTAGAAGTGGCAAAGGGGAATGAGGAATATTTAAACTTTCCCTCCTTAACCAGTGAGCAGAGAGGAATGAAGGAAGGTCTATCCACCATTGAAAAGTATAATCAATACTGAAAAGCCAAGGGGGTTATGTTATCGGGGGAAGCCACGTTCCATAAATATTCTTTATATTATATCTCTAGTCCCTAGTACAATGCTTGGCACAAGTGGGATGCTTAATAAATAATTATATGTCAATTGATAGAGATGAATTGGAGACTAGAAAAATGAATAAAATTTGAATTTGAAAGTAGATTACAGGGACTACAGAAAATAGTATCATTGGGAGCATTGACAAGGTTCAATGACCCTGAACTAGATTAATATACAGTCTATCCATGTCTTTGGGCAAGAGCTGAGCACTGAAGAGGAATATCATCCTTATTTCCATTCAGATGCAAATATTATGTTTCTATTAACCTGTAAATAAAACCGGTCATACTTTGAGCCTTGTGAGTCCATGGTGTCTGTCATACTAGGCACATTCTTGGAGAATGCCAGATAGTAACATTCCCATATCATTGGGAGGTGAAGAATAGTAGTGTCAAGTCATGAGAAGTAAGAGATTCCCATGAAGTCTATGGCCTCTGTCAGAAGAGTCTCTGACAAGAAGGATGCACATGATGATATGAACATGGCCTTTGGGCCCAACCAGCCATAACCATCATTCAAGCTGCTCATAAACAGTAACTATGCAAAGAGGGAGGGGATCCTTTCCCCAGTACACACACACACACATTTGTGTTCAAAAGATCTCCCCTCCAAACATTTGCAAATTCTTAAAGAGCTCTAAAACTTCTACTTACCAGATCCCACTAAATGGAATGCATTCAACTTAAATAATTCCTTAATTATACTTATTTTTTCCTTCTCAGACTCATGACTTAGTTAATCAAAGGAGACCATTTTCATAAAGAGAAGTTAAAAAAAATTAAGGCTAGAACTACATAAAATAAAAAGAAAGATAAATTATGTGTTCTGGTACAATCCCTGAGACTTACAGTATTCAAATGGATAGGGAAATATTTAGAGGTGGGTCAATACCCACCATCAGAGCTATGGCCAAGAGTATAGTCTATAGCCCCTGTCACCAGTTACTTGACCTTTATTCTGCTTTTGCTCTTTCTAATTCAGCATTTTCCAAACAGTTTATCAATTACGATATAAAAAAATATAATTTAAAGAGGTAGTTTCCATTAATTACCAGTTATCTGATTGCCCCTCTTTAGTCACTATCTAAAGATTTAGCCTCTTCCAGTATCTGTTAGATTGCTTCCTTTCTTACTTAGAAAAGGGAACATTTTCCTTTTATTCTTCTTCATTTCTGATAGAACAGAATGTTTCCTGTTGCTTTTTATGCTTCATACAAGAAGCAACTCTTTTTACTTGATACTTTCCTTACCTAATCCCATGTAATGATGCAAAAAAAAAAAAAATCCCTGGTGAGTTGGTCCAATTTCAATTTCTTCTTTTTGTGATTTTCTCTTTGCTTTTCAGGTCTCTGCACTGACCTGGATTTATCCAAATTTTTTACATTTCCTATTTTTATTTCATACTATTAAATGGAACCATTTAAAATATCTTGCTCTTGAATGATCCTGAATACCTTGAATAATGCTGATATCTTTATTCTGAATGGGCAGATCTATCCAGTAAACCAAATATGCCTCTTTTGTGGCTAAGAAAGAATAAAGAAAAATGATAAATTCTAGTTTAGGGTGGGACTAACATTTTCTGTTTCTGTTCAAATTTGTTCTTGACAACTAACTGCCTCTTCTTCCCTCTCTGATTCAACCATTTTAAAGCAACTATATTTCCCCTCTCTGCCTCACACCTCATGAACACAAAATTCTATTCCCAGGTGAACTCCAGGGAACACAGAGATCTGCTCATTGCCTGGGATAAACTGATGATGAAAATTGAATTTTATCTCCACTTTCCATAGGAGACATGGGACCTCACTAGGACCTGCTGTCCCATGTAAGGAGCTTGTTTAAAACTCAAGAATCCTGAGGTACATACATACACTAGAGAAAAAGGGTAGTCATATCATTTGTACCATCTTCATTTTTTACCTGAAAGCTTTGCCTGGATGCTTTGTTTTCATTATTAATTAATCAACACGTATTTATTAAGCAACTACTAAATGCCAAGCACTATGCCAGACATAAAAACACAGTGACTGAAACATTTGCTACTCTCAAGGAGATTTATTTTTAATAGAAGTGATAAGGCATTTATAAATACATACAATGTAAATATAGAGAGAATACACATAAATACAAAATTATGAAATTCAAATTAATTTATGAAGGAAGAATGAGTAATTAAGGAAATTTAATGGTGTTTTAAATTGCACCTTGAAGAAAGAAAGATTCTATGGAGGAAAAGTGAGCAGGGACTATATTATTCGCATCTGTGAAAACTAACGGAAAAACACAGAGATATGAGATGGAGAGCCACAAGTGAGGAATAGGAAGAATGATAATTTTGGCTGGGTCACTTAGTTTAAGAGAAGGAGAACTGTTCAATGGGGCTGAAAAGATTTGTTGGGGCAAAGTTGTGAAGTTGTAAAAGGTAAACTATGCAGTTTATATTGAATTCTAGAAGCAATAGAAATCCACTGAAGTTTATTGAATAAGGGCATGACATGGTCAGATCTACCCTTAAGGAGCATCACTTTAGAAGCAAAATGGAGAATGGATTGAAGCAAGAGAAACCTAAAGGACAGAGGTCAATAGGAGACCATTAAAATGATTTGTATGAGAAGTAATAAGGGCCTAAACTAAGATGGTAACTGTGGGAGTATAAATTGTATTATATGTGTGTACATATATACAAATACATATATATATATATATATATATATATATATATATACATATGCATATATGTGTTTTTATAAATAAGAATGGTGCTTATATGTATGCATATATATATGTGGTGTGTATATGAGTTTGTGTGTGTGTGTGTGTGTGTGTGAGTGTGTATGGCAACTAACTACCATAATAGATAGAGCAATGGATTTGGAGTCAGGAAGACCTCAGTTAAAATTCAGCCTCAAATATTTAGTAGCTGTGATCTTGGGCAGGTCACTTAATCTCTGTTTATCTGGCAGAGGAAATGGAAAACCAATCCAATATCTTTGCCAAGAAAAGTCCCATGGATAGAAGTCTTGATATCATAAAGAGTTAGTCATGATTGAAACAAATGATCAACAACAACATATGTGTTTGTGTGACAAACATAATAGCATTGTTAATAAACAATAATATATGGGAGCTGTTTAAAAGAAAAGAGTATATAAAGAGAGAAAAGAGTAAAAGTCAATCATTAGGAAATATGCATGGTTTAGGGGAATGATTTGGATGATAAACTAGCACAAGAAATTGAGTGATTAGAAGGTGGAAGGGAAATTAATTTTCTTGTATTGACTTGGTTTGTTCAAAAGTTCTTTAATTTCTATAATTTAAAATGACCATTTATTACCTATGAATTTTTCTTGTCAAAAATCTGCTCTCCCAGCAAGTTCTGTCAGAAAAATTCAAAGGGGCAAGAACATTCAGAAGAGAGGTGTAACAGTATGAAATGCAGGAAATAGGTCAAGAAGAATGAGGTCTAAAAAAAAAAAGACAATCAAATGTGTCAATTAAGGAATCTTTCATAAAATTAGAGAGCAGTATCAGTCAAATGATGAGATATGAAAGCAGAGTACAGAGTGCAGAGTAAGAAAATGAAGATACTGGAGGCAATGAACATAACCAGTTTTATAGTTTGGGTGAGGGATAGTAAAGATATAGAATGATAGTTTGGAGGGATGCTAAGAGGTCTCTTGAATGTTTTTTTGTGTTTGTGTGTGTGTGTTTTTGTTTTTTTTTGTTATAAGGATAGAAAAAACATGATTGTGTTTGAAGTCTATAGGTAAGGTAGCAATAGAGAGGAAGTTTGATGATTAGAGAAAAGGAGGATGATTAAATTTACAGTCTTCTGGAGATGATGGGGGAAGGGAAGATTAAGTCCATGAGTTCTTTGATATCAGAATCACAAAACCTAAGAGATGAAAGAGATTTCAGAGGTCATTTTGTTCAACCCATGACTGAAGAAAAATGTCCTTTATGATATCACTGACAAGTCATTAATAGATTTGGGCATGAAGACCTCAGATTATAGGGAGCTCACTAGCATTCCATTTGGGGTATGTTCCATTTTTGAACAGCTTTTTAAAGGAAGTTATTCTTTTTCTTCAGTTTAAGTTTGTTTCTCTTTGACTTCTACTCATTCTGATTTCTGGTATTTAGTTTTACTCCAATCTCAGTTCCTAATCTAGGCTTTGTGTCCAGACTCTTAATTGTTTGCTTCCAAACTCTTTTTTTCTGGATTTCTATCATGCACTTCCATTTTCTTTAACTTCTCTTAGCTTGAGTTCCTCATTTGTAAAATTAGAGAATTGGACTCCATGACTTAAGTCCTTTGCATAAGTATATATACTTTGTCTTTATGTTGATTATTGGCCAAACTAAAGTTCTTTTGTTATTGCAGTTGTAGTTGTAGTTGTAGTAATTTTTCTTTATTTAAAAAAATGACATCACAGAATATAATTCATGCATGAGTTGGATTAATGTGAGGCAGAGCTGCACAAAGTCTCTGCCTCTCTCTTCTAGAGTCATCAAAGTACAGTAGCAAGACAAAATTCATGATGACCAGCCAAGGATGCAGTGAAAATCCTTGGCATTTTCAATGTCTAGCAAAGGTCTAAGCACTCCACAGAATCTGTTTCAACCACTTTCATGGCTGTTGGAGCAAATTATTTTTATCCACCCATTCCACAAGAAAAAGTACTCACATGATTGGAGTAGATATTCCCCTAATTCACCAATAGTGAATTTACTTAATTCTTAACACTTAACCTGATTTATCTTTTCTGCCAACACAGTTTTACTAGTTTATTGCTAATTCACATGCTGCAGTTTCTCAAAGCCACAGGTGAAAGTTTATGCTGATGAACACCAAATGTGGATGATTAGCCCTGAAAAGGAAGAGGCAAGCCCTCATACCAGAAATGCCAGTTCTTTTAAATATCATTACTGAAGTTAAAAATAAGAGCATGACTTTTATGGGAATTTTCACTTGCCCATCTAAATCAGAAGCACTCCTTACTACTTGTTAATATTACAAGTATAAAAATAACAGTCTTTTTTGTTTGGTTTTAAAAGAAATTAAATCAAATCTCCTAAATGTTCTACTATGCCCTTGTGTGTTACTCAGTTGTTATGTTGGTGGTGGTTGCTGTTGTTTTCAAAATTAAAAAGAAAAAAAAATGAGGGGAGTTTAAAAAAAAAAAAGAGGGATTTTTTTTTTCCTGAGGCAATTGGGGTTAAATGACTTGCCTAGGGTCACACAGCTAAAAAGTATTAAGTGTCTTGAGATCACATTTAAACTTGGTCCTCCTGACTTCAGGACTGGTTGCTCTAACCACTGTTCCCACCTAGCTGCTCCAAAAAGAGGATTTTTGTCTGTTACATGATTGCAACTGAATGGTGTTACAATGCATACCTTGTTTGGAGAAGTTACTTAAGTCACCTTACTTTCTCTTTCAGTGGTAAAAGAACTCCCTCAATAGAGATTTATAGTTCCATAGGCTGCCCTTAATACAGGAGTAAACTTAAAACTAAAAACTTAGGATATGGATCTTCTCTGGCTCTGCTGCTCATTCAACTCTTTTCAACCTAACCCATCATAGTGAGTCTATTTCATTCCCACAATTAAAAGTATTTAGAAGGGTATCTAATTATGTATTCAATAAAAATAAAACTTTAATACTTCCCAGAAATATCTACATACTCACAATCCAGGAAACCGTTAAAACAAAGCTTCTTTTATTCACATTGTTACTTCTTAAGAATTTTTCCTTTTTTCCTTCTTTTCTTCCTACCTTTCTTTTTTCCCTCCTCCCTTCTTCCATTCTTTCATTCTTTTTTCTATTCCTTCCTTCTTTCGTTCGTTCGTTCGTTCGTTCCTTCTTTCTTGCCTTTTTTGTTTCTTTCTTTCATCCCTTCCTTTCTTTAAAATTTATTAAGTGGTTACTATGTGCAGAGACCAATATTAAATGGTAAAGCTATTACAAAGATAGATATAGCATGAACTTTATTTTAATAGACTTAAATTCTAATAATGATGATAAGATACAGAGTAAATATAATAGACAGAATAGAATATAATCAGTATTATAACAAATATACAAAAGTGGACTATAATAGTGTAGAAAAATACTGAAGGTCCAGATACTTGGTTCCAAGTATTTCCAGGAATAGTTAAGACAGTAGAAGATGATCTACATGGAATGTGGGCACCAGACAAGTCTCTTTAAACAACAATATTCCTTAGCAATAAATTGTTTTTATAATATCTCAACACACTAAAACAGCACAGTCGTCATTCTGGTATCTTAGATGGTGTGATATACAGGATTCTAGGTTTGGAATCAAAACTGAGGGAAAACTCTGCCTCAGACACTTGCTAGCTGTGACTTACTTTTCAAGTTACTTAAAGTCTCAATCTCTTGATCTCTACATGGGGGAGTTGGACTTAATGGTCTCTTAAGATCCAGCTCTAAATATGAGAATGGTTATAAAACATCCTATCCATTCAAACAATATTGATCATCTAACAATAGTGTTGTCAAAAATAGCATTATTTTAAAGATATCTCCTTTGTATATCCTTTATAACTAATTACTTACCAAAATTTGTCAGTGTATGCTTCAAAATGTTTATTATACCTATCCATTCCCTAATCTTGCTATCCATTCCTGTGGTTCTGATACTATTCTGTATGATTTTCAACCTTATGCCCATATTTTCCCCCAAGTTTTTTGCCTTTCTTTCTAGTTATACAGGATACCTTGTTTTGTGTGTGTATTGTATGTGTGTTTTTCCTTTTTATTTTATTTTTTTTATTACTAAAGCCTTTTATTTTCAAAACATATGCATAGATAATTTTCAACATTCTTCCTTGTGATCTAAATTTTTTTCTCTCCCTTCCATTCACCTCCTCCCCTATATGGCAAGTAAACCAATATATATTAAATATGAGAACATCTTCTCTATATATTTCTACAATTATTATGCTGCACACAAAAAAAATCAGATTAAAAAGGAAAAAAATGAGAAAGAAAACAAAATATAAGCAAACAACAAAAAGAGTGAAATACTATGTTGTGATCCTGACTCAGTCCCCACGGTATTCTCTCTGGATGCAAATGGCTCTCCTTATCACAAAACCATTGGATATGACCCGAATCATCTCATTATTGAAAAAAGCCATATCCATCAAAATTGATCTTCATGTACTCTTGCTGTTGCCATGTAAAATGATCTCCTGATTCTACTCAGTTCATTTAGCATCAGTTTATGTAAGTCTCTCCAGGTCTCTCTGAAGTCATCCCAATGATAATTTCTTTTTTTTAAAAATTTCTTTATTATTATTATTTTTTTATTAATTGTATAATTATAACTTTTTTTTGACAGTACATATGCATGGGTAATTTTTTTTACAAAATTATTCCTTGTACTCACTTCTGTTCGGAATTTTCCCCTCCTTCCCTCCATTCCCTCCCCTAGATGGCAGGTAGTACCATACATGTTAAATATGTTATAGTATATCCTAGATACAATATGTGTATAGAAATGAATTTCTTGTTGCACCGGAAGAATTGGATTCAGAAGATAAAAATAACCTGGGAAGAAAAAAATGCAAACAGTTTACACTCATTTCCTAGTGTTCCTTCTCTGGGTTTAGCTGATTCTGTCCATCATTGATCAATTGGAACTGAATTAGATCTTCTCTTTGTTGAAGATAATCCACTTCCATCAGAACACACCCTCATACAGTATCATTGTTGAAGTATACAATGATCTCCCGGTTCTGCTCATTTCACTCAGCATCAGTTCATGTAAGTCTCTCCAAGCCTCTCTGTATTCCTCCTGCTGGTCATTTCTTACAGAACAATAATATTCCATAACATTCATATACCATAATTTACCCAACCATTCTCCAATTGATGGGCATCCATTCATTTTCCAGTTTCTAGCTACTACAAAAAGGGCTGCCACAAACATTTTGGCACATATAGGTCCCTTTCCCTTCTTTAATATTTATTTGGGATATAAGCCCAGTAGTAGCACTGCTGGATCAAAGAGTATGCACAGTTTGATAACTTTTTGGATATAATTCCAGATTGCTCTTTAGAATGATTGGATTCTTTCATAACTCCACCAACAATGCATCAGTGTCCCAATTTTCCCACATCCCCTCCAACATTTATCATTATTTGTTCTTGTCATCTTAGCTAATCTGACAGGTGTATAGTGGTATCTCAGAGTTGTCTTAATTTGCATTTCTCTGATCAGTAGTGATTTGGAACACTTTCATATGAGTGGAAATAGTTTCAATTTCATCATCTGAAAATTGTCTGTTCATATCCTTTGACCATTTATCAATTGGAGAATGGCTTGATTTCTTATAAATTAAAGTCAATTCTCTGTATATTTTGGAGATGAGGCCTTTATCAAAACCTTTAAGTGTAAAAATGTTTTCCCAATTTGTTACTTCCCTTCTAATCTTTTTTGCATTAGTTTTGTTTGTACAAAAGCTTTTTAATTTGATGTAATCAAAATTTTCTATTTTGTGATCAATAATGATCTCTAGTTCTCCTTTGGTCACAAATTCCTTCCTCCTCCACAAGTCTGAGAGGTAAACTATCCTATGTTCCTCTAATTTATTTATGATCTCATTCTTTATGCCTAAATCATGGACCCATTTTAATCTTATCTTAGTATGTGGTGTTAAGTGGGGGTCCATCCCTAGTTTCTGCCATACTAATTTCCAGTTTTCCCAGCAGTTTTTGTCAAGTAATGAATTCTTATCCCAAAAGGCTTTGGGTTTGTCAAACACTAGATTGCTATAGTTGTTCACTATTTTGTCCTGTGAACCTAACCTATTCCAGTGATCAACTAGTCTATTTCTTAGCCAATACCAAATGGTTTTGGTGACTGCTGCTTTATAATATAATTTTAGATCAGGTACAGGTAGGCCAGCTTCATTTAATTATTTTTTTTCATTACTTCCCTTGAAATTCTCGACCTTTTGTTCTTCCATATGAATTTTGTTGTTATTTTTTCTAGGTCATTAAAATAGTTTCTTGGGAGTCTGATTGGTATAGCACTAAATAAATAGATTAGTTTAGGGAGTATTGTCATCTTGATTATATTTGCTCAGCCTATCTAAGAGCACTTAATGTCTTTCTAATTATTTAACTCTGACTTTATTTTTGTGGCAAGTGTTTTGTAATTTTGCTCATACAATTCCTGACTTTCCTTTGGTAGATAGATTCCCAAATATTTTATACTATCAACAGTTATTTTGAATGGAATTTCCCTTTTTAATCTCTTATTGTTGGATTTTGTTGGTGATGTATAAAAATGCTAAGTATTTATGTGGATTTATTTTGTATCCTGCAACTTTGCTAAAGTTGTGAATTACTTCTATTAGAAGCTTTTTTGTAGACTGTCTGGGATTCTCTAAGTATACCATCCTATCATCTGCAAAGAGTGATAGTTTGGTTTCCTCATTACCTACTCTAATTCCTTTAATCTCTTTCTCAACTCTTATTGCCGAGGTTAGCATTTCTAATACAATATTTAATAGTAATGGTGATAGTGGGCAACCTTGTTTCACCCCTGATCTTACTGGGAAAGGTTCCAGATTATCCCCATTACATATGATGCTTACTGACGGTTTTAATATATACTTCTGACTATTTTAAGGAATAGTCCATCTATTCCTATACTCTCAAGTGTTTTTAGTAAGAATGGATGTTGGATTTTATCAAATGCTTTTTCTGCACCACTGATCATTTCTTATATAAAAATAATATTTCATTACATTCATATATCATTACCTATTCAGCTGTTCTCCAACAAATGGACAGCCACTCAGTTTGCAGTTTCTTGTCACTACAAAAAAAGCTACTGAAGCTGCTGCAAACATTTTTGCACATGTGGATCCCTTTCCCTCTTTTATGATCTCTTTGGGACATAAGCCCAGCAGAGACACTTCTAAATCAAAGGGTATGCACAGTTTGATAGCCCTTTGTGCATAGTTCCAATTGCTTTTAAGAATGATTGAATCAGTTTACAACCCCATCAACAATGTATATGTCCCAGTTTTCCCACATCCCCTCCAAGACTTGTCATCTTTTCCTCTCATCTTAACCATTCTGACAGATATGTAGTGAATACCTATGTTTTATGGGAAGGAGGTAGGTTCTCCACTGAATTCATTCTCTTAATTTCATAATTGTGTTGCAATATAGTCAGAGAGATCTCAAGGACTAGCTGGTGAATTAAATGGGGAAAGCAATTATGACATTTTCAAAAATGACAAGATGGGGTACATGTATAAAGGAGAAGCAGCCTATCATAAGATAATTTTGTAATTCTTGGATGGGACTTTTGAACTATCACAGATTGCAATGAGGAAGGTATATAAAGAATTAAGCAGCCTGACTAGAATACAGAGTTCATGTTGGGAAAGAGTTATGGATAAATTTGACGAGGTATTATAGGATCAAGTTAGGAAAGCTCTTGAATGCTAGGTTGAAAAGTTAGGGGCTGATATTAGTTGAAATTTTGATTGGCAGATGTGTAAAAGAAGTACTGATAAAAATATGAGTATTCACTGTATCCACCCAAACAAGTAATTCCAAGCAGAGAAGAATTGAGCAGGGCAATACAATGACAAAGTTGGGTCCAGAAAACAATGAAGAACAACAAAAAAATCAGGCAATGGTCTGTGACATAAAAGTTTTCATCTTCTTTGAACATTTAATATCTCAATCTCTCAGATTGTTTTAAAGCCTGTGGTGAGTGACGTTTCATGGTAACTTGCTTGAGAAAAGAGCAAAACTACACCAAGTGTAAAATGAAAGAACAAACCAGAGAAGAGAATTTTGTTGTGACTGTCAACATTTTGGATGATGGCACAAAATAAATATAGGACTGGAACTCAGCAGCTAGAACTGTAATACTTTAAAAAAAAAAAAAAAAAAAACCAACTTTGCCCAACTATAAGAAATCTGTTTTGCCCTCAGTGATCCATAACTTTGGGGGGAAATCTTAAGAGAAAAAGAGAACAAGCTAAAATCCAGTAATAAAATGTTTATTACATTCTGGGTTAAAAAAAAAAAACACAGTGTAGAAGTAGTTTTTTAAAAATGCATGATGAGAATACAAGATATTTCAACCCTGGTCTGATAAATAAATAAATAAAACCCAGAGGCAGAAAAGCCAAATGAGATTTTGCAAACAGTGACTCAAAAAGTTTTTTTTTTTTTCTTTATAACATGACAAAGTTGTTTGCTGAAACTCTAAAGGATAACAGCAAATGCTCATGAAAATAAAGAAATATGAATGGAGTTAAGATATAAAAACAAAATAGAAATGAGTGATAAATGTGAATTTAAATAATTGTTAGTATACTTTGATAAATCTTCATGTATTAATGCATCATTCCAATTGATGTTTTCCTGTCAGAGAAATAAAGCACCATATATTTTTTTTTCCAACAAAGAATAGTCATTCATTCATTGTGCTATTGTCTTACCTTTGCAAATAGATTGCTCTTTCTTGAAAATGTGTAGACACATCACAATATAAAATTTCTAAAGTGCTTAATATTTCTTAATGATCCTATATCCCTAGAAGATAATTAGAGGAGATATAGTCTATAGAGAGCATTGCACATATAGTCAGGAAGGTCTAGTTTCAAATCCTGCTCAGACATTAGCCATGTCACTGATCAATTCCACTTAACCTTTCTGTGGTTCAGTTATCTTCTCTGTAAAATAGAAGTAGGAGGAGGAGCTCAGTGGTTTTTAAATCTCTTCTAGCTCTAAATATACGTCCCTCTGATAATATGGCATAATGGAGAGAGAGCTAACACCACAAGAGAGGATAGAACACTAGGACCAGTAACTTGCATCAAGCATGAATAAATCTGAGAAGGTCATTTAACCTCAGGGTAGATCTCTAAGACAAGAACTCATAGACAACTGTCAGACCTAGAGAACAAGAGTTTCTGCCTTGGGAGTTCTTCAGAATAATGAAGTCACAGGTCTGAAAAAGAGAAAAAAGGAAACAAACACAAATTCCTAAAGGATAAGCAAGAAAAAAATCATTTCCATTATGCAGAAAGTATATTGAGAGGAACTGGAGATTTGATGATATCTCACATTCATATTGCACATTTGAGTTTTCAAAGCACTTTAACATATGAGAAGCAAAATATAAACACCAAATCATAATTAATACTACAGCAGAAGCATGGTTTTTACTGATACATTTATATAAATGTGGAAATTGGGAGTTACTATCAGTTTTCATTTTTGTCTCTTCAAATAAAATAAATATATCTAGGTCACTGTACTGTTTTACTCCCAAGACCATTATTTGGGAGGAAGGGAATGGGATAATTTTTTTCTTTATGGAATATTATTCAGTTTATAAAATGATGCTATATATTTAGCATCCAGACCTTAATGTGAATGGTCTCCCTTACACTTAGTCTACTGAGCTCTGGTCTATCACTAAATATGCATTCCCAATGCAAGTGATTGCTATCAGGATATAATTGAAAAAAGGCCACAGAAGCTCAACAGTCTTATGTATAATGTACTCAAATGTCACATCTGTCTAGCTTGTTAAATGCAGTTAGCGTCTTTGATTTTTTTTCTCTGTCTCTTTTATTCATCTTATTCCCAAACCCTTTTGTGAAGAAGTACCACTGCATTTCTGCTTCAGCATTCTCTCTGTATTGGGAAAGAAAAGTGCTGCTATTATTTCCCCAATAGTAAAGAATTATATGAGAGAATTAGTTCTTAAACTTTAGCACTTTCTGTGTTTGTTCTACTCACCATTGTTTGTAGTTTTCTTCTTTAGCTTATTCTGCAAAATATTACTGTGAATGCCTTGAAAGCAGAGATTGATTTTTATATTATCTACCACCTATCATCAACCTATTTTCTCTTTTCTTTCCTTTTTTCTTTCTTTTTTTTCCTTCTTTCCTTTCTTTGTTCATGCATTTATCCACTTGTTTATTCACATTTATCTATTATCTATTGATTGAAATACATGCTTATTTTTCTTTGTGTACCCAGTATTTAGAAGAGCACCTAACAACAGTTGACTGCCAGAGGAATAGGGGGGAAGAGTGTCATTGTCTTCCAAATTCAGTCCTGAAATTAGTGATGGAAGGGTGTATTCCTTTGTCCAAACTCTATCTTTAGAATAGTTTTAAAAGCTAATAGTATTCATTGTAAGATTCTCTAACTCTTTGAGAAGACATTTATTTCAATTTCCCATCTTCCTATTAAGTTTCACCAAAAAATGCTACCACATGCCATATAATTTATAATTTACATTACAAAACCTTATACTCTTGTACATTATAGTTTCCTTGTGGGTAATAGCAATAACAACTGACATTTAAGAATATATTAAAGTTTTCAAAGGACTTTACATGTTTCAACTCATTTGATGCATAGAATAATCTTGTGGGATGAATATGACAATTGTAATAAATTTTTACTTGAGTAGATAGCATGACATTTTTTTTTTTGACATTTTTTCCATGAGTTGTTGAAGCTGAAAAAAAAATTGCCACTTGATGGTAGCTTGGTACAGAGGTACAGCCTAACAGAGTCTATCAGGGAAGACCTGGATCTTACTTCTAATACTTACTGGTCTTGTGACCATGAATATATTCTTTAATTTTTTTTTCCTCAACTGTAAAACAAGGACTTATAAAGATTTAATTTTCAGTTCTTTTTTGAAGGTCAAAAAAAGCAATGTTTGTAAAACTCTTTGCAATCTTTAACCTGCTATATTAATATTAACCATTCTAGTAATGAGCTTCTCTATACTTGCCTGGGTTTTCAGATTATAGTCAATTACATAGGCCAGTTCCAATGATTTTTTATCTTGGTAGGAAGTGAGTTTCTGCTCTGCTGACAACCTTTGAGAACTCAACTGTGGCAGGAAGGTCAACAAACCTTTCTTCTGAGTGTAACATCCACAATTCCTGTTCTCTGTAGTTCAAAGAACCATGACTCTTAATAAGGAATGGAACTTAAAGGTCATCTATCTAGATCAGGTCCAGTGAAGTTAAATGATTGTTACACAAGGAATATGTGGCAAAATTGGGGCTTGAATCCTGGTTCTCTAGCTCAAAATGCAGTATTTGGTCTATGACATCCCCCCCCTTTCTTTCTATGGTAGTCAGCTTGGACCCTGACAACAGTGATTCCAGAAGTTTATATAACAAATCCATAATTACTATGTGGGTCTTAGAACTCTTTAGCCCATCATCACTAACATGCCATATTTGTTGGGGAAGGTAACTAGTAAAGATGTTGTACACCCTAAACACAACAAGGTCTTCTCATCCAATTGAAGCTTGCTACATATGTTGTCTTTCCTCATTAGAATTTGAGGACCCTACAAGCATAAATTGTCTTTTATCTATATATCTATATATCTATATCTATATTTCCTCAGTACTTTTTTTCATATAAGTGCTTAATAACTTTTTTTCATTCATTCATTGCAGTACAATACATTGACTCTCATAGCATAGAATTCTATTGGTCAACCATACCTCTATCTGTCTTCTGGGAAGAAACTTACAAGTAAACAATGGTTACTATATCTTTTAATTTACAATATTGAAAAGAAACATAATGGCATAGGTGGATATTTTTTGTTGTTTTTGCCATTTTGGTGCTGCTGTTATAGTAGAACAACATCAGGATATTGGACATTCACTTAAAGCCAGGAAGGTCTGAGTTCAAGTTTCTTCTCTTAGATGTACTGACTGTGAGATATTGGTAAAGTCACTTATCATCTGGGTGCCCTCCTCCCACTCCACCCCATTCCCAGTTCTGGAAGGCATTAAGTTACATAACAGCTATTGATCCCTGGAGAACAAGTTTCCTCACTAGTAGTGTTTAACACCAATGAAATTACAAATTTGGAGAAAAAAAAGAAAGAAAAAGATATTTACAAGTACTGTTTCTCACAACAACCTTCTAAGGTAAACAATAAAATTATTTTAATGCCATTTTATTGATGAGAACATTGGAGCCCAGAGAAATTAATTTCTCCAGGTCATCTAACTAGAAAGCATTAGAATTAGGATGACAAGAAGTGGTTTGTACCTTAGAAATCAGCTAATCCCACTTCCCAATTTGACAAAGGAGAGAATAGGGATCAAGAGAAGTCATTATTGCAGCTAACATTTATATAATATATTAAGGTTTTATACACATTATCTCTTTTAATGTTTTCAACAATCATATGAAGAAAGTACTGACATTATTATCCAAATTTTACAGAAAGGAAACTGAGGCCAATGGTTAAATGACTCATCTATGGACATAGAATAAGTGTCAGAGGAGAAAGTTGAAACATTTCCATCATATGCACCGAAGTTTTTCTTAAGATCAGAAACATTTAGTAACAGAAGTAGGACTGGCTCTCAAGACTTTTGAGTTTTGACAGTGCCATTTCCATGATATCTTATCAGGGATGCAGAGACTAGAGTCAAAATTGTTGAAAGTGATTCCCAGAAATCCCAGAATTTATTATATAGGATAATTTTTATGAGCAAGAGAGCTTTAAAAAAACTAAAAGTCAGTACTTTCCAACCAGAGTTCTACCTTACAGTAAACTGAAGTATTGACTAGGGGTCCATGCTTTAGAGCAGGGCTTCTTGAACTCTTTTCCACTTGCAAACTCCTTTTTTATAATAGTATTTTATTTTTTCAAATACATGCAAAAATAGTTTTCAACATTAATCTTTGAAAAACCTTGTGTTCCAAGTTCTCCTCTCCTCCGCAAGGCAACAAGTAATCTGATATAAACTAAATATATGCAATTCTTCTAAACATTTCCGTATTTGTTATATTTCACAAGAAAAATCAAAAGGGGAAAAAAAGCACAAGAAAAAAACTAAAAGCAAACAAACAACAGCAGCAAAAAGCTGAAAATAATCCATGTTATTTAATCCATCATTCAGTCTCCATAGTTCTCTCTCTAAATGTGGAAAGCATTTCTATCACGACTATTGGAATTGCTTTGAATCACCTTATATTTGAAAAGAGCCAAGCTTATCACAGCTGATCATCATATAATCTTGTTACTGTGTATAGTGTTCTCATGGTTCTGCTTACTTCACTTAACATCAGTTTATGTAAGTCTTTACAGGCTTTTCTAAAATCAGCCTGCTCATTATTTCTTATAGAATAATTATATTTCATTACATTCATATACCATAAACTCACTCAGCCATTCCCCAAGTGATGGGCACTCACTCAATTTCCAATTCCTGGCCACTACAAAAAGTGCTACTACAAACGTTTTTACACATGTAGATTCTTTTCCCTCTTTTATGATCTTTTTTTGGGACATAGATCCAGTAGAGAACCTGCTGGATCAAAGGGTATGCATGATTTGATAGCCCTTTGGTCACAGTTCTAAATTGCCCTCTAGAATGATTGGATCATTTTCTTTTTTTTTATTAATTTTATAATTATAATTTTTTGATAGTACATATGCATGGGTAATTTTTTTTTACAACATTATCCCTTGTATTCATTTTTCCAAATTTTCCCCTCCCTCCCTCTATTCCCTCCCCTAGATGACAGACAATCCCATACATATTAAATATGTTACAGTATAACCTAGATACAATATATGTGTGTAAAACCAAATTTCTTGTTGCATGGTAAGAATTGGAGGTATAACTAATCTGGGTAGAAAGACAATAATGCAAACATTTACACTCAATTCCCAGTGTTCCTTCTCTGGGTGTAGCTGTTTCTGTCCATCATTGATCCACTGGAAGTGAATTAGATCTTCTTTATGTTGAAGATATCCACTTCAATCAGACTATATCTTCACAGAGTATCACTGTTGAAGTGTATAATGAACTCCTGGTTCTGCTAATTTCACTCAGCATCAGTTCATGTAAGTCTCTCCAAGCCTCTCTGTATTCCTCCTGCTGGTCATTTCTTATAGAACAATAATATTGCATAACATTCATATACCATAATTTACCCAACCATTCTCCAATTGATGGGCATCCATTCATTTTCCAGTTTCTAGCCACTACAAAAAGGGCTGCCACAAACATTTTGGCACATACAGGTCCCTTTCCCTTCTTTAGTATTTCTTTGGGATATAAGCCCAGTAGTAGCACTGCTGGATCAAAGGGTATGCACAATTTGATAATTTTTTGGGCATAGTTCCAAATTGCTCTCCAGAATGGCTGGATTCTTTCACAACTCCACCAGCAATGCATCAGTGTCCCAGTTTTCCCACAGCCCCTCCAACATTCATCATTATTTTTTCCTGTCATCTTAGCCAAGCTGACAGGAGTGTAGTGGTATCTCAGAGTTGTCTTAATTTGCATTTCTCTGATCAGTAGTGATTTGGAACACTTTCATATGAGTGGAAATCTGAAAAGTGTCTGTTTATATCCTTTGACCATTTATCAATTGGAGAATGGTTTAATTTCTTATAAATTAGGATCAATTCTCTATATATTTTGGAAATGAGGCCTTTATCAGAACTTTTAACTGTAAAAATATTTTCCCAATTTGTTACTTCTCTTCTAATCTTGTTTGCATTAGTTTTGTTTGTACAAAAGCTTTTTAATTTGATGTAATGATTGGATCATTTTTACAATTCCAACAAGGCAGTCATGACTTGTCACCCCTTTCTACCCAAGAAATTTTTACATGATCCTGGATAGATGGGTATCTAAAATAGTCAAACATTTCCTGATAATAAATTACAATTTCATGATCCTCACATTCGGTTACAAGCTGCCATGTGGAGTCACGAACCACAGTTTAAGAAACTGAGTTTTAAAGGTCTCCAATCTGTCAGGGAATGCTCTGTAGATGAACATCAATTCAGGGAAGCAATCATTAGGAGAAGAGATGATTACTTTCTCTGATGCTAAGAAATAAGTAAGCTTCATAAACCTATTATTAACTTAGACAATTGCCACCATCAAGATTAAAGAGGACTCCTGCGTTCCTGCCCTCCTCTTAACCTGCAAGGATGCCTATGAAGTGTTTTTAATCTGTCTTTGCTGGAATAGATAGGTTGATGAAAGACTATTATTTGCATAAAACTTAAAGGTGATATTGAGGGAAGGCACTTGAACAGTGTGATATGTTCAGGAACATTCATTCCCCTAAGGAATGATCCTGATCCTTGAATGTCCCCAGGGACAGTTGTACTGCCATACAACTGCCAGTTCAGCAGATAAATGCAGCAGCAACAGCCCAAGTGTTGTCAGGTACAGCACATGTCCTGTTAGGTACAATGTTTTCACAGTGAGTAAGAGTATCTTCAAAACCTTTCTGCTTCTCTCCAATCTCTGAGTCACACCAGTGCATACAAATTGGTAAATCTATTCCAGAGACAGTCACCAGTCTGCTTTCAGAATTGTTAGATCATGTACATCTTTATTTGTTCTCTGTAACTTTGGCTCCTTTCTTTCTTCCATAAAACTAGTCTAATTTCTTTCCTAAAATAATTTCCTGTTTTTGTGGCCAGAGTTTTGCTCTTAATTACTGAGAAGAACTGAATTTCCAACTCTCTCACAACCTGAGTGATACTGATTAAACTAGAATAGACAAGATTATAATTTGTTGTGAAGAATGAAAAACGATTTGTGAGGAATATTATGTCAAAACCACCTTGGTTTGGATCTGCCTTTAGACCAACAGTTTATAAAGGTCAAAACACAGCAAGAGAAAGCTGGTCTTCTCTTTTCTAAAGAACAATCTCTCATTCATTTCAAGAAATGTTATTAAGAGCCCTCTCTGTAAATCCTGTTCCACTCCCTTAGGATATAGAGACAAAAACAAGACAAATCTTGCCCTAAGGGAGCTTATATTCTTTTTAGGGGAAAGTACAAGTACACAAATAAGAAAATATCATCACTTTAGAAGGGAGAAGCACTAATATTTCTGAAGATAAGGAAAGGGTTGAAGTACAGGATGGTGCTTAGAATGAACCTTGAAGGAAACAAAGAATTTTAAGATGTAAAGTTCAGCATGGAGTGTATTCTGGGCAAGGGAATAGTTTGTAGAAAATATGAAAGCAAAAGTGATGTCACTGCATTTTTAATAAAGACTATTTCTATCTCTGATGAAGTTGAATATTTTTTCACTTGGGTATATCCAAAGGATATTTTCAAAATAAACATTTTTTTCTACCTTAGCTAAATGCTTTAGTTCCTAGCAGCAGAATCTTGTGAATTTATGCATAATTGGTATTGATGATGTTGGTAAGGAACAAAAAAAGAAACTATAAACATCTTGAAACAGATACACAGCATCTACATACACTTTCCAGGATTTTTTTTGAGGATAAAATGAAATAAGATCTACAAAGTGCTTTTTCAGTCTTGGTACTAGCTATTAGTGCTATGATCCTAGCTATTAGTAATCATCATCATAATAAAAGACAAACTGAATTTCTCTTGAAATTTTAGAATTTCAAATTGACCTGGCATGTGAGAAAGATGACTGGAAACATTAGTTTCATACATTTGAAATCTGAAAAGTAAACATGTTTTCAATCCAATTTGGATGTTGATATAGTGGCTAGGAGAGCAAGATTTTTTTTTTTCTAGTAATATACACTTATGGCTTAATCACTTATGGTCTTTTGGTATTTGCTTGTAATAGTAAATCTAGGGAACTAAAATTTAAAAAATGTGTTAGGGCAGCTAGTTGATGTAATGGATAGAGCACCACCCTGAAGTCAGGAGGACCTGAGTTCAAATGTGGCCTCAGACACTTAACACTTCCTAACTGTGTGATCCTAACAATTTTACCAATTGCCTCGGAAAAAAAAAGTTTTTGGCAAAGAGAGGAAAGTAACTGAAAATCTTTATGCTGCATATCAGTGGGATTCAGCATCATGGGGCCATAGATTTAGAACTGGAAGAGACCTTAAAAGTCATCTAATTCTACCTCCTCATTTTGTAGATGAAAAAACTAACACTCAGGGAGAGTAAAAATAGCTTGCCCATTATCATACAATTAGCAAGTATCAGAGGCAAACACAGGTGTACCTGATTTAAAGTCCAGGACTTTAGCTACCACTTAACTGTTCTCTCTGAAGAAGACCTATTATTAATGATAGCATTGGTTCCTTAGGAGCCAAGTGACTTTGGACAAATCAATTCATCTTTCCCAAATTCCAGTTTCTACATCTGTAAAATGAAAGATTTGAATTAAAGGAGCTCAAATTTCACTTTGAGCTCTAATATTCTATAGCTCTGTAAATTACAAATATTTACCAAAAAAAGCAATTTTAGATACATGAAATATTAGTCAAGCAAAAAATTTTGATAATGTTTTAAATGATGAGGTCTTCAATGTTAGGTGTGGTTAGCAGAGGAATTGATAAAAATAATCCCTGAAGCCACTGATAGAGATCCATGGCCCCACTCTCTGGGCAGATTGAAATTCTGTCTGAAATTCAAGTCATGTTAAACTCCTGAGAGATCTGCAGAGATCTGCAGAGATCTGGAGAAGTCTCTCCTTGCTATGCCCTGTCAGGAATCCTAGTCATGGCCCTGAGGATAAACTTTCCCTATAAAATCTATTTATGGGCCGTCCCATGGCTGCTGCCTTCCTTATGTTAGTCAACCAAGGCACTCTGCCTTATGGTGTCTTTCTTCTTATCCATCCCACTCATCCTATGTAGTATCTCCCCTAACTCTCAATTCCATTTCTCTTCTTTACAGTTAACTCCATTTCTCCTCTTTACAATTAACAGTTTAACAGATTACAGTTGGGTACTAAGTCTCTTTCAAGATTTAGCCTGTTAGCTAAGGGCATGCCCCAATCTCATGGAGTGCTCCCTTTCTACAGAATGATTGTGAGTTCCACTGAGACATTTCTTTCATATGCTCTCCCATCTTTCATATTTACCATTCCCTGTGTCTATTGTATCCCTATTTTGTCTGTAACCTCTTTCCTAAATAAATCTACCTTTTGCCAAAGAGAATGGCCATTGTGAATTCTTTACATGACTGAACCCCAACTTTTGGTACCTCCCATCATCTAGCGTCTAGACTACCAAAACGATGATGCTCAAACCACATCATAAATAACTACAGAAATTTCCATGCTGTCCCAATTACCATCTTGAAGATAATTTGCCAAAGTCATTACTTTAGCTGCTTCAATAAAAGTTGAAAAATTAAAGGTTTTTTTTCTTTCCAAATTATTTGAAGAGTAAAATGCTAGAGATAAATAAAATGAATTTTTAAAAGAATTCAAGTTGTTTTTTTTAGGACAACATTTTATACCATAACCATTTTATCCATAACCTCATTATGGATATGAAAGAAACAGTTCTTGGTAAAAAAAAAAAAAAAAAGTTTTTCTTCTTTTATTTAAAAGAAATTCTATAATTTAATACTATTTATATACTGAAGAAAATGAGTGTTAATTTTCACATAGTATCTCCAGATGCATCTGACTCAAATGTGCTTGATCTGGATTTTTTTTAATAGTATGATGACTTAAATAAGAATCAGTAGCCAAGTGGTATAGTGGAGAGAAAAATATATAGTTGGTATAGTTAAAAGTAAAAAAACCTCTCAGTTTAAATCCAGTTTCAAATGTAACTCTGGAAAATTTGTAACTATATAACTCTGGGCAAGTAATTTAACCTCCATCTACTTCAGTTTCCTCAACTGTAAAATGGAGAATAGCACCTAAGTCATAGGAGCATTGCTAGGAAGAGCTGAGATAATATTTTAAGCATTTAGCACAACTCTTGTTATATAATATATGCTTAATAAATGTTAACTCCCTTCCTTTCTTTCTTAAAGAAACAATGGTATAACAAACTGCCAAATGACAATTATGTATATAGAGAGGGACAGTATGCACAATCTTACAGTCTGGGAGTGAACATTGGCTATGTCTTCTCAAAAATAACTCAGCATCCATAGCACTTTCAATCTCAATAATACTATTGTGGGGGGGGGGGAAGTGCATTATAATATTCGCATGAACCAACTATGCTCCTTTAAATATACAAAATAGTGTAAGTTTTTTCTGAAATACACACTTACCTGGAGAAGATGAAGAGCCATACTTTCTCACCTCTTTTTTTGTCCTAACCTTGACTTTACCCACTTTAGGAGCTAAATAATTCTCTTGACTTATGATTAATGTGAAATGGAGGAAATATTTTTTCCCTCCTAAACAAAGTTTATAAAAGAATATTGTCTCCTTTCAGTGAAAAACTATTTATATGTACAAATTTTTATTATAGGCCTTGAGTTTGAATCTTATTTCTAGAATTTACTGTGGTAGCAAGTCATTTAACCTTGCTGTACTTCATTTTCCCACTGATCTTTAAAATATTTTCAAAAATATGCAAGATTATGAATTTATGACTTTTTGAAATATGCAATAGCATATTGAATCAAAAGTCACACTGATAAGAATCTCCATCTTTAACTACTGGCCAGAGAATAGTCTAGCTAATAAGACTGGCTCAGTTATAGTAATTATTGAAATATGAAACTACCAATTTTGTTACATTTACATTGTACTCTAATATGGTGCCCTCAGGATGATAATAGATTAGGATAAGGACTGAACCAGTAATTTTATTGATACAGGGAACTTCTGAATAAAAAGTTCCCAAGGTAAGTCAGTACTTTCTTGACTACTTACAGTATTCAAAAGTTCCCTGAAGCAATGATTAGATAAGTGATTTGCCTAGGTAAGCATGGTTTCCTATTCACTCCCACACATTTGCCTCGGGATAATAATAACGCACACTTAGCACTTCAGAGTTTACAAAGGTTTCCTTACAACTTTACTCAATGAAGCAAGCAGTCAATAAGCATTTTATGCCAGGCAATGTACTAAGCTCTGGAACCAAAGGAAAAAAGTAAAAATAGTCCCTGACTTCAAGGAGCTCAAGGACCAATGGAGGAGAGTATATAGACAATGTACAAACAAAACCTATATAGGCTGAATGGGAGATAATTTCAGAAGGAAGGTAATATTATTGGTCCTTAGTTTTCAAAGAGTACTAATGACATTTCAGGGTGATATCCTGACTTGCATATAAATTAGTTAAATGAGACAGAGTATCACAAAGTCATCAGCCTTACAAAAGTCCAGGTGCAAGACAAAAGTACAGATGACTGGTGATGGCCCAGAATACAGTGGATGACTTTGGCATCTTCTATGTCTTAAGAAGCTCTAAGGACTGCATAGCACCTGCTTCCACCACCTTCATGGCTGTTAATTCCCATCTACCCATTCTACTAGGAGTATTTACATTCTTGAATTAGATATTCCACTAAAGGGTCAAATGGTCTGAAGGTATCAGTTTCCTTCAACCCTGTTTATTCTGTCTACTGAGATGCTCTTCCTGGGATGTGGCCACTGCACATGGAGGCACAGGATGAGAGCTGGGTGACATCAGAGATAGAAGAGCATCCCTGAAAAGTGCTCAGCAAGTCTTCATATTTGAGATGCTAATCCTCCTGGTATACCCCCAGGAAAGTACTATCATCAAGGGAAATTAGGAAAGACCTCTTGCAAAAGGTAGATTTCAGTTGAGACTTGGAGGAAGCTAGGGAAGCCAGAAGTAAAGAAAAAGGAAAGAACATATAAGACACATGAATGTCCAGAGCTAATGTGTGGAATGGCTTGTCCAATTAATAGCAAGGAGATTATTGGTGTCACTGGGTTGAATTATAGGGTATATAGAAAAGAGTAAGATCTTAAAAGACTAGAAAGCAGAAAGAACCTTTACTTTTGAGCCTGGATGTGATAGTCCAGATACTAAGAGTTAGTACAAATATTACTATCTCCATTTTTATAGGTGAGGAAACTGAGATTCAGAGAGATTATCACTTGCTCTTTATCACATACAGCTAAGTGTTAGAATTCAGAAGTCAGCTCAACTAATTCCAAGTCTTTTCTTTTATTTTGTCATTTCCTATTACAAGTTTAGATATATTAGATTTTAAGATATTAAAATTGTTTCCAGACATCTAAATCAAAGCTTGTTACTCAATGCCCTCAGCACTAAGCACTTTGGAGAAGACACAGCAAAAGGGTATGACACAGTCCCTGTCTTCAAGAAATTACTGCTTTGTTTAGGAACAGAGACAAAGCTTGCATATGGAACAACTCTAGAAACTTACAAGAAAGCACCCCAAAAAGTGTGGAGTGATGGTGGAAGGGAAGGTGCTAATGTATAAAACAGACAACAAACATAGGGATTTAAGTGATGAGAAAAATCACTGGTGACTAAGATAACCCTAGAAGGAAGGTTTATTGTGGGGACTAAGAAAAATTGCAGAATTCATATTGGAGGAGAAACAAGGGGAAGGCAATCCACACTAGAGGTATAGTATCACCAAAGGTGAATAAATCAGATGGCTCTGGAGGGGAAAGAGAAACAACCCTCCCTCGCTCAAATCCAGTTCACTTGCATGTCCTGGCATTATCTCCCTGATGTCATGGTCGAGGATTTAAAGTGGGATTTGAACTTGTCTTCTATATTCTAAGTTAAGGACTAAGCTACTCTTCCTTTTAAGAGTGGAGTGCTTTCTTTCTTCTTTTCATCTGAATATGGTCTCTTTCTTCCTTGAAAGGCCAATTTAAATTCTCCTCCTTCAAGAAGCATTATTTGATTCACTTAACTCCCTCTGAATCAATTTCATTCCACTTCCCCAAAGAGTTTTTTGAGTAACTGCAGTATGTTTGTGTTCCATTGAAAATCCTCTTTTCCTTTTACATTTATATATTCTCTAAGCAACCTGAAGAAAGGACCCTAGAGTTCTGCTTTTCTTGAATTGAACCATAGCCCCCAGTACAGTATTCAATACCTAGGAATACCTAGGAATGACTAATTGACTAAAATAATTACAAGATGGCTGTTTTATGGACCATTTCTTATGATTTCACTTATTTAGACACCTAAGAACTCATACTGGCACAAAAGAAAGGGCACTGGCTGTGGTGTCCAAAGACCAGAGTTCAAATATTGCCTTTCATGTTAGCTATCTGTATAATTTCGCCCAAATCATTAATTCTCTGGTACCTTAGTTTTCTCACTTGTAAAATGAAGTGAGCGTATTAAATGTCATTTGTATTACCTTAAAATTCTTGGTCCATGATCCCCTTTCCTGAAATAGGTAATAGGTCACACAGAGAAAATAGTATGATAATTTTTGTTTAGTTATATCTGACTCTTTGTGGTCCTGGGAACAATAACATGCCAGCATTATCCATGGGGTTTTCTTGGCAAAGGCACTTGGATCAGTTTATCATTTTTTTCTCTAGTAAATTAAGGCAAGTAGAAGTTAAATGACTTTCCAGACCAAGGTCACAGAGCTAGTGCATGTTTGAAGCTGGATTTGAACTTTGAGCTTCCTGACTCCAGGTTCAGTACTCTATCCATTAAGCCATCTAACTGTCTCACTAAAAAAATAGGGAAATATAACTATTTGTGGAATGGGGGGGGGGTTGTGTGTGTGTATCTTTTTATGCATATACACTCAGTTTTAGATGAGGACTTAAAATATATTGTTACAAAAGCAATTTCTTTGTACAGCAACTTCTCATTTTTAGTGTAAATGAGGTTCCAGAAAGCATTTGTCCTAAAAATTGAACTCCACCTAACTATTTTTCTGTGTCTCTTTTATTGATTCATTATTGTATTGATTCATTGCTCACTACATTCTTTAAAAAGAAAACAAAGAGAGGACTGAACCCTAGAAAGTACCTTGTACAGCACAATCTGCAGCAGCCAGGGAATGCTTAATGCCAGATAAGTCTCTTCTAGCTCTATATTCTAATGACTTGTTGCTGCCTCTTTTAAGATATCTCCTCCTCTCAAAATTTTATAAAAAAGGTTTTTGTGTGGTCCCTTGAACTTTTTTTTATTTTAATACCTGGCATAATGAGACCATGCCTTATTGCTTTTCAGAATACATTTGCTCTTCCCCCTTCTCCTTTCATGCCCATCTTCACAAACTAAAAGGATGTCCTAATTGAGTTGAATTGTAAGGCTATTTTCTATGACTTGGTTCTTGCTAAAAATTTTTTTATGTGCACATAGAGCAAGTGCATAATGGTGTCTATCATAACGTAATAATAAATTAATAGTGGTGAAATGGAACTAAGAATAGAAAAAAAAAACAAACTACAAGAACCATGTTTATCTTTCAATTGGCAAAAAATATACATAAGATTGTGACTTGGCATTCCATCTCAGAGGAAGAAATTTAAAATTACTTCCTGCATCATCAGTTCACTGATCATAACCCTGTAGATGTAAAAACTATACTGAGTATGTTCTTCCTGACTCCTGGATACAATGGATTGTGCTGAAATGAAAATAATAAGAGAAAGACATAAACTCCCACGTCCCATTTAAATTTGGTTTTATTTTAGTACATTTAATATCAAGATCATTTCTGAATATAGCTGAACACACACTCTCGCATCTTAAATTGAACCCTTCTTTGAAAACAAGAAAAATAGGTGAGCAAAACATAATCATGTATGATATTATATACAACATTCTAGTGTTGCATATTTTAGCATTGCATATTTTCCAGGACCAAGAGTAGTTGTTTTCATTACTCAAAGTTGGACCTTTTTTTAAAAAAATTCATATTCTTTCTACTTCAATTGTTATATTCACCATGTTTTTTCTTTCTATTTTTTTTTTTTTTTCTTCAGGGTCTTCTTAGTTCACCTAGAATCATAGAATTTGTGTGTCAAAAAACTCTTTAGAGATCATCTATTGTAACATGTATCCATCATCACACATGAATAAAACTAGTCAATCTTAGCTGGAAGATCTTTCTGTCTCAGTTCATAAAAATCTCCCCATATTTTTTCTGAATTCCTGATATTTTTTCTTTATTTAAATATTAAATTTGATAAAATTAAATTATGTTAATAAAATTATCTATAATATATAAAATAATAATATTAAATTATTTTAATAAAAAATAACTTTTAAATAATTGTGGACTCAAAAGGCAGGAGAATTTTGTTCCCTTCTTTTCACTTAATTCTCTTTAGACTCATAAAATCAGACTAAGGGGAAAGTCTAACTTCTAATGAGAGGAGGATAGCATCTTTTTCTTCACATTCACAGGCACACTGACCTCCTGTCCCAATGCCCTATATATGATTAACTTAAAGCTTAGTTTGACTTATGTGTAAGATCTTCCCAAAAGTGAACCATGGAAAGATTTCAATATACAATATTAATTAGAAATGGGACAGATACTTCTTACATACAAAAGAATTGCTTACATAAATGTTCACATCAATAGTAAGATTTAAACAGCTAACTAAAACAGTAGCAGTAATGACTATTGGTCTGTCATGCTGATCTGTTGAGACAAACTTTATTATAGAAGCAGCTTGTGGGATTATTGAATAAACTTCATTACATTTCACTTGAGCTCTATACCAACCTAGAATTCAACATGTACAGCCAGGTAGTCCAAGGGACTGAACTCTAGTTTTTGTCAGTGTCTTTTTCAAAACAGACACTTCCTCTCTCATCAGGCAATACTACCCAATTGTCCCAGGACATCTAAACCTCTTGAGAGCATAAGATCATCTCCAAGATGACCTACTCAAAAAAAAAAATTCAAAATAGAAAAGGTAGCCAAGTCATGTCTAAGTTATGGTTCACCTAGTTGAATCTCTCTGTTCTAGCTGACACATAAAAGAAGTTGCCATGAGACCAAAATAGAGGAAATAATCCTATTTTTTAGCCCTGTTAACCATATTCTTTCTCCATCATGAACAGGCTCAGGAACTATTCTGTAACTATGCAGAAAGTCAAAAGCTTTTTTTGATTAAATGCTTAAATGAACTATTTGCTCATTTCTAATAAGGAAACTGTTTCATCATCTCAAAGAAGAGCCTTTAGTGAGCCAGTGCATACATGACCACCTGGAAGTTGGTGGGATAGTTCTATCTAAATCCTGTTCAAATTTCAGTTATAAAATAATAACTATTCCATTATTATGCCATGGGCACCCATTTTCTTTGCTACTACTGAAAGTGTTGCTATGAATATTTTCATGTAAGTATAGAAAGAATTGACCATAATGTGATTATTATGTATCTAAGGGTATGAAGAGCTTAGTCATTTTTTCTCAAGAATTCCAAATTATTTCCAAATGCTTAGACCAAGTCATGGCTCCAATAATAGCACATTAATTAGACTTGCTAATTGGGGGTGGGGTGGGGTGGAGGCAGGCAGGGTTAAAGTGACTTGTTCAGCATCACACAATTATTGCCTGAGGCTGGATTTCAACTCAGATCCTCTTGACTCCAGAGCTAGAGCTGTATTCATTGTGCTACATATCAGTCCCTGAGACTATTAAAAAAAAAAAAACAAAAACAAAAACAAAAAAACTGAAATATATTGTCTATGTTTTTCTCTCAGTGTTGTCAATCGTTTATCCTAGTTTGTTCTTTCTTACTCCATAATATCATGCCGACCTCTAAAGCCCTAAAGCACTTGAAAAAAAATATGTTTGCTTGGGGATTAAATACTTGGAAAACATTTTCATAAGACTTTCTTGAATCTTAAGTAGTGCTTATTGTGAAAATATAGGAGTGCTAGTATGGTCATAAGGCTTTTGTTTTAACCTTAAGGTTGCCTTAAAGCAAAAAATACTTTTCCCCCCTGCTGTGTTTACTTGAATTGCTTTGCAATTACTTCTTATCAATATAAATAACTATATTATGTTCTGGGCATCAATGTTGAACCAAATTTCTGAAATTTTAAACAATCAACTTTTCACAATGAAATCAAATGTAGAAAACCTCAGGGGCTTCCATGATTGATTTTTCTTAGAGCTGCAAAAATGCTCATGAAGTAACAAAATGGAACAAATGAAAACCCCAAAAATCATTAGATGTGATATTTGGAGAGATGAGCCCATTTTTTTAAGGAACAAAACAGCAACTAGAAATTCTTATTGCCCCAGGTCTACTATGCCAACTCACCCATTGAACTTTTCATAGACACAGATTTTTCAAAATGTAAAACCATTCAAAACTTCAAAAGGAAACCGGCCTTTAGCCAGAAGTAAATTCTGTGTATGAGTGAGACAATGGACTGATTTTTCTAAAGCATACAAGAGACTGGATCTTATTACACTAAAAAATTAACTGTAGCTGTATCAGAAGTGGTCAACTTAGCTGCAAGAGTGAAAGCATGAAACTTCTGTAGTCACCAGTTTTCTGTTCATCAAAGTCCGAGTGACTTTTATATAAGGTGAATGAAGACCAAAAATAACTACCCTCTACAATACTGTCCTCTTTTTCCAAGATTTTTTTAATGAGTAATGAGAAGCTGAAAACTGTCTCTCATTTTCTGACCCAGTTGATTTGATTTACAGATGACATGACAGAAATAGTTCTTTCAAAGTGTGCTGGACTCAAGGAAAAAAAAATGCTCCCTAAATGTCCATAGGGAGTTCCAAAGGGCATCTTGACAATGCACAATGTAAAGCAAAAATGTCAAACACAGAGACTGAGCTTCTGAGAGCCAAGATGGTGGAATAAGTAGTAAATCACAGTAACTCTGTCATGTTCATCTCTGGGCAACCATAAAATAGGCAATTCCTAGAATAGCAGAACTAGCAAAGAGACAGGGTGAAACAATTTTTAACTCTGGAAAAGTTAACAGGAGGAATCCATCTCACTTGGATAAAGGCTAAGGTATCATCCAGGACAGAACATTATCCTGAGAGCTGGCAATAAGCCCCACCTCAGCAACTAATAGGAAATCATGAGTTCCAACACGAGAGTGGGCAAACACCAACACCAGAATCGCTCCCCTCTATGTGCTTTGGGATAGTCAGGGAAGCCAGCAGACTACAGCTCCTGGGACCACTATGTGCTTCAGGGTATCTCCATGCCTGTTTGCAGACCCCCTCGTGCTTTAGCACAGCCCCAGCAAATAGATATGTGAGTCCTGTGAGTCCCTAAGCAAACAGGCAACTACTGGCATTAATAAACCTGACAGGCTTCCACATGGCACCAATAAACTGGCAGCCTCCAGGGGCCAAAACTCTACTTGCTTCAATGGAGCCCCTCAGGAAATGTAGAAACACTCTATCCAGCGTTGGCACATGCCAGACACCATCACTAGAACTCTAGCTCAGTACTAGGTAAGATTCCAGACTCCTACAGTCTCTAGCAGCACTAGTTACTCTCCACCTGAACCCCTCAATGCAGCACCAATCATGAAAACTCCTTGGGGGCCTCAGGAAAACATTAGTGCAGGACCAGGTAGATATACAGGGCTTGTAGATATTAGCACAAGAAACCTGAGACAGTGTCCCTTCCACACTGGGAGCAGAGCTCAAACTTAACAGAAAAAAAAAAAAAAAAAGCCCCAACAAAGGAAAGAAGAAAGGAAGTAAGGAAGGGAAGCAGGGAGGGAGAGAGGGAAGGAAAGAGAGAGAAATGAGCTTAAAAATAATTTGACCATAGAAGTTATTATTATAACAGGGAAGACCAAAACACAAGCTCAGAAGAGATCAATAATGTCAAAATTCCAATGGACAAACCCTCCCCCCCAAATGGGAACTTAAAGAGAATTCATGGAAGGACTCAAAAAGGGACTTAAGAACCGTATCAAAGAGATAGAAAAAAAAATTGGGGAAGGGAATGATAATGATGCAAGGGAATTATGGGTTTGGGAAAGTCAACAGCTTGGAAAACTTTAAAAGTAAAATTGGCTAAATAAAAAAGATGATGCAAAAATCCACTGAAGAAAACAACTCCTTAAAGAGCACAATTGACTAATGGAAAATAAAGTACAAAAGCTAATTGAGAAAAAACACATCTTGAAAGTTAGAATTTTGGGCAAGTGGGAAACTAATGACTAAAAATCAATCAAACAAAATTTTAAAAATGAAAAAATGGAAGAAAATATAAAATACCTCATTGGAAAAACAACTGACCCAGAAAATAGATCCAGGAGAGATGATCTTACAATCATTTTATTAACTAAAAGTCAAAATCAAAAGGAGGATCTGAACATCATCTTCCAAGAAATTTTCAAGAAAAACTGTCCTTATATCCTGGAACCAGAGAGTAAAATACACATTGAAAGAGTTCACCAATAACTTCAGGAAAAGACCCCCAAATAAAAACTTCAACGAACGTTAGAGCCAAATTTCGGAACTATTAGGTCAAAGTAAAAATACTGCAAGTGGCCAGAAAAATACAGTTCAAATATTGGTGAGTCACAATCAGTATTAAAAAGACTGCAACATCAAATAATTAGAAATCATGGAGCATGATATTCCAGAAGGCAAAGCAGCTAGGACCACAACTAGGAATCACCAATCAGAGAAAAATTAAGTATAATATATAAAGCTGTGGGCGGGAATAGAAATGGTCAGTGAAAGAGAAAGAGTATTTGTTTCATGAGGAGAAAATCAGAAGTAAATAAAAAATTTGACTTCCAATATCAAGATCCAAAAGAAACATAAACATGTGAGAAAGAAAAAGAAAATATGAAGGATGTATATATATATATATATATATATATATATATATATATATATATATATATGATATACATAATATATATATACATATATTATATAAAAATATAAAGGATTCAATAGAGTTTTACATCCCTATATGGGAAAATGCTACTTGTAATTCTTTTTTAATAAAACTTTTTATTTTTGAAACATATGCATAGATAATTTTCAGCATTCATCATTGCAAAATCTTGTTTTCCAATTTTTTTTTCTCTTTCCCTCTCTCCCATCCTTTTCCCTAGAGGCAGCAAATACTTGTAATTCTTAAAAATTGCATCATTAATAATACAGCTAGAAGGAATATACATAGATAAAGTGTATCGATACAAGATGAATTTGAAGAAATGACATTTAAAAAATTAAGGGACAAGAAAGAGGAGTATACTCCATGCAGAAGAAAAGGAAAGGTAGAATGGTAAAAATTATTTCACATGAAGAAATGGGAAAAGCCTATTACAGAGGAAGAGACCAATGGAAGGCTGCCATTGAGCATAATTTATACTTTACTTCCATTTACTTCTATTATCTCAGAAAGAGAATAATATATGAAATCAGTTAGCTATAGAAATCTATTTTATAAGACAGAAGTAGAGGATAGGAGATTAAGGAAAGGGGGATAAGGTGAGACTAACAGAAGGGAGGGAAGATTAGGGAAAGGTGGTAAATAGAAGCAAAACATTGGGGAGGGGAGGGGTGAAAGGATAGAGAGGAAAATAGAAGGAAAATCAAGATGAAGACAATTATAGAGGTAGTGATTATAACTGTGAATGTGCAAATTAGAAGAGCAAGAAATAATCTATATATCCAACATTGTAGTGGGGAAGAATTCCTGATGAAACAAGAAATAAAAAACATTATGAAATGTAAAATGTATAATTTTGAATATATTAAAATAAAAAGAGTTTGTATAAACAAAATCAAGATAACCAAGATTAGAAGAAAACAGAAAACTGAGAAACAATCTTTATAAGCAAAAGCTTTAATATATTTCTCAAATATATAAAGAACTGGGTCAAATTTGTAAGAATAAAAGTCTTTCCCCAATGGATAAATGGTCAAAGAATATAAATAGAAATTTTTCAGATGAAGAAATCAAAGCTTATTATAGGCATATGAAGAAGTGCTCTAACTCACTTTTAATTAGAGAAACTCAACTTAAGGCAACTGAAATACCACTTCACACCTATCAGATTGGCTAATATTACAAAAAAGAAAAGTGATAAATGTTGGGAAAGAATGAGGGAAAATTGGGACACTAATGTACGTTTGGAGATATTGTGAACTGATCCAATTATTTTGATGAGTAATTTGGAACTATGCCCAAAGGGCAAATGACCAGAAAAGCTGCCTTGAATCCCTCCAAAATCATAAAATAAGGAAAAAGACATATATGTACAAAAATATTTCTAGCAGCCTTTTCCTAGTGACAAAATTGTGGGAATTAAGGGGTAATACCCCAACAATGGGGTAATAGTTGAACAAGCTGTGATACATCAATGTAATAGAATACTATCAGATAATAAAAAATAATGAACGGGAATATTTCAAAAAAACTTGAAAAGACTTGTATGAACTAATGCAAAGTGAATTAGCAGGAAAAAAATTTTTTTTTTACACAGTATCAACATTGTACGATCAACTATAAAAAACTCAGCTCTTCTTCCCACCACAATGATCTAAGACAAATACAAACGACTCAGGAAAGAAAATTCTGTCCACATCCAGATACAAAAACAGATAAGACTCTGAATGAAGATTGAGGCATATTTTTCCAGTATATTTTGTCTCATGGTTTATTTTTCCTTTTGGTCTATTTCTCTTTTACAACTATGATTGATAGAGAAATATGCTTTACAAGATTGAACATGTATAAACTATATCAAATTGCCTATCATCTTTGAAAGAAGGAAGGGGAGAGAAAGAGAAACAAATTTGAACTCAAAATCTTATAAAAATAAATGCAAAAATTATTGACATAATTGGAGGAAAAATAAAATGATATTAAAGATGTGTCAGATATGTAAACTGCTGGTGACTAGCAGTCTCTGGGGCACCGGAGTATGGTTCAAGCCAGATTAAAATGTAATTAGGAAATATTTAACAGATAAACAAATCAGCAAACAAACAAAAGAAATTTGGAAACACCAATGGTTTTCTAAGTCAAAAAAATATCACCTACAGGGATCCTTCTGTACATTTTTTTGGGGGTGTGTGTGTGTGTGTGTGTGTATGTGTGTGTGTGTGTGTTTAACATCACTGGTAGAAAGAACAACAGCTTTGGAATCAGTGGTCCTGGCTTTATTTTCTGCCACTGAACATGGGCTACAATTTCCTCTTCTATAAAATGAAGGGGTTAGGTTATATCTTGGATTTCAGGTCTATAATCCTATAGTAGGTTCATCTAAAGGTCCTATTTGTATATCTTCCCCTTCCAACTTTCACCTGGACCTGATTCTAGCACCCTCAGATAGCTGTAGTATTCCCCTGAACACTAAGAACAAAAAAATATTCCTACAACATCTATGCTATGTAGATAATTGATTTATGGGTTTTAAAGAATTAGTCCATTTGTAGTCCTTAAAGTTGATTCACAATTTCTATAATCTATAATCCAGAACTCTTCTTTGAGTTTATGTACAAAGCAGTTCATTTTTGGTCAGTTTTCCTCAAATTACTCGTTGCCTAGAGTCCTTATTTAAGTTTTTTGCTGGGCATCTCAGAACCTTGTAAAAGGATCATCAGCTGTGTACTACCACCTCAGGCAAACCACAAGCACTAATGATATGTATAAAAATAAAATGAAGCCATTATTTTACTCTACAAAAAGTAAAAAAAAAATGTTATGAAATGTACTACCAAAAACATCTTCAGATTTTTCTTTTCTGATAAATCATATAAAATATGCACACATTTCATATAAGATTCCATTCTAATATGTGGCAATCTAGTGAGTCTACTTCAGTCCATTAATTATTATATTTACTAGTATAGTATGTAACATGTGATATAATTTTTTTTTTTAAAGTAAGGAAAAAGTAAGCTTAAGAAAAAAGGGGAAAGGACTCAAGAGGTCCTAGTATTGAGATATCCCTCAGGTTCTGACATATGTGCCTCACTCCCATGATACTTTAAATTTGAGTACCCTCTATCTAGGGGCACTTGTGTATGCACTTCCCTATTTAAGAGAAATCATTTTTTAATTAATTAATTTTTTTTTTTTTTGTTATACCACCATAGTGCATGTCTTTTCTAAAAGTTAATATAATTCTGTTGGTTTTTGTTCAGTAAATTCAGTCCTGTCTGTCTCTTCATGATTTCATTGGGGTTGTCTTGACAAAGATACTGCAATGGTTTGCTATTTCTTTCACCAACTCATTTTACAATAGAGGAAACTGAGGGAAACAGGGTTGATGACTTGCCCAGGATCACAAGGCTAATTAATGTCTGAGGCCAGATTTGAGCTCCTGAAGATGAGTCCTCCAAGTTCTAAACTTAGTGCTCTATCTGCTGTGCTACCTAGCTAAAGTCCATACATAATCAAGACTGCTCTTTCCCTCCATGGATTCTGTTTTCATGGCATTTTATATATTCCTCAAGATTTATATGAATAGGGGGGGGGGCGGAGCCAAGATGGCGGAGAAGAAACACACGACTCAGTGAACGTCCTCACTCCCTCACAACCAATTAGATAAATTAAGTCTCAAAATTAGCTCAGGACTGATAGATACCACAAGGACTGGAAGCACGACTTACCAGCTGAAGAGAATCTGGAGTTTCAACAGGAAAGGTCAGTTCTCAGGGGAGGAATAAGAAAGACCAGCACAGACGGTGGGGTAGGGGCACACTGCGCCCATTGCGCTGGGAGGGGCTCTGGGATCAGAGAAGCCACTGAGGTAAAGGAATCTGGCACAGGCTGTTAGCTCTTCTCTGCTAATTATTTAGCAGTTCAGAAGAGAAAGCCAAAATATTTTAAAACTCAGATTAGATTTCCCCCCCCCCCCACCCTGGGGGTGACTCGGCAGACTCGGCACCAGGGGGTGTGGCCTCAGCTACCTCCTGAGAATAGTTAAGAGACTGACAAGTGGGTGGATACGGCCCAAGGCAACACACAAGGCCTAGCTTAGCTGGAGGGAGTGGAACTCAGCTCCAGGAAGTCCCAGAGAAGCGGAACCTTTGACTAGGGACCGTGGTTTCTGGCAGACACTTCCAGTTTGAGCGCAGGGGCTTCTCACGTCACCTGCTGCAGACATCCACTCCCCACCCGGACACATAGGCTGAGCTTCTTGCTGTCTTCACTATTCTACGCCCTCAAAGCACAGCAGTGCTAATCACCTCTGAGGCGCTTCCAGGGAGGGGGTGGGGAACTCTCTCCCAGAGCTCTCTCTTAGCGCGGGCGCAGGGGCCTCTGCATCCATCCGGTCTGGGAGGAAGCTGGTAAAGAAGTAAATAATTTCCTACCCCAGGGACAGACCCCAAAACATTTTTTAAGTATGAGCAAAAAAGCTAGAAAAACTATAGATTCCTTCTATACAGAGAAAGAGCGGGTGTCCAACCCCGAGGAAGTTGACAGCAGAGAATCAGATAACAACCTAAAGGGGAACGATTCCTGCCCCCCATCACATAACTCTCTCCTAGAAGAGACTCTTAAGAAATTGAGGGAGATCGAAGAAAAATGGGGCAAGGAAAGGGAAGTTATGATAGAGAATAACAACGTCCTGAAATTGGAGTTGGAAAAAATAAAGAATTCACAGGAGATGCAGGGAAACAAAATTAGTGAATTAGAAAAGGTTAAAAAAACACAGGAAAGTAGGATTTCTGAATTGGAAAAGATAAAAAAGTCTCAAGAAAATAGAATTTCTGAATTGGAAAAAGAAAATAATTCTCAAAAAAAAAAAATTAGGGAAATGGAAAAAAATTCAATAGAGCAAAATAATTCATTTAAAAACGAAATTGGGCATTTACAAAAAGAACTAAAAACTGTGAAAGAAGAAAATAACTCCTTAAAAGTCAGGATGGAACAAATAGAAATGAATGATTCACAGAGAACCCAAGAATCAGTCAAACAAAACAAAAAAAATGAGAAGCTGGAGAACAACGTCAAATACTTACTGGGAAAATCTATAGACCTGGAAAATAGATCTAGGAGAGATAATCTGCGGATTATTGGACTTCCAGAAAACTATGACCAAAAAAAGAGCCTAGATTCTATTTTACAGGAAATTATCAAAGAGAACTGTCCAGAGATAATAGAAACAGAAGGGAAAGTAGATGTGGAAAGAATTCATCGAACTCCTTCTGAAATAGACCCTAAAAAAAGAACACCACGGAATATTGTGGCTAAGCTGCATAATTACCACACAAAGGAGAAAATCCTGCAAGCAGCTAGAAAAAAACAATTTAAATACCAAGGTGCCACAATAAGGGTCACCCAAGATCTGGCTGCCTCCACATTAAAAGATAGAAGGGCCTGGAACCTGATATTCCGTAAGGCAAAAGATCAAGGACTGCAACCAAGAATGAACTACCCAGCTAAGTTTAGCATCTTTTTCCACGGAAGAAGATGGTCATTCAATGAAACAGAGGAATTCTATATGTTTCTAAGAAAAAAACCAGACTTAAACAAAAAATTTGATCTACATCCACAAGACTGAAGAAAAACAGAAAAAGGTACACAGAACCCTTGAGAACTGTAACTCTGTTGTGGGTATATAAAAAATACTCAAGGATAATTTGATTTTACTGACATAAAAGAAAAAAAGGGGGGTGTAGTAAAGGGAAGGAGGTCGGTTCAGAAAAAGGGGAAGGAGTGATAAAAAGAGGGAAACTACATCCCAGGAAGAGACATAGAAAATACACCATATCTGAGGGAACTTAGTGAGGGGGAGAATCATTGTGTGAATCTTACTCTCATCAGAAGAGGCTCAAAGAGTAAATAATTAACATATTTGTTTTTCAGAGAATTTTCTCTCACCTCATTAAAAGGGGGGAGAGGAAAAGGGAAAAGGAAAAGGGGAATAAGTGAAGGGACTTGGAGGGAGGGGGGAGGGATCCTAAAAAAAAAAAAAAAAAAAAAAAAGAGGGAGGGTTGCGCGTCACAAGGGGGGTCTGTAAATTAAATATCGGGGAGGGGGATCAGGGGGGTCAAGGGAAAAAAGCATAATCTGGGGATAATACGATGGCAGGAAATACAGAATTAGTAATTTTAACTGTAAATGTAAATGGGATGAACGATCCCATCAAACGGAGACGGATAGAAGATTGGATCAAAAAGCAGAACCCTACAATATGTTGCCTACAGGAAACACACTTAAAGCAGGGAGATACATACAGAGTAAAGGTAAAAGGTTGGAACAGAGCCTATTATGCTTCAGGTAAAGCCAAAAAAGCAGGGGTAGCTATCCTTATCTCAGATCAAGCAAAAGCAGAAGTAGATCTCGTTAAAAAAGATAAGGAAGGAAACTATATCCTGCTGAAAGGTAGCATAAATAATGAAGCCATATCAATACTAAACATATATGCACCAAGTGGTATAGCATCTAACTTTCTAAAGGAAAAGTTAAGAGAACTGCAAGAAGAAATAGACAGTAAAACTATAATAGTGGGAGATCTCAACCTTGCACTCTCAGATTTAGACAAATCAAACCACAAAACAAACAAGAAAGAAATTAAAAAAGTAAATAGAACATTAGAAAAACTAGGTATGATAGACCTTTGGAGAAAACTGAATGGCAATAGGAAGGAATATACTTTCTTCTCAGCAGTTCATGGGTCCTATACAAAAATTGACCATATACTAGGACATAAAGATCTCAAAATTAAATGTAGGAAGGCAGAAATAATAAATGCCTTCTTCTCAGATCACAATGCAATAAAAGCTACATTCAGTAAAAAGTTAGGGGTAAATAGACCAAAAAGTAATTGGAAACTGAATAATCTCATCTTAAAGAATGACTGGGTGAAAGAGCAAATTATAGAAACAATTAACAATTTCACCCAAGATAATGATAATGATGAGACATCATATCAAAATCTTTGGGATGCAGCTAAAGCGGTAATAAGGGGAAATTTTATATCTTTAGAGGCTTATTTGAAGAAAATTGAGAAAGAGAAGATTAACGAATTGGGCTTACAACTTAAAAGGCTAGAAAAAGACCAAATTATAAACCCCCAACCAAAAATTAAACTCGAAATACAAAAATTAAAAGGAGAAATCAATAAAATTGAAAGTAAAAAAACTATTGAATTAATAAATAAAACCAAGAGTTGGTTTTATGAAAAAGCCAATAAAATAGATAAACCTTTGGTAAATTTGATCAAAAAAAAGAAAGAGGAAAATCAAATTGATAGTCTTACAAATGAAAAGGGGGATCTTTCCACCAATGAAGAGGAAATTAGAGAAATAATAAGGAGTTACTTTGCCCAACTTTATGCCAATAAATTTGATAACTTAAGTGAAATGGATGACTTCCTCCAAAAATATAGGCTCCCTAGATTAACAGAGGAGGAGATAAATTGCTTAAATAGTCCCATTTCAGAAAAAGAAATAGAACAAGCTATTAATCAACTCCCCAGGAAAAAATCCCCAGGGCCAGATGGATTCACATGTGAATTCTACCAAACATTTAAAGAACAATTAGCCCCAATGTTATATAAATTATTTGAAAAAATAGGGGATGAAGGAGTCCTACCAAATTCCTTTTATGACACAGACATGGTACTGATACCTAAACCTGGTAGATCGAAAACTGAGAAAGAAAATTATAGACCAATCTCCTTAATGAATATTGATGCTAAAATCTTAAATAAGATATTAGCAAAAAGACTTCAGAAAATCATCTCCAAGATAATACACTATGATCAAGTAGGATTTATTCCAGGAATGCAGGGCTGGTTTAATATTAGGAAAACTATTAATATAATTGACCATATTAATAATCAAATTAATAAGAACCATATGATCATCTCAATAGATGCAGAAAAAGCATTTGACAAAATCCAACATCCATTCCTACTAAAAACTCTTGAGAGTATAGGAATAAATGGATTATTCCTTAGAATAATCAGGAGTATATATTTAAGACCGTCAGTAAGCATAATATGCAATAGAAATAAACTGCAACCTTTCCCAGTAAGATCAGGAGTGAAACAAGGTTGCCCACTATCACCATTACTATTCAATATAGTACTAGAAACGCTAGCCTCGGCAATAAGAGCCGAGAAAGAGATTCAAGGAATTAGAGTAGGAAATGAGGAAATTAAACTATCACTTTTTGCAGATGACATGATGGTATACTTAGAGAACCCCAAAGACTCTGCTAAAAAGCTACTAGAAATAATTCAAAATTTCAGCAAAGTGGCAGGATACAAAATAAATCCACATAAATCCTCGGCATTTTTATATATCACTAACAAAATGCAACAGCAAGAGATACAAAGAGAAATTCCATTCCAAACAAATGTTGAGAGTATAAAATATTTGGGAATCCATCTACCAAAGAAAAGTCAGGAATTATATAAGAAAAATTACAAAACACTTGCCACAAAAATAAAATCAGATTTAAATAATTGGAAAGACATTCAGTGCTCTTGGATAGGCCGAGCGAATATAATAAAGATGACAATACTCCCCAAACTAATCTATTTATTTAGTGCTATGCCAATCAGACTCCCAAGAAACTATTTTAATGACCTAGAAAAAATAACAACAAAATTCATATGGAAGAATAAAAGGTCAAGAATTGCAAGGGAACTAATGAAAAAAAACTCAGAGGAAGGTGGTCTAAGTGTACCTGATCTAAAGCTATATTATATAGCAGCAGTCACCAAAACCATTTGGTATTGGCTAAGAAATAGACCGGTAGATCAGTGGAACAGATTAGATACAAAGAACAAAAAAGGGTACATCTATAGCAATCTAATCTTTGACAAACCCAAAGATTCCAACATTAGGGATAAAAATTCATTATTCGGAAAAAACTGTTGGGAAAACTGGAAATTAGTATGGCAGAAATTAGATATGGATCCACACTTAACACCATATACCAAGATAAGATCAAAATGGGTCCATGATTTAGGCATAAAGAGGGAGATAATAAACAGATTAGAGGAACAGAGGATAATCTACCTCTCAGACTTGTGGAGGAGGAAGGAATTTATGACCAGAGGAGAACTAGAGATCATTATTGATCACAAAATAGAAGATTTTGATTACATCAAACTAAAAAGTTTCTGTACAAATAATGCTAATGCAAACAAGATTAGAAGGGAAGTAACAAATTGGGAAAATATTTTTAAAAACAAAGGTTCTGACAAAGGTCTCATTTCCAAAATATATAGAGAACTGACCATAATTTATAAGAAACCAAACCATTCTCCAATTGATAAATGGTCAAAGGATATGAACAGACAATTCTCAGAGGAAGAAATTGAAACTATATCCACTCACATGAAAGAGTGTTCCAAATCACTACTGATCAGAGAAATGCAAATTAAGACCACTCTGAGATACCACTACACACCTGTCAGATTGGCTAAGATGACAGGAACAAATAATGACAAATGTTGGAGGGGATGTGGGGAAATTGGGACACTAATACATTGCTGGTGGAGTTGTGAAAGAATCCAGCCATTCTGGAGAGCAATCTGGAATTATGCCCAAAAAGTTATCAAACTGTGCATACCCTTTGACCCAGCAGCGCTACTACTGGGATTATATCCCAAAGAAATACTAAAGAGCGGAAAGAGACATATATGTGCCAAAATGTTTGTGGCAGCTCTTTTTGTTGTAGCTAGAAACTGGAAGATGAATGGATGTCCATCAGTTGGAGAATGGTTGGGTAAATTGTGGTATATGAAAGTTATGGAATATTATTGCTCAGTAAGAAATGACCAGCAGGAGGAATACAGAGAGGGTTGGAGAGACTTAAATCAACTGATGCTGAGTGAAATGAGCAGAACCAGAAGATCACTGTACACTTCAACAACGATACTGTATGAGGATGTATTCTGATGGAAGTGGAAATCTTCAACATAAAGAAGATCCAACTCACTTCCAGTTGATCAATGATGGACAGAGGTAGATACACCCAGAGAAGAAACACTGGGAGGGGAATGTAAATTGTTAGCACTAATATCTGTCTGCCCAGGTTGCATGTACCTTCGGATTCTAATGTTTATTGTGCAACAAGAAAATGATATTCACACACATGTATTGTACTTAGACTATATTGTAACACATGTAAAATGTATGGTATTGCCTGTCGTCGGGGGGAGGGAATAAGGGAGGGGGGGTAATTTGGAAAAATGAATACAAGGGATAATATTATAAAATATATATATATATAATAAAAAAAAATTAAAAAAAAAAAAAAGATTTATATGAATATTCTGTGGTTGAGGCTTCACCTTTTGAGAAAACCACATATTCACAAATGAAAGCGGTTTATCCCCTTGATCACATAAACTCATAGTTGTGGAGGACAAGATCCAGGTTTTCTCTTTGTTTAAGAACTCCACCTCTCATTTCTCAGTCCAGATATTCACCACTCTAGTCCTCTAAATGCTTTCTATCTAGTCAGTTCTTCATTTCTCTATTATTTCTCCACCGACATCATAAGCTCATTACTTATCTATGATCCCTCTCTTAGTTCTGTTCTCTTCTTTCCCTTTTCTGGCACATGTCTGTGTCCATTCTAAATTAACTTAACTGTCAGGTCAGTATATTCCCTGTTAAAGACCAAATCTGAGGAAATATCTCAGATCTACAATATCCCAGGAAACAGATGTGATCAAAGTTGTGGATTAGCTATCATTAAGGATGTTTGCCTATTTTATAGATCTATTCAGAACCACATCTTTACCTTGTTTTGTTGTTCGGATCACACTCCTTAAATTTCTTTATTAAAAGAAAAATATTATAATGATCATCTTTCTTATAAGATTATAAGTCTCTGCTATGAAGTCATGTGGTTGAGCATACATTTTGAATATCATTTCCATGAAATTAATTGGCTTTGAAATTTAACACTTTCCCAATCTAAGTTACATGTGTTCAAAGATAAAGAATATGTAGATTTTTATTTGGGGAGAAGGGAATACTCAGCAGAAAAGGGAAATAGACTCAATTAGAGTTTTAAACTGTCCAAATCAGAAGATCATTATTGCATTAGACAAAGATAGCCACAACCCACTGATGCTATTAATTCTTTTTTGGTGAATTAACTAGGTTATTGGTAAGCAAGTGCCAACTATAAGACTTTGTTTTTCTATGTGATTTTTTTCCATCCAGCCTGCCTGAAGCAGCAGTAATCTCTGAGGGAAAGAGTAGAGGAAGCTCAGGTTAGGGAAGTCAGCTATCATCTTGATCACCATCTCCCCTAAAACCAAAATGGAAACAGTTCAGTATTCTAAACGCAAGAACCTAGGAATTGCCAGCCAAATAATGAGACCTATTTTCAACCCATAAATGATACAGATGATGTAAGGGGGACCACTTTTCTCATTACCATCAGCAGCAATTAGTCCTCAATAATTCTCAATAAGCCTAGGAACCCTGGGCATGGGAGCACCCTTTAGTCCATCATTCTTGCATCTAGTCTACCTTTCCAGCCATCATTCAAGGAAGCATATCTTTTTTTTTTTATTAATTTTATAATTATACATTTTTTGACAGTATATATGCATGGGTAATTTTTTTTTAAACATTATCCCTTGTATTCATTTTTCCAGATTTTCCCCTCCCTCCCTCTATTCCCTCCCCTTGATGACAGGCAATCTCATACATTTTACATGTGTTACAGTATATAACCTAGATATAATATATGCGTATAAATCCAATTTTCTTGTTGCACATTAAGTATTGGATTCCGAAGGTATAAGTAACCTGGGTAGATCAACATTCACTTCCCAGTGTTCCTTTTCTGGGTGTAGTTGTTCCTGTCCATCATTGATCAGCTGGAAGTGAGTTGGATCAAGGAAGCATATCTTATAAAGACTTGGCCAGCTATCTTCACCAATGGATAAGTAATTGTTATAAATGCGGGGGGGGGGAGGCAAAATGTGCCAGGCAAGTCAAAATATACCATCATCATTTTGATCACTTCCCCACAGAATCTGAAGAGGATAGGCTCCCAGACCAGTGTCCTTCCTTATAATGTTCAGAAACAATCCCTTTGGAGATAGTTTTGTAATTGCTCCTGCAGGTGTTATGGCTACAAAAGGCTCAGGGGGAAAAAAATCATATGATTTTATCAGTTGAAATGACTAAAAAAAAGATATTATCATTTGTTTTTCTGCCACACCCTAAAAATCATTGTAATTTTTTCCCCATCTGACTTACAATAGATAGATTCTCTTTTATTATGTTCCCTTAAAACAAGGACTGTCTTATTTTTCCATTTGTATCTCAATTGCTGAATTAATACTTTGCACATAGGAAATGGTTAATAAATGCTTCATTTATGAATCAATTTATGCATTTATTCATTCCTTCAACAGAATGTATTCTGCATTCATCTCTTGTTCAGAGGGAGAGGACGAAATCAGCAACTAGGAAAGACCCACAACCCAGGAATACTCAACATTCAAATAGATCCATTACTATTGAAGTTCCAAACCTAGTGAAATTTTGTGACTGAATTCTTCCTTATATATTTCTTATGTACATTTCCTATTTTTGTGCTTTGATTTTTCTTCATCAGATATTCAGACTCATTTTCATTGAGAAAGACTTATCCATGTTTGTATTTGTTATTATTTTCTCAATATTTCTTTTTAGACACTGTTGCTTTTTTTTCCTCTGTTCTATGAACAATTCTAAATTTCTAAACTTTCAAAAGTTTACTCTCAAAACTTTATCACTTTACCCTCCAAGACACTGGGAAGAAACATAGGTTCAATTCTATCTTTGCTAATTACCAATAAAATAAAAATGAAATAAAAGGCATCAGCCTAAGGAAATCAAGCCTATGGTATAACAGAAATTCATACAAAGCAATGTGATAAAGTGCATTTTGAACATAAACAACTCCTTCTGTCTCAGAGCTTCCACTCACCCAACCAAGCTTATTGAGTAACACAGCAAAACAGTTTCCAGACACTTCTGGTCTCACTTGAAAATCCATCAAAATTGCAATTTTGGCTGAAAAAACTCAGAACACAATTTTCAAGCATAAAGTTACATAGAGCAGCATGGCCAAAATGATCATGAAAATTACTTATGGACAAAAGAGATTTGCATTAATTAAAATGTTTCATCTCTGCAGAGAGGGTTAAGAAGGAAGATTGACTTAGCACCAAATAGCTTCAATTTTATGGCTTTACATCCAACTTTATAAATGTGTTTTTAGTTAAGAAAATGAAAGATAGATTAAAAAAATCTCACAGGGAAACATATAAGATATCACAGAAGACCTGAATAGATCCATTATCATCATCACAGCAGCCTTTAATTTCACATTTATGAATTTGGGCAATTTTTATCACACTTGTTGTTAAGGGATAATCGAGCAGGTGCCATTTTATGAGGCACTAATTCAGGAGTGATTCCCCAGTGGGAAATCCAAACACAGGGGTCAACGATTGTGAGTAATAGAAATGCTGTGATTAGGAAAGGTGGGAAGTACCATAAATCCTACCATTGCTCCCTGGAGCAGAGTTTAGCTGTCAGTTCCAGTCCTGACTAGTTCAGAGACCATCAATGTGGCCAACATACTTTTGAATCTGTCACTTCAAGGGCAGAGGAACGTGGGAACTTTTTATTTATTTTAATAGAAATGTCAGAGGGTTTCTGTGTGTGTGTGTGTGTGTGTGTGTGTGTGTGTGTGTGTGTGTGTGTGTGTGTATTATCCACACTACTCATGCTAAATGACAAATATTTAAAGGAGATCAATTAGAATTGTCATATAATTTAAAAGTCCACTTTAAACTCATAAAAATGTTTCTAAAAGCTTGTAAACTTCAACTTCAAATTCTTTTAAATTTTTTTATTATTATATCTTTTTATTTACACAACATATGCAAGGGTAATTTTTTTCAACATTTATCCTTGCAAAACTTTCTGTTCCAAATTTTCCCTTCCTTACTCTTACTCCTTCCCCTAGATGGCAGGTAAATATTAAATATGTTAAATTATATGTTAAATCCAATATGTGTGTGTGTATATGTATATATATATATATGTATGTATATACATATATATATATACATATACACACACACACACACATACATATCTTTACAGTTATCTTGCTCACAAGAAAAATCGTATCTAGAAAGAAAAAAAAAAAAACCCTGAGAAGAAAACAAAAATGCAAGCAAACAATAACAGAAAGAGTGAAAATACCATGCTGTGGTCCACACTCAGTTCCCATAGCCCTCTCTCTGAGAGTAGATGGCTCTCTTCATTACTGGACAATCTTGTTTGAATCATCTCATTGCTGAAGAAAGCCACATCCATCAGAATTGATCATTGTATAATCTTGTTGTCATGTATAATGATCTCCTGGTCCTGCTCATTTCACTCAGCTTCAATTCATGTAAGTCTCTCCAAACCTCTCTGAAATCATCCTGTTGGTCATTTCTTACAGAACAATAATATTTCATAACAGTCATATACCATAATTTATTCAGCCATTCTCCAACTGATGGGCATCCATTCCGTTTTCAGTTTCTAGCCATTACGAAAAGAGCTGCCACAAACATTTTGGCACATACAGGTCCCTTTCCCTTCTTTAAGATCTCTTTGGGATATAAGTTCAGTAGTAACACTGTTGGGTCAAAGGGTATGTACCGTTTGATAACTTTTTTTCAACTTCATATTCAATCCAAAAAGCCAGCACAAAGTTTTAATTCTTTAGCATCCAATTCCAACTAAGAACAGAGGTTGGAAACTTGTATTCAGAGTATGCAGAAAAAAATAAAAATATAGTATAATCCTGTGTATTATCCAGGTACCTGCATACCATTTGAATATTTATCCCTACCCAGGAGAAATATTTCCAAATATTGCCCAGACACTTATTTTACTGAAGTAGAAACCTGAGGGTTGGTTCAAATACTTTTCAATTTCTGCCAATAACAAAAAAGGGGTTGTGTCTTAAAAGGAGAAATTATATTTCTCTTTGCTGAAAGTTATTACAATTGATTGGGGAAGTCTTTAAATTATCACCTGAGATAAACAACATTGTTTTGTCCTTGTTCTGGGGGAGAAGCTAACATAAAGACTGAGTGAAGTTTAGGTTTCCATTACACTGAGAATTTTTTTTTTTTAATTTTAATTATGTCAAAGAGAAGAGGAACAACAGCACAGCATTGAGGAAGAGCTTTAATCCAAAGTTTCTTCTCTTTTCTTTAAATCTTTTTATAACTATGTAATTCATGTCTTTGAAAATGTTTTACTTTAGATAAAACTATGATTAATTATATATTATTTGTGATTGATGTAAATGTTTATGTATATGTGCTCACATATATGTATCAGGGGAAGGCCAATGGAGGATGCTGGAATAGCTAGAAAAACCCCAAATTCAACTAAGTCATATGTTTAAATTCTATACAGAATATTAAGTGCTTTTATTCATAACTGGGGATTGTAATTATGAGAAAGGATTAGTCATGATGATTAGTACATTTTATTAACTTCCAAAAAAAGTAGAATTAAATTGCAAGGATTTTCCCTTCTTGTGCTATTGAGACCAAGATTTGCCAGGTTAATGCTGGGGTAGAGTCATGAGAAAATCATGCATATAGAAAATAGCACTTCATTTTAACCCTAACCTGTCTCCTCTTCTATAAAATGAGGAATTGCAATAATTGGTCTCTAATATCCTTCCCAACTCTAAACCTATGAATATTTGGCCTAACGAAGTCTCCTGAAGTCTTTGTATTCACTAGATTTCTATATAGAAGAGGTTTTCCAGCATGTGATAGAGCATTGAAAATTCAAAAGAATTGGTGAGGAAGGCACTTAGTACGATCCTTTTGGGGAGTGAGTCATACTTTTGCTTCTGCCTGGAATTAATAATAAAGTTTGCTTTTTAATAGTAGAGAAAAAGAAAAATAAACATGAAATCATTGATGTTATATTGAAAACAAAACTAGTCCTCTCAGTAATTAATATGGATTTTTTTAGTTATTAATAACCTAGTTGGTTATTATCTCTTTCTTTCCTGCCTCTACTCACATTGTCTAGATTGAGAACCATTGAGTTAAAAAAAATATCCTTTCTTTATTGGAGTGAGAGAGGAAGCGAGATGTTTCCTCTTCTGGCAAATTTGAAAGTGGTTCTAGTTTGGAAACTTCCTGGAGAGTCTAACTTAAGAGTCACCAACATAATACATTGAATTTGAAGTCTTTTAGACTCTCAGGGCTCATCTAATTAGAGAGTAGAAATTGCTAAACTGAGATTCATGGATCCATAGAAAGGGGTCCATTGGTAGATTTCAGGGAGTTGATGAGAAAATATAGATGAGAAAAATTATATCTTAATTTCTATATAATGGGTTTCCTTTCTAATCCTATGAATTTAATGTTATACATTTTAAAACACTATTCTGAAAAGAAATCTATAGGTTTCACCAGACTGCCAAAGGGGTCTATGATACTGAAAAAGAAAAAGCTAAAAAATTCTATTCTAGAATACATAGACCCAATTATTCACAAACACATATTATAGCTATCAGGGATCCAGAAATCTCCAGAGCCAACTCTGGATTTATTGATATTTGTGTCTACTAATGTTCAATGTAATGTCAATGGGGTAATATCTTTTGGCTGCAAACAGTAGTAATTGGACTCCTGGGGGAAATGTGAATTGCTACACGATTTTAGATTCAAAATTTATATCTACACAGCTAGATTTTACTCACAATTTCTCTTTTTATTTCTTGGTGCTTTGATATACTGTAATGCACAGAAGCTCTTAAACTACTCTATCATGATTTATTATCTGAACCTGATGACACTGACCCATATCTTCCCCTTTCAGTTTCATTTTACCCTAACGATAATTTCTCATTTTTTGTCTAATCCCTCTCCAACATCATTTGTTTTACCTTTATTGTAGTCTTTTTTGTTTTGTTTTTGTTTTGTACAAAGTTGATCCTATATTATCTCTACTTTTATTTTCCTTTTGCAAAATTTAATTAAAGAACTGAAAAATATGCATCAAAATTTAATATGGCTATATAAATTCCAAATTGATATATTTTACTTTTACCTACATCTTTGGAGGAGGGAAGGCCCTCTAAACCTATTATTGACAAAATTTCTCATTTTTAAAAAACTTATTTAACCCTGAAAGAGAGCATTATATTTTATGGGTACTGTCTTCAGTCAAGATGGATTGGTTTCAAGTCCCAACTGACACATACTGGCTATATGATCCTATTTTAATTATACTACTACCCACTAGGCCACTGAATTGTATACTCTTAGAAGAATCTCTGATTTTCTTGGTGCCAGTGATCACTTCACCAATATAGACTATAATCCATTGACAAATTTGTTAAAGGTCTTTGAAAACTAATCTGACTACTTTAGTTGAGTTATCTCATTCTCAATGAGAAAGCTCCATCACTCTGCATTGTATGGTGTTTATTCTCCTAAATTTACATTCTCTGATTTCTGTTATGCTATTAATTTATATAAATGAAGTTTCTTTGCTATTTGCTTTGTGTGTTCATTGGAGAACTGTATTTGATGGGAAAGGAGGTAAATTTAAATACAAATCTTGAAATCTTGCTTTCCCCATTGATAAAATAGGAATCAGCTTGAAACTGAAAACCACAACCTCTAGACTAACAATTTTGAAGAGAATAAATAAATATAAATCTAGTCTTGTACCTCTTTCTCTTTGAGAACAAAGTTACCAAGCATCTGGCCAAAACTTCCTTCTATTCTTCCTGACAGGAATTTAAATCTCCCTTGGAAAAGGTTTAAAGGAGAAGAGACAAGATATTTATTTTGCCTTGCTTCAAGCCTCATAATGACACTGTCAAGCTACATGTAAAAGATAACTTTTATAAAATAATAATATTTCCCATTTTTAAAATTATTGTCTATTTTTAAAGCACTTTTGTGTAGACACAATACTCATTTCAGGGAAGTAGCACATAGACTAGAAAATTCAGGTGAAAATCCAGCTAGGGGTTAACAGTTTCTCCCTCAGCATCAGCCTAGATACTACACATACCAGCAATTCCATTAGAATCACAGAATTATAGCTTGAAAAGAGGGACTTTAGAGATAATTTAGTACAACCCTCTTATTTGACCTGGATGAAAACTGGGGTCAGAGAAATGGAGACACTTGTTCTCATAGAAGTTAATGACAGAAATGTCTAAAATCCAAATTTCCTGTGTTCCAATCCTATGCTTACCAGCACAGTATTAAACTTGCCTTTGAGTCCATTGAAATAGTCTGAGGAAATAATAATAGTGTAAGATCAGGTCTGAGTTACTCAATAACATTGGAAATTCTGTATTGTTTCTTACTGTTCTTATATTCTGAAAAGGAATAGAAAATATCAATGCAAATTAAAGAAAGCTAGTCAATATTTTGCTTTACTTTTTAAATCCTATATGCTACTAGGAAAGCTGAATAAACTTGAAGGAAACCTCTCAGAAAGAGCATACTCAGCTTTAAAAATTATTGCTAAGTTTGCCAGATACAAGAACCCACAACAGCTTAATAAAATTGAACATAAGAAGGGAATAAAACTTAGACATTTCAGTGTGTTTCCCAAAATAACACAAATAAAAACAAAAATATTCAATTATTTAGTAGAGGATGTTTTATGAAAACTTTCTTTCTCTTTGCTTCTCAAGGTTTCAAATGAATAGCATCTTTCCAAAATTATCTAAGTTGCCAAACACTCAGTCCCTTTCAGAACACACCTATGTTGTCCAAATAACTCAAGGAAATAGTGGAGGAAAAAGCCCCAATTTTTTACTCCTCAATATTATGTCTTGAATTAGCCTCCCCTTCTGCTCTTCTAGCCTCAGGTGTCATGCATTCAATTTTCTTTTCTAAGGTGCTGGATTCTAAAACTCAAATTTAGGATAGCTGGTTAGGCTATTGCTTCCCAGGACATCTCCTTCTCTCAGTAGAATGCTGAACTTTAGGACTATCTTTTCATCTCTCCAGTTCCCTTCCCCCAAGAACTTATAATTTAACTAGAAAAAAGGTTACTTCATTGTCTCTATCGGTCTAGGTCCAATAACATGGTTTTCAAAAGTCTCTTTTTGGACAATGTGTACAAAAGCAGACATTCCTGTTTAGTTGTTTTAGTTATATCTGACTCTTCAACTCTATTGGGGATTTTCTTGGCAAAGACACTGGAGTAGTTTGCCATTTCCTTCTCTACCTCATTTTGTAGATGAGGAAACTGAGGCAAACAGGACTAAGTGATTTGCCTAAGGTCACATAGCTAGTAAATATGTGAGGTCAGATTTAAATTCATGAAGACATCTTGACTCTAGGTCTGGCACTCTACTCCATGACCTAGCTGCCCTAGGCAGATGTACAATTCTACATACTTCTACAGTTGATGCACATTGCAACTCTGCTTCTCTTTGGTCTTCTATTGAAAAGGAAAGAAAGGGGCAGGGCCAAGGAAAAGATGAATCCACAGTGAAAAGTCCCTTTTATAGCCCAGGAGGTGCTTTTTCTCACAAATATCCAAACCAATCAATTCATACTCAACTACTGAGACCCAAACTTTATGAGAACTTTGTGAAACACCAGGAAGCTTATTTATGTCTGCCATTCATTCCTCTTCAGGCTCCTTTCTTAACTCTCCAAACTCACTCCATCGTTTCATAGCAGCCATCTCATTCTAAAAGTTGACTTCACCCACAGCCTCCTAATACTGGAAATATATTCCACCCTTGTGGTCCCTTCTTCTGGACTCTGGCTCCTCCGGGATCTACAGCTTAAGGGAAGAGAACAGGCTAATGTTTTCATTCCCTCTCTCAAGACTTGCTCTATAATGTCATTACTCAGGTAACGGTGCCTCCCTTTTCCATTTCATTTCTTGGGTTGTTAATCCTCCAATAAGGCTCCAAGAAGTTGTATCATGTGTAGAAGCCATATTCTATTAAAACCATCTCCGCAGACAGACTAAACCAAGTTGAAACAGACTCATTGGTAAGTTAGGGAGATGACTACACCGAGGACATGAAGACTTTCCTCAGCTGAATGGGTGTATGAGAACACTTTGCCCTATTGTCATAAAGGCAGCTGGCACAGGCAATGTGGAGTGCTTAGAGCTTGGTTAGACAAACTAAGATACTGGGCTATCTATCAGTCATCTTGATTTTTGTCTTGGCAATGCACTCTGAATGAGAGAGGGAGACTGATGACTTTGATCAACTTGGCTTCTCTTAAATTCAATTTATGCATAAGTCAAGATATCTTCCATATTCTGATGTCGTTGGTCCTCTTCTGAAGGAAAAATGAACTACAATCCCTCTTTAGAATATAAGAGAACTGGGCAGAGGCTGTCTTTCTGCTTAATTCTGTAATCACATCGTTTAGTACAGTGTCTAGCACACAAGAGGTTCTTAATAAATGTTTGTTGACTTGATTAGGCTTGACTAGGAAGATACACTCAAATGTTGCACATTTTTAATATTTGCCCTACTATATTCATCAAGATGGTCATGGAATTCCCAGTCCTCTATAATAGATTACTCCTGGTGGAACACTGCTTTGTGGTCTAGGCCTTTCATTCTATTTTAGTTGGATTCTTCCTTTAAGATAAATTTTTTTTAATGAATTAAAAAACAAAAAACAAACAAAAAAAAATACCTCTCCTGTGAGGACACTAAGAACAAATTCTCATTTTCTCCCTGGTGGTTAATTAATCCTGTTTCTATTAATCTCACTGACTTGTGACTAGGCCACAACTCAGTCTTCATCAAGCCATCCTCCAGACCAGGATTCTATAACACTCTATGCCTCTTTGCAATTCTCTTCTATCTTTTCTCCTCCCTTCCTGCTAATCTCTCTGATTCTTTGTTTTTTACATGTATCACTAGACTCCTGCAGGCCCCTCTTGGTTGTGGAGGATAGGAATACCTCCTCTTTTTTTTTTTTTTCCTGAGGCAATTGGGGTTAAGTGACTTGCCCAGGATCACATAGCCAGGAAGTGTTAAAGTGTCTGAGGCCAAATTTGAACTCAGGTCTTCCTGATTTCAGGGCTGGTGCTCTGCACTGCATGACCTGGCTGCCCCACCTCCTCTTTCTTTAAGAGCCTTCTAGTTCCTATTTGGCCCCCTTCTGGCCCAACTATACTTGAATAAAGCAAATGAACAATTTTCCTTTTATTTCCTCCCTCTGAGACAATTAGCTGTTATTCCTAATAGTGCAAGACTTTTAAGAGGATCACATCTATAGCATTCATTGTCAGTGTTTCTAACCAAATTATGATGTTTTTAGAAGGGAAAAACTTCCTGCCATGCCATTCTCAGCTACTTCAGTACACTGAAATTTTCAGGGATATTTCTAGTCTTTAGACAATCTTGTCAGATGTTAGACAGTCTCCCTGCTCTTCTTACCATTTAGGTATATTTTTCTGTCATAATTTCTGCCTAACCTAGTTATTCATCAGGTGGCACTATCAGCATATTGTAGGGAACAGACATTGAAACATATTTTTCAAGAATGATACACTCTGGGGTTCTCTGGCTACATTAACTTTTTTTCCCTGTGTGATTGGCTGAGCAAAGTACATGGAATAAACAGAATATTATTTCTCTTCATGAATGCCAAGGTGAGAGCATAAGCTTTTGGGTTGTCTCTAGTGAACTACAATGTCATTGCTTCAAATCTAGTCATGTTCTAGTGGCCATGCATAAGGGTACAAAAGTCATCAAAGTGTGTTCCTGTTACCACAATTTTAATGTGCCTTTTCATTCCAGCAAAATTGTGAGCACAATTTTGACCTTTTAGGCATTTGGCGACCTAATCTTGGTGAACTGTTGCTAATCCTTTTTTTCTCTTCCTTCCTTCCTTCCTTCCCTCCTTCCCTCTCTCCCTCCTTCCCTCCCTCCTTCCCTCTCTCCCTCCTTCCCTCTCTCCCTCTCTCCCTCTCTCTCTCCTTCTCTCCCTTTCCCTCTCTCTCTCTCCCTCTCTCCCTCTCTCCCTCTCTTCCTTTCTTCCTTTCTTCTCCACCTTGTTTTATCTCCTCCTTTTCTCTCTCCTTCTTCTCTTTCTCCTCCTCCTCTTCCTCCTCTCTCTTCTAAAGAGGATTGCTTTTTAAAACCAGATTAACTGAAATATTTCAGCTGGTGGTGAAGTGGAAGATGGGGTAATAGAGCTGTGGATTTATGCTTATTGGTTTCTAGAAACAACTTTGCCATAATTCTGAAATATTGCTCACAATTCATTGAACTCTTACTAGATCTTGAATTATAATTGGTGCTCCTGAACAGAAAGTATTTGTTAAATTTCATCACCAAATATGTGTGTATACATATATGTGTACACATTTAGTGATGAATACACACACACACACACACACACACACACACACACATACACTTTGGGTAGCTTTTGATTGTGTTGACAAATCGGGGCTTCTAGAGCTGCGCTTTCCATTTTGGACCCCATTCTTAATTCAACAAAGGCCTCCATTCTTTTGGTGTTTAATATGCTGCTGGTTGAAATTAGGAGAAAGTCTGGGCAATGCCACCTGTGTTAGCCAATGCAGAATGTGGGCCCTGAATACATATTCTTTCCCTCTTAGTGTCAGAGTAGTAGAGCAGTTGACAACTATTATGATACAGATATGGGGCAATAGCAATAATTTGCAAGTCACTCTAGATATGAAAATAGGAATGTACATGCATCATCTATTACAGCTGTTTTTTTGTTTTTTTTTTTAAATCAGGATTAAACAATAGGGACTATTGCACATACAAGTTTTAAAATAAATGTTCAAGCTGCAGCTGACTCTGATCATTCTGTGAGCTATAAATTCTCTGAGCCATAATGTCATTGGCACAGAAGAGCTTACTCTAGATGGGGTATATGACTTGCTGCTTGAATGCAGATCCAACTAATATTATTGGGCTCTTTTTTCCTTGTTGCCTTAGTTTCTCTTTGGTAGTAGGTTAAGGATTTAGGAAAGCAAATTAACTCTTTTAATCCACCAAGATGACATTACTGAACAGAAAATTACTGCAAAAAAGATTGATTTTTATTGAAATGATTTTTTTTGCAAGATAGTTAAATGTTAAAATTTTACCTTAGAATAGAATCAGCATAATCTATTAACGATGCTTTGGATTTTATAATGCTTGAGTGATAGCATATTTTTTCACATTAAAGGAGAAAAAAGTCCTATAGTAGTTCAGAAAATGTTAAGAAGGAAAGGCTAAGTTTTGCCAGAGGCAGCAAGGGATTATTCCACTTTTATGATTCCCAACAATTATATGGGTCATTTTTATAATAATACAAAATATATTTACCAATATTATTTGGTTTTCTTCCTACTAATGCAAGGAAAAAATAAAAAGCAAGTTTTAGATATTGATAGTAAGATTCCTACTGTGATTTCATGCAATAAAATGAAAATAAATAAGGCTTCTATGTTTAGACTATATGTCAACATATAGAATCTACTAGAGTATAAATTATATGAGAATAGGACTGTGGCTTAGCCAAGATTTCTGTTTTTTCCCAGCTGAAGCACAGAATTCTATTCATAGTAGATGTTTGTTAGATAAATCAAATTGAAAGAAGTTGTTCTTCTAGGAAGAAGCTAGTGAAAGTCCCTGATATAACTTACTTTTAATGGACCTGGTTCTCAATTTTCTTATCTCTAAAATTAGAGTATTGTACTAAATGAACTCTGAAGTCCTTCCCAACAATAGACCCTGACCTATTTGTAGAGACTCTGAAGCACTGGACCATTAGAGTAGAAGAATTAGGTTTTTTACCCTCTTCTGTATAAAGGAACTCCTTTATACAGAAGAGGGTAAAAAACCTAATTTTCTCTAGTTTTTAAGATAGCAATTTAGACATAATAAAATTTTAGATGCATTACTTCTTGTATGACATTATTTGCCAAATCATTCTTTCAGTGACTTGGTCATTCTTTTAGTGTTTTAAATTGTCTTCAATTAATGAATATATAACACATTTGTACTATATATAAAGCACAAAGAAGAATAAAATCATTACTGCCTTTAATAAACTTGAAAACAAAAAATTCAGAAAAATTTGGTGAACTTTTGCTAAGTAAGTATTCTATGATAAGCACAGGAGACAAAGATAATAATAATAAAAAAATTACAAAGCTGTCAAGGAATTGACATTTTTCTGGAAGATCTTTGTAGGTAGATACAGACTTACAAATAATTGGAGGGAGAGAATTCTAGGAACTAATGAAGATTAGTAATTCAATTATGCTATATTAACTATGCTTTGAAGGATTCTAGAAATTCTAGTACTAGAAATGATGAGGGTTCACATTAAAAGCTTAAGGAACAATCTGCACAAAAGCATGGAAGTGGTAGATGGAATACTTAGTTTTGGGAATTATGCATAGATCATTTGTGCTAGAGCATAAATTGTATAAAAAAGTAAGCATTGTGCTAAGCCTGGGAAAATAGCCTGTCATGAACTTCTGAAGAGTTTTCAAAAGCCAAAAATATGTCTTTTATCCCAGAAGCAGTAGGGAACTACTGGAGATTCCTGATTAAAGAAGTGGCATAGTTAGACCTGTGCTTTAGGAAAATAGGAAGATTTTTGTAGCTTCAAAAAGGCTGTTTATAAACCACAAATCTTGTGATAAGATATGAGCTCCTTGAATCCAGAGATTTTATTATTTTGACTCCAATACTTAGCACAGTTTCTCAAACATAGTAGCTTTTAAGATATATGTGTATAGATATATATTTAAATAGAATTTAATTTTCACCAATTACAGGTAAAAGCAATTTTTTGACATACATTGAATTTATTTTTTAGTTTTGAGTTCCAAATTCTATTTTTCCCTTTGCACTCCCCTCCTCAAGAGAGTAAGCAACATGATGTTATACATATATAATTATTTAAAACATTGTGTTTTTAATATCTTTATAATATATTTTATTATAACTGGTTTCCTATGTAATGTTTTTAGAGACATTATTCTGTGAAGAGATTGATAGTTTTTACCAAGATCAAAGAGGTCCATGACACACAAAAATCAAAAACTTCTAATTAAGATGATAGGGTGAATGAAGAGAAAGGGATGGGCATGAGAGATGTTGTCATGATAAAATGGATTAAGATTTGGAAATTAGACTAAACAAAATATAAATATTTGCAGAATTCATTTTAAGCCATTGTAATTGATACAAAAAATTTAGAATTATAGGCTTTCTTGAAATCTTTTTTTCCAAAATTTTATTCAAAGGGGAAATGCACTGATTTTCCACTCAGGAAAGTGGATGATATTGCAATCAATTTTACAAAGGAAAAAATACAGCAGAAAGCTGCTGAAGGAAAATGTAAAACTGAGCAAACTGGGTTCATTATTGATATATGCTATTTAATTTATGTTTCCTTTGTAATCCAACATGCAAAAAAAATCAACAAACATTTATTAAGCATTTGATATGTATCTGACACTTTTCTAGGCACTGGGGATACAATGATAAAATGTCTGCCATTAAAGAGCCCATATTCTAATGGAGAGGTAGTATGGACATAGATAGACAGACAGATAGATAGATAGATAGATAGATAGATAGATAGATAGATAGATAGATAGATAAATACAACTTATACAAGGCAGAGTCCTCATAACAGAGGATAAGAAATTAATAATTGAGGGAGGGGGATCAGAAGAGACCTTATGGAAAACATAAAGCTTAAGTTGCGACAAAGTAAGGATTCCAAGAGTTAGAGGTAAGAAAGAAGAACACCCCAGAAGTGGAGAACAGACACTGGAATAATATGGATATAAAAAATGGAACTCCTTTCATGAAAAGCAGCAGATTAGGTAGTGTATATGTATGAAAGGAAACTGAAAAAGTGTGAGACCAGATTGTGCAGAATTTTAAATGCCAGTCAAGAAACATTTATTAAGCACTTACTATGTTCTGGGTACTATGGTGAACACTGGGAAGACAGAGAAATTTATATTTGATCCCAGAGGTAATAAGAGAAGTAATGAAGTTTGTTGAGCGAGGGAATGATGTGATAAGGCTTACACTTTATAAAAACCACATCAGCAGCTGTGCTGGAGTAGAAAACACTAAAGATGAGAGACCCATTAGGAAGTTATAGCAATAATGCAGATGAGAGGTAACGAGAATCTGTACTAGATGACTGGCTATGTGAAGAGAAAGAGACATAAAGGAGATGTTGAAGAAACATAAAATACAGGATTTCACAACTGATTAAATATATAGATGTAAGCCAGAGTGAAAAGTTAAGGATGAAAGATGCAACTAGATATCATAATCCATACCCCGCTGAATGTAGAGCAAATAATTTGCCATTGTTTAGTGGTTTCAGTCACGTCTGCTTCTTTGTGACCTCATTTGGGTTTTTCTTGGCAAAGATACTGGACTAGTTTGTTATTTATTTCTCCGGTTCATTTTACAGATGAGAAAACTGAAGTAAACAGGCTTAAGTTACTTGCTCAGGGTCACATTGATACTAAATGTCTGAGGTCAGTTTTGAACTCATGAAGATGAATCTTTCTGACTACAGACACAGTGCTATATCCACTATGCTACCTAACTACCTAACTTCTTATGTGAGATCAAATCTTGTCTTTGATTTTTAATAGCTATATGTGATTTTGGGAATATCATTTAAACCTTCTTAGTTTCCATTTCTTCATCTGTAAAATATGGATAACAATAGCTTCTACCTCACTGTTAGGAGGATCAAATGAATTACTATATGGAAAATGTTTTACATACTTATAAGCAATATAACATTGTTAGCTCTGATAATGATTATGACTTTATGGTTGTGAACCTGTGTGAATGGGAGGGTGGTAATATCTTCAATAATAAAAAGGGAAATTTGGAAGAGGAGGGAGTTGGGAAGGGGGTGATGAATTATTTTTCTAATCTGTTAACTTTGACCTTCCTAAGGAACATATACCTTGAAACAGGCAATTAAGAGCTCAACAGAAAGACTTTGACTGGAAAGATTATCCTTGGAGAAAGTTTAGAACAGTGTTCTGGGGACCTAAGGGTGTGCGTATTCAAGTATCTTTCAGGAGTTCCATGAGGTGAAAACTATTTTCATTATAATATTCAGATTTTTAAATTTTAATATGATAAATATAGATATAACCTACATAAACAAAAGTTTTTTTAGTGATTCTCAACAACTTTTAAGACTGTAAAAGGGTCCTGAGATGAAAAAAAATTGAGAGCTACCAGTGTAGAGAGAAAGGAAGAGGGAAGAAGACAGAGTCTTAGAATATGTCCATGGTCAGGGGGAATAATGTGGATAATGACCAAGCAAAAAACAGTTAGAAATAATAGATAGCTGGGGGAAAAACTTGGATAATAATGTCACGAAAATAAGAGTAGAGTGTTCCAAATGAATTCTACTTGAGCTCCAATTGAGTGATAAAAGTCAGAGTCTACATAAGAGAAGGTTCCAAAGAAAGAGAAAGAAGAGAAAGTGCATGTAATTAAGAGAAGAAAGCTTTGCTAAGAAAGGGGAGAGAAATTTAGCATGCTTGTTGGGATGATAGGATCTAGTGAAGGGTCTTTAAGGATAAGAAAAATTTGGAGGGTGTTGGTAGAGGGCCAAGAAAAAATAGTATATAAGGAGAGATTGAGAACACTAAGTCAAATAAAAGTTAGATGTAGAAGGGTTGGCTTCTTCATCAGAGATTAGGATAAAGACTACTGTAAAAAGTTATTTCTAACCTTTTTAGATTGTAATCTTTTCTTCTTTTTCCTCATGTTAAAAAGAAAAAAGGCATTGATTTGGAGAGGAATTGGGGTCAAAATTCTGCTTCTTATGCAGAATAAATTCTGCTTCTTCTGTGTACCTATACTATCTGGGCCTGGCTATTTCCTAACCTGTAAAATAAAGAGATTGAAGTAGATGGCCTCTGAGGACTCTTTCAGCTCTAGATTTATAATCATATGATTTCTCCAATGTATACAGAACTATCCTGTATGTGATTATCTATTTATATGTTGTGTCATCTCTATAAAGACATGAATGATTTTTTATTTTGTTTTTGTATCTCAGAAAACAAGATAATGCCTTGTATGTATTAGGCACTTATTTAGAATTTTTGGATTGAATTAGATTAAATTATTGGGTTTTATAAAGTAATATTTACATAGTAACTCCTTTTAAAGTTTTGGTGATAATTGTTTTTAATCCATGTTGGAATTACACAACTAAAAAGCATTTTGGCATAGCCTCCTAGTACATATTCTATAGGCCAAATGACAGAGCTAGCTTGTGGACAAAAGATTCCCAATCATAACCTAAAATTTCTTTATATAACTCTACACTCCATAAGTCAAGGAAAGAACTGATTGAAGTATATATGTATTGTGATTGAGAAAATCTCCACAGAATCAAAAGATTTCTTGGAATCTGGATTTTTCACAGACCACTTATGAATTTCATTTTTATTGTTCCTAAGTCAGGTAGTTCTCTTTAAGCAGGAAAATACCGGTTTTCAAGGACATAGGAATTGTTAAAAAACTTTAGCAAATTTTCATCCTTGACATTTCAATGAAAAAGATGCTTATGAATGTGAAAGCTTGTTGCCAAAGACATTTTACCTTGAACATGTCTGAGATATTTATCTGTTCCCTTATTGTGATTTGTATTGCTATAGAAACTTAATTTGACAAATTGTACTGCACTTTAAAGTGATTATTAACTTTAAAATTGTTACTGTAATTAGGGAAGGAGCATATTGTTATTCTATAATACTCCTATAAAACATTTGAGATAATTTTCACAGTGTAGATATGTTTTTAACTTAATTCAACTGAATTCCAACTTCGCTTCAAAACAGGTATGCCATCAAAACAGCCTGTCATCTGTACAGCACCATATAGCAATATGTATATAATGTGAAAAATAAAATAGTCTCTGCCCTCAAAATGCTTACATTTTTTCTGAGGTAATAAAAAATGGACACCTATTAAATGGAAGGTAGAGCATATTCCACTTACCTTTGCTTTTCAGTGTTTAAAAATATCAAAGCATGCAGAGAAGCAGCATTAGTGCACAGTATTATAATGCAGTAGAAAGAACACAGGGCTTGAAGTCTGGAGAAGTACATTTGAATTTCTGGCCCCCTCCCTTATTAATTGTTTAGCTATTTAATCACTCTGGACCCTTTTAATAGCTCCAAATAAACTCATTCTTCATCTATAAAATCTTGATAATATTATTTGTAGTACTAACCTTCTAGAATCATTGTGGAGATCAATTGAGATCATTTATGAAAAACTATTTCTAATTCAGATTACATTTACATAATAATAAAGATAATGGCTTATATTTGCATACTGTTCTATGATGACAAATATTACTGACCTGCCTTTACTATATATTACTAGCCTGTCCCTGCTTTTCTCTTCATACAGCAGTGTGTTTTTGTCTGCCCTTCATTTTCCAAGAGGACCAATGACATCAGAGAGTTATGTATGTCTTGATTGGGTGAATTGGATTTAAGTAAGGCAGAGTTGCATAAAGTCATCAGCTTTACTTTGTCTCTTCTAGAATCATCAAAAGTCACTGGTGATGGCTTGGAATCCAGTGGATGACCTTGGCATGTTCAATGTCTGACCAAACTCTAAGCACTCCACAGTACTTGCTTCAGCTGTTTTCATTGTTTTGCCAGGGTAAGTTTTAACATTCTTGGGGGACTTTAACTAAGTCACTGTAGTGTGAGTAGTGCACTATTGAAGGCAGAGGACTTGGGTTCAAATCCCAGTTCTGACATTTACTCTCAGATGACTGGAGTAAATCACTTGGCTTCTCTGAAACTCAATTTCGCAGCTTGTAAAATGAGGATTATAATTGTGTTACATTCCTCCCAAGGTTATTGTAAGTCAAAGTGTTTCATAGAATGTAAATGGATATTGCAGTGTGATATATTAAACAGCCTAACATTGTATGTATGTCCTTCCTAGGGAAATGATTTTACCCAGTCTTAAAATGGAAAATTTTAAATTTCTTAAATAAACAATGCACATGAACAAAATCTCCCCTTCCTAGGAAGTGAAGAAGGGAAATAGAAAATTTACCAACAGTGATTAAAATAATTATCAATACCGCTTAATATTAATTGAATAACATAATTTAAGAAAATTTGGTTAGGAATCAGAACTTCTAGGGGCTAGTACCACTCAAAATTTAGCTGAGGAGGCAGCTAGGGGAAGTAATGAATAAAGAACAGGCTGGGCTAGAAGACAGAAAAAGCTGAGTTCATATTTGGTCTCATAAATTTAACCTTTGCTTGCCTCAGATTCCTCATCAATAAAGGTAGGACAGGAGGCAGCTAGGTGGCCCAGTGAATAGAGCATCAGCCCTGAATTCAGGAGGACCAGAGTTCAAATCTGATCTCAGACACTTAACACTTACTAGCTGTGTGACTCTGGGCAAGTCACTTAACCCCAGCCTCAGGGAAAATAAATAAATAAAGCTAGGACAATAATATCACCTTTTCCCCAGGATTATTTTGAGGAAAACAGGAAATAATATTTGCAATATTCTTCACACACCCTAGTCTTTTATATAAATACTGGTTATTATTATCACTTAGATCAATTAATTATTTTGCCCAAAATGAGGTAATATTATAAAACACTAGTACTGTGGCTGGCACATTAGTAGGTACTATATAAAAATTTATTCCCTTTTCTCTTAATTTTCTCACTCAATGATAATAACATTCACCTTACTGTGATATATGAGTCAAACTAGATAAGATATATGAAAGAACTATATATCTGTAAGTCATGGTCAGTTTAATTTTTTTTACCTGAAGTTTCATTATATGTGAACCATACTTTTAAACTAGTGTATTTCTACATTGGAAAGACAACACAGGAAGAATAACAGTTGAATTAAATGTATTAAAGTAATTTGCAAACTGTTGAATTTTACTAAGATTTTAACCCTTAAACAATGATATTATTTCCTTCAACTCTCTTATTTCTCTACAAAGTTGACTTTATTCTGAAAAGAAAATAAACAGAGGGAAGAAGAGACAAAGCTAGAATAATAAGTTTTTTCAAATATATTTATGAATTAATTTATTTGCAGCCATATCAGCAGCCTGCTGCTACCTCCATCTTTGTAGCTTCTTTTCTTATATGTCTTTGTCTGGGATAACACTGACAAAGTGGACTGGTCCATAGCCTCAATACCCATCTGTTGTTTGACATCCCATCAAAGTTACTATGAAAATGTGAAGTATTAAGAGAATGTCCAAGGTGGCACTCATTAACTCTGAAGGAGGCCATAGCTCAGCAAAATTTGCTGGCAGTTTCTCTGAGGCAAAGACAAAATAGAGAAAAGTATTTAGGGAGTTTGTAACTTTTTAATAAGCATGTAGTGCTATTCCATAAAAACAGAGTAGTTTAGTTAAAGAGCAAAATTGAGTCCATTTCAATAGCAATCACACCATGTGGTCAGGACCTGAAATAGAAATAAAAATGTGACCTTGGGAAGTAAATACTCTGAAGATAGGAAGACATTATCATGCTAGACATTGATGAGATTTTAGTAGCAAAGGAAAGACACAATCCACAAAGCCAATGAAGCTGAGATAAACCTACTTTAGTACAAACCAAGATCTATAACCTTTTTCAAAATATCAAGAGACTCATCTTGTCATTGCTTGGAAATAAAGATTTGCAAGTCATCAAGTGATCCAAAATAGCCTAGCATCGTGAGAGTTTGGAAGATGTCACAGGAATAAATGAATGGAGGGGAGGGGGCAGGAGGAGGTTGTCAAGGAAGTCTTTCTTTCTTAAGTCCATGATTTCCAATTGCCATTTTTGCTTTATTTTAAAAGTTCCTCCTTCAAATGACAAGTGGCCAATTTTAAACAAGGTCTAAAATTGTAATTTATGAAGAACTAGATGTTATTTCAATTTGATTTAAATATCTTCTGGGGCAGCTATCATTTTAGCAGCAGTATAGATTTCATTTATATGGAGGCCTTCCACATAATATTTAAAGATTTGTGAGCCCCTTGGAAATGCAGGTGAGGGAATTGTTACTGTTTGCTTCATGCTAACAGGCTCAATTTTTCAATTTGTAATTAAAAAGTTCACAGTTGTCTGGAGGGGGCTGCTGGAGCAGGTGCTCTTCATGAAAACCTTGAGAAAGTCAAACTGTGAGGCAAAAAGAGTAAGATGATCACCTTAAAATCAGGATGATTTAATATCTGTGCTCACTAGGGCTCAAAGAATACATTCAGTAATAATAGAATCTTTGAATGGAAAATGGGAGCACAATCTAAGCACTGCTAAAATTTCAAGGTAAACTTGGGATTTTTCTCCTTGGTTCATTCTCTAGGTAGAATGTAAACTCCTGGAGAGCAGGGAGACTTTTTTTTATTTAATTTGGGGGCTTGAATTCTCAATACCAAATGTGGGGCCTTGCATACAACATATGTTTAATTGAAGCATGCTAAATGTAATTGAAATATTATTTGTTTATAAAATTTGGAAAAGTTTTGAGTGAGTCTTTGACATTTTAAAGATATTTCATTTCAGTCATTTATTAAGTACCTACTATTACAAGACACTGTGTTAAGTGCTGGGGATAAAAAAAAATGAGGCAAAAGGTAAAACTTTGCTCTTAAGTAGCTCACAAACTAATGAAAAATAGCAGCAGTATTTATATTGTTTGCAGAGTACCTTACATATGTTATCTCATTTGATTCTCACAACAGTCCTATGTGTAGGTACTATTATCTCTATTTTATGGATGAATAAACCGATAGTGAGAAAAGTTGGTGATTTGTCCAGGATTACATAGCTAATAAGCATCTGAAGTAGGATTTGAAGTCATTTCTTCATGATATCAACACTCTATCCACCATATCAGTTAACTGAATGGTTTGTTTGCAGATTTTTCTGCACTTTTTAGGTAATTGATAAATCTCTCAAAATGAGTTGATTGCTATCAGGGATTTAGAATTTTTATTTGTTTTATGTTAGTTTTAAACAGCACCTAAATTACATACTATGAATTAAGGCCAATTTTCTTTGCTTTCTATAGTTATTCTTTTTTTTTCCAGTCATTCTTCAAGTGTGCCTGACTCTTTGTGATTCTTTTGGGAGTTTTTTTTTTTGTTGTTGTTGTTGTTTTTTTTTTTTGTTTTTGGTTTTTGGTTTTTTTTTTTTTTTTGCAAAGATAATTGCCATTTCCTTCTCCAGTTTATTTTTACAGATGAGGAAAATGAGGCAAGCAGAGTTAAGTAACTTGTCCAGGATCACATAATCTAAGTGTTTATGACAAGATTTGAATTCAGGTCTTTCTGACTTCAGGCTCCATATTCTATCCATTGAATCTCTTAGCTGTCATAGTTATATCCCCCATGAATACTATCTGTAAAGCCATCCTCCACTTGATAAATTGTCAAAGGATATGAACAGACAATTTTCAGATGAAGAAATAAAACCATTCCTAGTCAGATGAAAAAATGCCCTAAATAATTATTGATTAGAAAAATTCAAATTAAGAAATTCTGAGGTATCACTACATATCTCTCAGATTGGGTAAGATGACAGGAAAAGATAATGATAAATGTGGAAGGGGATATGAGACAACTGGGACACTAGTGCATTGTTGGCAGAATTGTGAAATGATCCAACCATTCTGGAGAGCAATTTGGAACTATGCTCAAAAAACTATTAAACTGTGCATACTCTTCAATCCAGCAATATATCTACTAAGTCTAGATCATAAAAAAGGGAAAAGGACCCACATATGCAAAATTTTTGTAGAAGCCTTTTTTTTTGTAGTGGCAAGGAACTGGAAACTAAATGGTTACCCATCAGTTGGGGGACGGCTGAATAAGTTATAGTATATGAATGTTATAGAATATTATTGTCCTATAAGAAACAATTAGCAGGATGATTTCAGAAAGGCCTGAAGAAACTTCCATGAATAAATGCTAAGTGAAATGAGTAGAACCAAGAGAACATTGTGCACAGCAACAAGATTATGCGATGATCAGTTCTAATAGATATGCCTCTTTTCAACAATTGGTGATTCAGACCAATTCCAATAGACTGTGTTGGAAAGAGCTATCTGCATCCAGAAAGACGACCATGGGGACTGAATATGTATCACAATATAGTATTTTTACCTTTTTTGTTGTTGTTTGCTTGCTTTTTTTTCTTTCTCATTTTTTCCTTTTTTGATCTGATATTTCTTGTGCAGCATGATAAATATAGAAATATCTATAGAAAAATTGCACATGTTTAACATAGTTTGGATTACTTGCTGTCTAGGTGAAGGATGGGGGAAGGGAGGGAGAAAAATTTTGAACACAAGGTTTTACAAGGGTTAATGTTGAAAGCTATCTGCATGTATTTCAAAAATACAAAGCTATCATTAAAAAATTAGTGTCTGTAAGAAAATCAGACAGCTACCAATATAAGATTTGGACTTCTAGGAAAGGTCATCTTTACCCCAATACATCTCTCCTTTTCTCCATGCCTATTAGCCACATGAAATTTCCATTAATTTCCTGGGAGTCATAATGCATTATGCCATAATCAACCCTAACACTTTACATTGAATTATTTTATCAGATTATCTTTCCTATCATTTAATAAAGCATTGTGAGAATAGGCAATATATGGGGCAAATTCTGTTGGGTGAAACATCTAAAATATAGAATGCTAAGCAATTGGTTACAGTATTGGCCACAAGTGGTACACAGTAGAGTACCTGGCATCCTAAGGAGAAGAGGATAGGAAAAGATTATAGAAAGGAGACTAAAAATTAAAAACTAAAAAAAATGACTATCTTCACCATTCTAGTCATATCTGCACTTCACTATGCTTTACACATATTAGGCATTAAATAAGTGGAATAATATAATCTGAAACTGAAAGGGATCCAAAAGATCACCACGTCTAAACCTCTCAGTAAAAGATGAGAAAGCTGGCACCAGGGAGATGGGGTAACTTTTCTAAAGTCATACACTGTCACTCTAGATTCTCTGACTCCCAGGTGAAAAATGAATAATTCTTAGAATTCAGGTATTAAAAGTTCTTTAGCACTCATTTTATTACACTTATCTGATTTTTCGTGATGTTAAAGCACTAAGAACCAAAGTCATCAAAGCAGAGATCAATCATCATTTAATAAATGATTGCTATGTGCCAGACATGTGCTAAGCACTGAGGATACAAAAGAAAAAAGGGGGAGGGGGAAGCAAATGTCAGACTCTGCCGTAAAGGAACTTACACTGTAATGGAAATAAACACAGTGCATTAAAATACAGATTGTATAGAAAGTAATAGCACAGAAGAGAAGAAATGTTCCTGGAAATTATCATTACTGTTGAAACATCAGATCAGCTGCTTCAATCATTGGTATTTTTAAAGAATACATTTCACTTTATCAGTTCTTTGTATTGGATATCAAATGCCTTGTTCTTTTCCCACATGGATCCCATTCCAGGAAATTGGCAGAAAAAACTCATACCTAGACATATTACAAGAGTGAGGCAAGAAGAGAAATAGTTGTCTTACTGCAGCCTGCGAAAATTAAGCCACAGGTTACCTTCCTTCACATCAAACCTTGATCAAATCAAAGAACAGGTTGAAAATTTTTCCCATTCATATTAGTTACAGGCATCCTTTGCTTATTTTATGATCTTCTATCTGAATACTATTACCTTGTTAACTTGTTAACAATCTCAAATATTTCACCATGGACACAGATATATTCATGGAGAGCTTGTGGGAAAACATGGACAAGAGTCTCATAGAATATATCATAGTAGATGGAAGTAATCTTCATTGCTAGGAAATTCACATTGATGAAATCACAAATTCATGTGAATATTGTTATACAGTATTGTATATGCTAGATCTTACGACATATTTAGAAACATCTAATAACTTTTGCATAAGAGGAAAAACAGATTAGATCTTAGAAGACAGAGTAATGTGTACACAGAAACTCAGAGTGTTTGATTGTGACATAATGAATGTATAACATATAAAGTGTTCCCAAAGTCTTCATAAAGCTCTAAGATTTTAAAGCTTGAACCCTCCCCAAAACTTTTGGGATTAATTGCATAATATGTTATATGAGAATAGGATAGAATGTATATTCACTTATTAAAGAATGTGTTCTCAAAATGGACACTAAATAGGCTGAGCCAAGATGGTGGAGAAGAAACACACGACTCTGTGAATGTCCTTACTCCCTCACAACCAATTAGATAAATCAGCCTCAGAAATAGCCTTGGACTGATAGATACCACAAGGACTGGAAGCACGACTTACCAGCTGAAGAGAATCTGGAGATTCAACAGAAAAGGTCAGTTCCCAGGGGAGGAAGAAGAGAGGCCAGCGCAGACTGCTGGGTGCTAGCATACTCTGCCGATCGCGCTGGGAAGGGCTCTGGGATTAGAGAAGCCACTGAGATAAAGGAATCTGGCACAGGCTGTTAGCTCTTCTCTGCTTATGAAACAGCAGTTCAGAGGAGAAATCTAAACTACTTTAAAAATTCAAAGATAGATAAGATCTTCCCGGATCCTGGGGGTGACTCAGCAGATCTCGGCACTGGGGGGTGTGGCCCCTAGCTCTCACCTGTGACTAGTTAAGAGATTGAGAAGTGGGCGGATACGGCCCAAGGCAACACACACTGCCTAGCTTAGCTGGAGGGAGTGGAACTCAGCTCCAGAAGTCCCAGAGAAGCAAAACCTTTGAACTAGGGACCGCGGTTTCTGGCAGACACTTCCAGTTTGAGCGCAGGGGCTTCTCACGTCACCTGCTGCAGACATCCACGCCCCACTGGGACACACAGGCTGGGCTTTGTGCTGTCTTTACTGTTCAGTCTCGAACCTCAGGGAAGCCGCTAGAACACAGCGCCCTCAGAGCACAGCAGTGCTGGTCACCTCTGAGGCACCTCCAGGGAGGGGGTGGGGAACTCTCTCCCAGAGCTCTCTCTTAGCTCAGGTGCAAGAGCCGCTGCATCCATCCTGTCTGGGAGGAATCTGGTAAAGAAATAAATAAATAATTTCCTACCCCAGGGACAGGCCCCAAAAGATTTTTTAAATATGAGCAAAAAAGCAAGAAAAACTATAGATTCCTTCTACACAGAGAAAGAGGGGGTATCCAACCCCGAGGAAGTTAACACCAGAGAGTCAGCAGATAACAACCTAAAGGGGAACGATTCCTGCCCCCCATCACATAACTCTCTCCTAGAAGAGACTCTTAAAAAGTTAAGAGAGTTTGAAGAAAAATGGGGAAAGGAAAGGGAAGCTATGATAGAGAATAACAACGTCCTGAAATTGGAGTTGGAAAAAATAAAGAATTCACAGGAGATGCAGGGAAACAAAATTTGTGAATTAGAAAAGGTTAAAAAATCACAGGAAAATAGGATTTCTGAATTGGAAAAGATAAAAAAGTCCCAAGAAAATAGGATTTCTGAATTGGAAAAAGAAAATAATTCTCAAAAAAAAATTAGGGAAATGGAAAAAAATTCAATAGAGCAAAATAATTCATTTAAAAACGAAATTGGGCATTTACAAAAAGAACTAAAAACTGTGAAAGAAGAAAATAACTCCTTAAAAGTCAGGATGGAACAAATAGAGATGAATGATTCACAGAGAACCCAAGAATCAGTCAAACAAAACAAAAAAAAATGAGAAGTTGGAGAACAACGTCAAATACTTACTGGGAAAATCTGTAGACCTGGAAAATAGATCTAGGAGAGATAATCTGCGGATCATTGGACTTCCAGAAAACTATGACCAAAAAAAGAGCCTAGATTCTATTTTACAGGAAATTATCAAAGAGAACTGTCCAGAGATAATAGAAACAGAAGGGAAAGTAGATGTGGAAAGAATTCATCAAACTCCTTCTGAAATAGACCCTAAAAAAAGAACACCACGGAATATTGTGGCTAAGCTGCAGAATTACCACACAAAGGAGAAAATCCTGCAAGGAGCTAGAAAAAAACAATTTAAATACCAAGGTGCCACAATAAGGGTCACTCAAGATCTGGCTGCCTCCACATTAAAAGATCGAAGGGCCTGGAACCTGATATTCCGAAAGGCAAAAGATCAGGGACTGCAACCAAGAATGAACTACCCAGCTAAGTTTAGCATCTTTTTCCATGGAAGAAGATGGTCATTCAATGAAATAGAGGAATTCTATATGTATCTAAGAAAAAAACCAGACTTAAACAAAAAATTTGATCTACATCCACAAGACTGAAGAGAAACAGAAAAAGGTACACAGAACCCTTGAGAACTGTAACTCTGTTGTGGGTATATAAAAAGTACGCATGGATAATTTGATTTTACTGATATAAAAGAAAAAAAGGGGGGTATAGTAAAGGGAAGGAGGTTGTTTCAGAAAAAGGGGAAGGAATGATAAAAAGAGGGAAACTACATCCCAGGAAGAGGCATAGAAAATACACCATATCTGAGTGAATTTAGTGAGGGGGAGAATCATTGTGTGAATCTTACTCTCATCAGAAGAGGCTCAAAGAATAAATAATTGACATATTTGTTTTTCAGAGAATTTTCTCTCACCTCAATAAAAGGGGGGAGAGGAAAAGGGAAAAGGAAAAGGAGAATAAGTGAAGGGACTTGGAGGGAGGGGGGAGGGATACTAAAAAAAGGGAAAGCTGCGTGTCACAAGGAGGGTCTGTAAATTAAATATCAGGGAGGGGGATCAGGGGGGTCAAGGGAAAAAGCATAATCTGGGGATAATATGATGGCAGGAATTACAGAATTAGTAATTTTAACTGTAAATGTGAATAGGATGAACGATCCCATCAAACGGAGACGGATAGCAGATTGGATCAAAAATCAGAACCCTACAATATGTTGTCTGCAGGAAACATACTTAAAGCAGGGAGATACATACAGAGTAAAGGTAAAAGGTTGGAATAGAGCCTATTATGCTTCAGGTAAAGCCAAAAAATCAGGGGTAGCTATCCTTATCTTAGATCAAGCAAAAGCAGAAGTTGATCTAGTTAAAAAAGATAAGAAAGGAAACTATATCCTGCTGAAAGGTAACATAAATAATGAAGCCATATCAATACTAAACATATATGCACCAAGTGGTATAGCATCTAACTTTCTAAAGGAAAAGTTAAGAGAATTGCAAGAAGAAATAGACAGTAAAACTATAATAGTGGGAGATCTCAACCTTGCACTCTCAGATTTAGAGAAATCAAACCACAAAACAAATAAGAAAGAAATTAAAAAAGTAAATAGAACATTAGAAAAACTAGGTAATGGCAATAGAAAGGAATATACTTTCTTCTCAGCAGTTCATGGATCCTATACAAAAATAGACCATATATTAGGACATAAAGATCTTAAAATTAAATGTAGGAAGGCAGAAGTAATAAATGCCTTCTTCTCAGATCACAATGCAATAAAAGCTACATTCAGTAAAAAGTTAGGGATAAATAGACCAAAAAGTAATTGGAAAATGAACAATCTCATCTTAAAGAATGACTGGGTGAAACAGCAAATTATAGAAACAATTAATAATTTCACCCAAGATAATGACAATGATGAGACATCATACCAAAATCTGTGGGATGCAGCTAAAGCAGTAATAAGGGGAAATTTTATATCTTTAGAGGCTTATTTGAAGAAAATAGAGAAAGAGAAAATTAACGAATTGGGCCTGCAACTTAAAAAGCTAGAAAAAGACCAAATTAAAATCCACCAACCAAAAATTAAACTTGAAATACAAAAATTAAAAGGAAAAATCAATAATATTGAAAGTAAAAAAAACTATTGAATTAATAAATAAAACCAAGAGTTGGTTTTATGAAAAAGCCAATAAAATAGATAAACCTTTGGTAAATTTGATCAGAAAAAAGAAAGAGGAAAATCAAATTGTTAGTCTTACAAATGAAAAGGGGGATCTTTCCACCAATGGAGAGGAAATTAGAGAAATAATAAGGAGTTACTTTGCCCAACTTTATGCCAATAAATTTTATAACTTAAGTGAAATGGATGACTTCCTCCAAAAATATAGACTCCCTAGATTAACAGAGGAGGAGATAAATTGCTTAAATAGTCCCATTTCAGAAAAAGAAATAGAACAAGCTATTAATCAACTCCCCAGGAAAAAATCCCCAGGACCAGATGGATTCACATGTGAATTCTACCAAACATTTAAAGAACAATTAGCCCCAATTTTATATAAATTATTTGAAAAAATAGGGAATGAAGGAGTCCTACCAAACTCCTTTTATGACACAGACATGGTACTGATACCTAAACCAGGTCGATCGAAAACTGAGAAAGAAAATTACAGACCAATTTCCTTAATGAATATTGATGCTAAAATCTTAAATAAGATATTAGCAAAAAGACTTCAGAAAATCACCTCCAGGATAATACACTATGATCAAGTAGGATTCATACCAGGAATGCAGGGCTGGTTTAATATTAGGAAAACTATTAATATAATTGACCATATTAATAATCAAATTAATAAGAACCATATGATCATCTCAATAGATGTAGAAAAAGCATTTGACAAAATCCAACATCCATTCCTACTAAAAACTCTTGAGAGTATAGGAATAAATGGACTATTCCTTAGAATAATCAGGAGCACATATTTAAGACCGTCAGTAAGCATAATATGCAATAGAAATAAACTGCAACCTTTCCCAGTAAGATCAGGAGTGAAACAAGGCTGCCCACTATCACCATTACTATTCAATATAGTACTAGAAACGCTATCCTCGGCAATAAGAGCCGAGAAAGAGATTCAAAGAATTAGAGTAGGAAATGAGGAAATTAAACTATCACTCTTTGCAGATGACATGATGGCATACTTAGAGAACCCCAAAGACTCTGCTAAAAAGGTATTAGAAATAATTCAAAATTTCAGCAAAGTGGCAGGATACAAAATAAATCCACATAAATCCTCGGCATTTTTATATATCACTAACAAAATGCAACCGCAAGAGATACAAAGAGAAATTCCATTCCAAACAAATGTTGAGAGTATAAAGTATTTGGGAATCCATCTACCAAAGAAAAGTCAGGAATTATATGAGCAAAATTACAAAACACTTGCCACAAAAATAAAGTCAGATTTAAATAATTGGAAAGACATTCAGTGTTCTTGGATAGGCCGAGCGAATATAATAAAGATGACAATACTCCCCAAACTAATCTATTTATTTAGTGCTATACCAATCAGACTCCCAAGAAATTATTTCAGTGACCTAGAAAAAATAACAACAAAATTCATATGGAAGAATAAAAGGTCGAGAATTGCAAGGGAACTAATGAAAAAAAAGTCAGAGGAAGGTGGTCTAGGTGTACCTGATCTAAAGCTATATTATATAGCAGCAGTCACCAAAACCATTTGGTACTGGCTAAGAAATAGAATGGTAGATCAGTGGAACAGATTAGATACAAAGGACAAAAAAGGGTACATCTATAGCAATCTAATCTTTGACAAACACAAAGATACCAACATTAGGGACAAAAATTCATTATTCGGAAGAAACTGTTGGGAAAACTGGAAATTAGTATGGCAGAAATTAGATATGGATCCACACTTAACACCATATACCAAGATAAGATCAAAATGGGTCCATGATTTAGGCATAAAGAGGGAGAATAAATAGATTAGAGGAACAGAGGATAGTCTACCTCTCAGACTTGTGGAGGGGGAAGGAATTTATGACCAGAGGAGAACTAGAGATCATTATTGATCACAAAATAGAAGATTTTGATTACATCAAACTAAAAAGTTTCTGTACAAATAATACTAATGCAAACAAGATTAGAAGGGAAGTAACAAATTGGGAAAATATTTTTAAAAGCAAAGGTTCTGACAAAGGTCTCATTTCCAAAATATATAGAGAACTGACCCTAATTTATAAGAAACCGAACCATTCTGCAATTGATAAATGGTCAAAGGATATGAACAGACAATTCTCAGATGAAGAAATTGAAACTATATCCACTCATATGAAAGAGTGTTCCAAATCACTACTGATTAGAGAAATGCAAATTAAGACAACTCTGAGATACCACTACACACCTGTCAGATTGGCTAAGATGACAGGAACAAATAATGATGAATGTTGGAGGGGATGTGGGAAAACTGGGACACTGATACATTGTTAGTGGAGTTGTGAAAGAATCCAGCCATTCTGGAGAGCAATTTGGAACTATGCCCAAAAAGTTATCAAACTGTGCATACCCTTTGACCCAGCAATACTACTACTGGGCTTATATCCCAAAGAAATACTAAAGAGCGGAAAGAGACCTGTACGTGCCAAAATATTTGTGGCAGCTCTTTTTGTTGTAGCTAGAAACTGGAAGATGAATGGATGTCCATCAGTTGGAGAATGGTTGGGTAAATTATGGTATATGAAGGTTATGGAATATTATTGCTCTGTAAGAAATGACCAGCAGGAGGAATATAGAGAGGCTTGGAGAGACTTAAATCAACTGATGCTGAGTGAAATGAGCAGAACCAGAAGATCACTGTACACTTCAACAACAACACTGTATGAGGATGTATTCTGATGGAAGTGGAAATCTTCAACATAAAGAAGATCCAACTCACTTCCAGTTGTTCAATGATGGACAGAGGTAGCTACACCCAGAGAAGAAATAATGGGAAGTGAATGTAAATTGTTAGCACTAATATCTGTCTGCCCAGGTTACATGTATCTTCGGAATCTAATGCTTATTGTGCAACAGGAAAATGGTATTTACACACATGTATTGTATCTAGGTTATATTTTAATACATGAAAAATGTATGGTATTGCCTGTCATCTGGGGGAGGGAGTAGAGGGAGGGGGGGATAATTTGGAAAAATGAATATGAGGGATAATATTATAAAAAAATACAATAAAAAAAAATAAAAAAAATGGACACTAAATAATAGATTTAGAGCTAGAACTAAAGAGATAGAATCTGAGAATGATAAACAAGGGGAACAGCTGTGTATGAGATCATAGAATTATTATTTTATAGCTAAAAGAGACCTTCGAGATCAACAAATATAACCCTTATCATTTTATAGATAAGGAATTCAGACCCAGAGATACTAGGTGAATTGCCCAGGGTCATGCAGATAGTAAATAGCAGATCTGGGATTTGTTTAGTTCCTCTGGTTCCAAAGATAGCACATAAGACTATGTAAAGAACTTCCTTTGGATTTTGATCTGTAACCTCAAGTTATTTTTATTAGATTTACAAACATATCACATAAGGTCTCCTATCCCCCAAATTTAAATAAACAATTCTCTCACGAATGCTTACTCAACTAATTTATCTAACTATTTGTCCCATTTAAGGCATTCCACTCTTACTATTATGATAATTAAATAGTCTAAACCTTGTGCTCTTTAAGTCTTGAAGTGTGGCTTCATTTCTTATAGATGCTTTTTGCAATTACAATTCTGTGATTATTTGATAGTCTGAATTAAGTAATGTTAATTAACTGTAATATCTGCTATCAACCTGCCCTTCCTGCTCCCTTTTCTTAAAGGAAAGTCAAATGCCCTTGTGTTATAAATCTTTTTTTTTTTTTCTTTTTCAAAAAGTGCACTGAAAACTTCTGCCAAAGGCTGACTTAGACAGTGAATTCATTCTTTATAAAGTATGAAATGGCAAGTCCATTTATTACAGAAATACTCCATTCCTTCAGGACCTTTATTCGATGTCTTTTTTCAGCATCTTGAACCAATAAGTCTCTGACATCTGGACAGGCAAACTACACATCATTCCTTTTAATGACTTGTCTAACCATTTGTCATGGACCCAGTTAAAATTTCACAGAATCTCAGATTTGGAAGTGGTCTCAGAAGCCATCTATTTAATTTATATTTAAATAAGAATCCTATCTCCAGTATTCCCAACAAGTATCCAAGTAGTTTTCTTTTGAAGATCTTAAATGAAGGAGGACTTTTCTCTGAGGGAGCACATTTCACTTTTACGCTTAAACCTTTCAGTTATTTCTATCTATTGCTTTTAATTATTCCTTATGGGTTCTAGATAGATTAATAGATGAGATAGACACAAAGGATGGATAGAGAGACGAAGTATTCATTATGATTATATTCATTATAAACAAGCAATACAGTCCTTGCTTTCAAGGTGCTTACATTCTAAAAGAAGGAAGATAACGCTTAAAGAGAAATTGTAAGAGAAGGGACTCACTTATCAGAGGTGAGGGAGACCCAGGGTTAGAGTTTACATTAATGCTTGGGGTAGATGAGTGGAAGTTATGGTATAAGTAGCAAATATATGGTTGAAACATTTGATGAAGTGATTGAGGCAGATTAAGTCCCTGAAAGATAAGAAAAAAAGGTTTTTTTCACTCCTATTCCTTCAAAACTTGAACAGTTCCTAATTCTTCTTCTATTTTAGAAGGTAGACAATCTCCATTTCTTCTGACAATCTTCATGTAGCATGAGCTTAAGACCATTCACTATTCAAGATACCCTCCAGTATATATTTATGTTTTCTCTGTAGGTGGTCTGATGGTAGGAATATTAGGGAACTACACAAACTCCCATAATTAGATGCTATTTTTCTCTTTAGATAGCTCAAAATCACATAAACAGTTTTGGCTATAATTGTACTCTTTGGATTCATACTGAATCTGCATTTCAATAACACTTACCCATCTTTGTCATATTTACAGCCATCTAGACATATTTTCCCATATAAATACAAAATTTCAGTATGAAATTTTTCTACTCAGTGTTCTTTCTTCTATTCATTTATCATTTTTACCATCAATAACAAGAATAAGGAAAATATCAAGAGGACTGATATTCAATATCCTTGGAGTATATCAGATTTACTAAGAATGAAATAGAAAAAGTTAATGGTGACCTTCATACAATATTTCCACCTCATTCTCTTTTAAGGGTAAGATGATGATTACAGAAAGAAGGCAGAACTACTCAACTGTAGTTATGCTTCACTTTCCTCTGCCAAGGGGGATAGTTAGCTAGTAGACTAATACCAAGGGGAATAGATTAGACTAGACAGTGCAAAGAAAAATAATAGGGAGTTAAATTCCATAAGTAAGAATAACTCTTTAAAATCATCCTTAGGCGAAATAACTAAATATTTCATGAAAATATAATACCTTTTAAATGAAATTAGGAACTTCTATCACTAATAATAATAACATTTTAGAGTATCTACTATGTGCCAGTCACTATACTAAATGTTTTACCATTATTATCCCATTTCATCTTCACAACAGCTTTGAAAAGGAGATACTGCTATTATTAACCCAACTTTACAGATAAGAAAACTGAGGTTACGTAAGTTGCCAAACTACTGTTTGAGTACAGATTTGAACTTAAGTCTTCCTAACCCTAGGCTCAGCACTTAATAAACTGTACCATTCAGTTGCCTTAAGCTTATTTCACTTGTTATGTATATTTTAAATATAATACTTCCAACACTATTTGAGACTGCTTTTGAGATTCTTATGTTTCCTCTTTTTTAAAAAAGTTTCATTGATATTTTTTCTTTTGCTTATTTTTGTGTGTTGGTATCATTACTATCCACCATTTCCATATCATATAATGCCATTCTCCTTTATAACCAGTACATACATATAACAGAGCAAAACAGATCATTCAATTGATCCATCAAGAAGTTTTTATTAATTGCCTACTATAATCTAAACACTGTACTAAATACTAATATGCAGGATGTTCCAACAGTCTGAGTGCACTAAGAAAGGCAAAAACATTCCCTCAAGGAATTTACATTTCAAAAAGTGACACAATTGCAAGGGGGGGGGGAGTAACTATATTTCATACATAGTGTGATGGAGTGTTATCCCAGAAGGAAGGAACAGAGTAAAGATTTGGGGAGGGGGAGAGATAAGGAAAGCCTCTTTAAAAAAGGCAGATTTAAGCTAGATCTTGCAGGTAAATATAATGAGGAGAGTTTTCTAAGCATCGGAGACAACCTCTGAAAAAGTACAGAGTTGGGAGATGGAGTATACTGTGTGAAGAGTAGTAATAAGGCTAATGTCAGGACAAGAGTACATGAAAGACAGTAAAAGGGAAGAAGAGTGGGAAAATAGAAAGAAATCAGCCTAAAACAAAATTTTCTATTTGATTGTGATGTCACTAGAGTTTATTGAGTAAAATAGGTGTTGACATGGTCAGATCTGAGTTTAATAAAAATCACTGGGAACTGAGTGGTGATTGGACTACAATTACAGGAGACTTGAGTCAGAAGCCTATTTCAGTTGATGAGAAATAAGAGTGGCAGCTATTGTAGTAGAAAGAAAAGTTTATATATAAGAAATATTGTGAAGGTGAGGAATGCTGAGATTGACCACAGGTTGGATATGTGGGTGAGTACAAGGGAACAGTCAAGGTAGACATTGAGATTATGAGCCTCAGGTGACTGGGTTGGTGTTGCCCTCAAAATGAACCGGGAAGACCCAATCTTCTCATTTCTATATTCATGGCTCCACATCTACTTCTCTCTACTCACACAACCATCCCTGTTCAGGCTACCACTTCTTACCTGAAATATTGCAATGATTTCAACAATGGACTCTGCCAAGAGTCAATCTCCATTCAAACATATCATCTACACAGTATCTAAAATGATTTTTCTAAAGTGCAGGTCTGTCCAAGTGTCTGTCTGTCTGTCTTCCTCTTTCACTTTCACACATACATACACACACACAACCACCATCACACCACCACACTTACAAACTTCAGTGGTTTAATATCCCCTACTCCAATATCGCATGGGTGATAAAATCTCTTTTATGTAATATATTTTTTTTTCAAATTTTTATTTTTTATGGAATAAAACAAGTATTTCCATAATGTGGTATAATAAAAACCATGATAGCACATGAAACTGAAAATCTATTATGTATAACTTGCTATATTTTAAAAATATCTAATAAAGCTTATATGTAAATCTCCTTAAAGATATTGTGATTTTTACTGAGTCACTTGTTAATCACCATTTTAGGTGCCAAGCACTGTGCTAAGTGATAGAAATACAAAGAAAGGCAAAAACAAAAATGAAACAAAACTTAGTTCCTTATCTCAAGAAGCTTGATTGAGAAGACAACAATGCAAATAAATATGTACAAGGAAAATAAATAGAAGATAAACTTAGAGGTAGTCTGAGAGAGAAGGTATTAAGAGTAAGAAGGATTGGGAAAGTCTTTGTTATGGAAGGTACATTTTTAACTGAAATTTGAAGTAAATTAGGGATGCCAAGAGACAGAAATGAGGAGAGTATGATATCTAATGAAAAGATCTAGAAATGAGTGATAGAATGTTGTATTTAAGGAACAACAGGGAAGCCAGTGTTACTGGGTCTCAGAGTATGAAGATAGGATATTACTGTGGAGAAAGAAAGGGAGGAAGATCTGAGAAGACTGAAAAAGTTGGGAGGTAGCAGGTTCTAAAGGGTTTATAAAACTAAAGAAAAGACTTTATGTTTACTCCTGGAGGTGACTGGATATCAATAGGGTTTATTGAAAAGAAAGGGAAAGGGCTAGATCTGCAACTTAGAAAGATCAATCTGACAGTAGAAAGGCAGACAGACTAATGTGGTAAAATACTTGAGGCAAGAAGATCAACCAGCAGGCTATTGTAGAGTCCAGGTGTGAGATGATGAGGATATCTTATTGTGTCCAGATGCTTGATAAAACTAATGCAATGTCATTTACAAAGAGGATTATTAGAAGAACCTCCTAAATAATAGGAAATCCTTATTCTGCTCTCTCTACAGGACATCCTCTACTACACTGATAGACACTTAGTGTGAGCATATGTCTCCTTGTTTTATTTCTCACTTGATACTACTACATTGTGTATTGTTGAACATTTATCTCCTTAGTCAAATTTGTCATAGAACTTTGAATGAATTTTGTTATGTATATAAAGATACTTTGAGGAGAACCTTTAGACTGCATTTTGTTCTACTGAGTCAAATAGATTTTTTAAAATTAATCAATATATACTAATTACATAGCAATCATTTAATAAGTGCTTACTGAATGACTGAATTAAAAGAGCTTGTTTTCATACTCAGTAATAGGAGAGGAGGAGATTTACCAAATGAAAGAGTAAAGTAGTAAGAACCAGAAGAAAAGCATATAATGAAAAAGCAACTAATTATGTGTAGCATAAATTGTTTCTGAAGGGTCCAAGGACATCACAGATTCATTTCAGAATTGTGAGTTCTCCTGAAATCTGTATCTCCCTGCAACTTTCTGTAGTTAGGTGCTCCCTCTTTTTAATCTTATTTTATCTTCCACCCAATTTCATGTCAATAAAATTTTAGCATTTCTTTTTATGAGATTTTGAGTGTGAAATTTTTCTCCTCTTCCACTTTTTGAAAATGACACACATTTTAATATAGGTTATGCATGTGGTGTCATGTAAAACATATTTCTATGTTAGTCATAGTTGTGAAAGAAGAAACAGATCAAAAGGAAAACAACACACAAAAAAGAATAAAATAAGTGAAAAAATATGCCTCAATCTTCATTCAAGACCCATCAATTTTTTATCTGCTTATGAATAGCATTTTCCTTCATGAGTCCTTTGTACTTGTCTTAAATCATTGTGTTGTTAAGAAGAGCTGAGGCATTCATAACTGATCATCACACCATGTTGTTAATTGTTTACAATGTTTTCTTGGTTCTGCTCATTTCACTTTATATCAGAGAGAGAGAGAGAGAGAGAGAGAGAGAGAGAGAGAGAGAGAGAGAGAGAGAGAGAAAGAGAGAGAGAGAGAGAGGAGAGTATGAGAGAGTTTGGTTGACCTTTGAGCATAATTCCAAATTGCTCTCCAAAATAATTGCATCAATTCACAACTCCACCAAGAGGGCATTAGTGTTCCAACTTTTCTGCATTCTCTCCAACATTTATTACTTTCCTTTTCTGTCATATTAGCCAGTCTGATAGAAGTGAGGTGGTACCTCAGAGCTGTTTTAATTTTCATTACTCTAATCAAAAGTGATTTAGAGCACTTCTTCATATGTCTAAGAAAGCTTTGATTTCTTCATCTGAAAACTTCCTGTTCATATCCTTTGATCATTTATCAATTGGGGGATGGCTTGTATTCTTATAAATTTGACTCAGTTTTTTAGTATTTGATAAATGAAGCCTTTATCAAAAATACTTGCTAATAATGTTGTTTCCCAGTTTTCTGCTTTCCTTCTAATCTTGTTTATTGCATTGCTTTTTTGCAAAAGTGTTTTTAATTTAATCTAATCAAAATTATGTAGTTTATATTTTATAATGTTTCTATCTCTTTGTTGGTTATGAGCCTGTAACTCACTTAATTTCTCCTTCATGAATTTGGATGTTATGCTACTTGGTGCATATATGTTTAGTATTTATATTACTTCTTTGACTCACATACCTTTTAGCAAGATGTAGTTTTTCTTTCCTAAACTTTCTAAATTAGGTCTATTTTTGCTTTTGTTTTGTCTAAGATCAGAATTTCTGCCTCTATTTTTTTTTTACTTCATCTGAAGCTTAATAGATTCTGTTCCAGCCTTTACTCTGTATATGTTTCTCAACTAAAAGTGTATTTCTTGTTAAAAAAAAAAAACATATTATAGGATTCTGGATTTTGATCTATTCTATTATCCACTTCTGTTTAATGGAGAGATTTTTATGCTGTCCACATTCACAGTTTTGATTACTGTGTATTACCCTCCATCCTATATTTCTTCCTCTTTGTCCTCTTTCTCCTTTCTCCCTTTCCCTACTCAATAGTATTTTGCTTCTGTCTGTCACTTCCCCAGGACTGCCCTTTTTGTCAGTCATTATCCCTTCCTTCTCCTGTACTTAATCTTCTCCTTTTACTTTCCTGTGTGGCAAGATAGAGTTCTCTATTCAACTTATTGTGTCCATCATTCATTCCCTCTCTGAGCCAACACTGTTGAAAGTAAGGTTCAAGTGATGCCCATCTTCTCTTTATTGTAAATAGGTCTTTTGTTCCTTTTCATGTGAAACAATTTAATTCATTCTATTTCTACCTTCCTTTCTTCCCAAATAGGCATGTAATAAATTTAGCTCCATTAAATTCCTTATGCTTTTTCCCCCTTTTCCATTTCTAGTTTCTCTTAGATCTTGATATTAAAGATAAATTTTTTTGTTCAATTCTGGTCTCCTTATGAAAATTTAAATCCTTCTATTTCATTGAATGACCATTTTTCTCTTGGAATATTATGCTTAATTTTGCCAGCTAGGTGATCCTTAGTTGTAGTCCTATCTCCTTTGCCTTCTGGAATATCATGTTCCATGACCTCTGATCTTTTAATGTTGTAGTATAGTTCTTAATTCCTATGCAATCCTTGTTGTGATTCTCCAGTATTTGAATTGTTTCTTTCTAGTCACTTGCAGTATTTTTTTCCTTGACCTAATATTTCTGTACTTTGGCTATAATATTCTTTGGGATTTTTATTTTAGCATCTTTTTTTCCTGTAGGGATCAGCGGATTCTTTCATTGCCTATTTTGTTCTCTAATTTCAGGATATCAGGACTAGTTTTCCTTGATAATTTCTTGAAATTTGTTATCCTGGTCCTCCTTTTGATTATGGCTTTTAAGTACTCCAATGATTCTTAGATCATTTCTCCTGGATCTATCTTCCAAGTCAGTTGTTTTTCCAGTAAGGTATTTTATATTTTCTTCTATTTTTTCATCCTCTTGGATTTGTTTGATTGATTCTTGATATCTCAGAGTCATTAGCTTCAAAACCAATTTTAACTTTTAAGGAATTCCTTTCCTCATTTGGCTTTTCCATTTGGCCATTTGTACTCTTTAGGGAATTATTTTCCTCAGGGAATTTTATTTCTTTTTCTATTTGACCATTTCTACTTTTTAAGCAATTGTTTTCTTTTTCCAAGCTGTTGACTTTTTCATAATTCTGTAGTCAGATTTTTTGCTTATCTTTTTTTTTTTTGGTCTTTTTCCTTTCTTCTAAATTCAAATTCTTTTAGAATGGAAGAGGCACTGTCCTAAGCTTCTTGTGTCAATGTCTACAATGACCAGTCCCTGACTGTTTATCTGGTGATGCATTGATGTTGCCCTGAGCCCCAAAGGCTTCTTGTATCTGGTGTTGAACTGAAGGGATAGAGTGGAGGGTAAGTGGTGCTGCTGGAGGTCATAGGGATCCTGGTGCTGAGCTAGGATCCTAATGGTGGCATAAAAATTTAGCATTCATTTTTATGAGATTTTGAGTGTGAAATGTTTCTGTGTGTTGAGGCCAAAAGGATCTTTTTGTGCATTTTCCGAGGACTACAGTGAAGCACATGTAGATCCAGCCTCTGGAGGCTGCCTGCCTGGGGCTTTGCTGAAACTTGTGGTGGTTTCCAGAGTTGGTTCCCCTGGGTATAATAAGACACATAGAGAGGTCCCAATGTTGGTATTGCTCCACTACACTGGAACTCAGGATGTCCTACTAGTATGCTGAGGTAGGGCTTATTGTTGATTTGCTTCAATGCTCCTTTCCTGGACCACTTTCCCCTTTTATCCAAGGAAGACAGACTTTTCCTGCCAATCTTCCAAGTTTTTTGGGCTCAAGATTTTTTCACTTCATCTTTTTGCTAGTTATGCTCTTCCATGATTTGTTTTGGGATACTATTTATTGATAGTTTGGAGATGAATGTGGAAGAATTACAGTAATTTACCACTTTGTCATCTTGACTCCCAGAAGTGTATCTCTATGTGCCCCCTTCTGTCTATAAACGCTATGTACATTGCAGTAAGGGTTAGTAATTCAAGCCTATATGTGTTGCACAAGCAAAATAAATACAAGATAAGCTGGGGTTGGAAGTCTTTAGGGGAAAAACTTCATGGAGGAAGTAGTAATTGAGTTGAATTTTGAAGGAAGCTAGGAATTCTAAGAGGCAGAAGTGAGGAGAGAGTACATCGCAGTGCTACAAATGTCGTAGGTGGACAAGGGCAAGTAGTCTATTTTTCCTAGATTATAAAGTATATAAGAACAAGAATGGATAATAAGCCTAAAGCCAGATTGTGAATGGTTTTAAAAATAGAGAACTATCTTATCCTGAAGTCAAAAAGGAGTCACTGGCACTTTTTGAACAAAAGAGTGATATGGTCAGTGCTATGCTTTGGGACTATTACATTGACAGATTTGTAGAAGATTGAAGGGAGGACAAAATTTGAGGAAGAGAGATTAATTGGGATCATTGCAGTAGTACAGAAGAAAGGTAATCAGGACCTAACTAAGTAATGGCAGAATGGGTAGAGAGAAGGGGATTGATGCATGAAATACTGTGAAAGTAAATCAAAGGACTTAAAAATTTATCTGCTGAGAAGTAAAGGAATGAGAAACTAAGGATAACATTCAGATTTTGATTCCAGCTTATTGGAGGAATAATAGTGTCTAATTTAGAAAATTATAGCCAATACAAGTATACACAAGTTATATGAAACATCACTATTTAAATGAGACAAACAGAAATGAAGATCATGTATTGTTCTTCCATATCTTTCCTTTTGATTCTATTCTTTTCTTCCCCAGACCCATTAAAAAAAAAAAAAAAACATCCATCACTTCTGCTTTGTCTGATTATGGCATAATTTTGTAGATGTAACCTAATATAAGTGTATTATAAAGGTGTAGAATAAGTATAGCTTATAAGAAGCTTTACCTCAGAAAAATAATCTTTGATGAGTTAATTAGAAATAGCTAAGAGAGAGCTATAGGAATAAACCTTAGAAGGTTGTAGTCAGTTCATGCCAATAATTAAGTGAAAGAGTGGGAATAATTTTTCTGAAAAAAAGACACATGATGCAAAAAAAGAACAAAAATGTCCTCTATAAAAGTCATTTCAGAGTTTATTTTTAGATTCACCATTTTTCTCACTGGAAGCAGTTAGAATTTTTCATCACAAGTCATTCATAATTCTTTTGGATCATTTTGTTGATCAAAATAGCTAAATCTTTCACAGCAGATCATTCTTACAACATGCTGATTTTCTATACAATGCTTTCCTGGTCCTGTTGACTTTATTCTACATCATTTCATTTAGGTCCTTGCAGGGTTTTTTTTCCCTAAAACTATCCCTCTCATCATTTCCTTTAACACAATAATTAAAACATAATCATTTCCCCAACCTGTTCATCCATTTCCCAACTGATAACTAGAGTCTCAATTTCCATTTCTAGCCTCCATAAAAAGAGTTGCTACAAATATTTTTTTAAACATATAGGTCCTTTTCCCTGTTCTTTGATCTCTTAGGGATATAAAATTAGTAGTGGTATTGCTAGATCAAATGGTATGCAAAGTTTTACAGATTTTGGGGTCTAGTTTCAAACTGTTCTCTAGAATACTTGGATCTGTTCACAACTTTACCAATAGTATGTTAATGTTGCTACTTTAAAAAAAATCCCCTCTCACATCATCATTTTCCTTTCTTGCCAAGTTAGCCTATCTGCTAAGTGGTACCTAAATATGATATGGTATCTCAGAATTGTTTTAATCTTCCTTTCTCTTATCAATAATGATTTAGAGCATTTTTTCATGTAACTATAGATAGCTTTGATTTTTTTTCTTTTCTTTGAAAACTACCTTTTCATATTCTTTGACCATTTGAAATTGGGAATGGATTTTATTTTTCATAAATTTGACTATTATTTTTATAAATTTGATATATTTGAGAAATGACTGTCAGAGAACTTTGTTGTACAATTTTCTCATGTTTCCTTATTATTTATGCTACTTTTAGGAAAATATGTTTTACTTGATTATCTCTTTTAAATAGATTTATTTTTACTTTTGTTTTATCTGTGATCATGATTGTTTCCCCTATTTAAAATTTCTTTATTGAACTAAATACAAAGTAAGAAAAAATAGAATTTTAAAAGATAAAAAATAAAAACAAAACAAAACAAAATAAAATGTTGTCACATGCCTAACAGAACATCAGGGAGGATTCAAAATATTTAACTGCTGTAACATGGGAGCTACCTCCCAGTGGCTGCTGGAGGTCTAACTCAGACCTGTAGAATGGATCTCTTCATGTGACAGGATGATGACAATGATACAAGGAAATTGAGAGGCAGTTGCATTCTCTGACCCTCTCCACTGAGAGGCACTTGCTTTGTCTGACCTCTCTCCTTTTCCCTCTCGCCTCCAATTTATTTTATTCTCAGTCCACAAGCAACACCTTGTCAATAAAGGCTACTTTGCAACTCCTTCAAGTGTTATGATTCACAGCTGTGAGTCTCTCAGAAAATTGACCTGCCCCTTCACTCAGGCATGGTCCTTAACAATTCCTCATTTTTTGTTTCATGTAAGTGTGATTATTTTCCCCCCACAGCATTGGTCAGTAAGTTTATACATTAGCTATTATCTGAGTCCACATGCTAAGGTAACTGAGTCTGCATGCTAGGGAGTGCAAACAGCACTATAGCAGGTGTTGAAGCTTGTGAGATGTCATGGAGGCAAATTTTCAAATGGAGGAGAGGACTATGGTCAGAATAGGCATTTAAGTCTCCTGGTTCAACCCTTTGATGTGTTGGCCTATATAATTACCCCCAATTAAAAAAGTCTTACTGAGTCTCTTCTCCCTTCCCTTCCGGTTACCAAAGGAACTCTGGGAGGATCCTACTCACAAACAGCTCTCCAGTACTGCTGCTTCTTTGTTTCTTGTGATTCTTGTGTTCCACAATAGGGCACCATATGTTGTGATATAGGAGCCACTTGCCGATGGCTGCTGGAGGTCTAATAGACCTGTAGAATGGTTTTCTTCATATGAGAAGATGATGACAACGATACAAGGACACTGAGAGACAGTTATGTTCTCTGACCTCTCTCCTCTTCCCTCTGCCTCCAATTTATTTCATTCCCCATCCACAAGGAACATCTGTGTTAGTAAAGGCTGCTTTGCAACTCCTTCAAGTTTTATGATTCACAGCTATGAAGGCTCTTGGAGAATTGACCTGCTCCTTCACCAAAGCATGGTCCTTAAGATAGAACCATAATTTCCTATTTCAAGAAAGCATATATAATAATAGAATAATTATATTCATGAATTTCCATCTTTTCTTTGCTTCCTTATAGATTATTCTTTTGTTCACTGCTGCACACTTTTTCCTCCTTTTATCCTCCCCACCTTCCTCAAACAGGCTACAGTTAAGCATAGATATATTTACACTTACATACATAATGCATACAAACATATATACACACATATACATGCATATATATTCAACCCCCCTTTGAAAATTCAGTTCCAGCCCTTTATCTTTACTGTGTTGCCTCTATGCTGCAAATGTGTTTCATATAAACATGTTGTTGGACTCTGGTTTCTGATACATTCTGCTATCCATTTCTATTTTATGGATGAGCTTATACTATTCACATTCACAGTTTTGATTACTAACCATATTTACTCTCATCTCTATTTTCTTCTGCTTAGCTTCTCTGTCCCTTCTCTCATTTTACCCTGTTTCTCCTCAAAGATCTGTTTCAGTTCTGACCACTGCTTCCTTTAATCTACTCTCTTTTTTATCACCTTCATTTCTCTTAAATCATTTCCCTCCAAACTTTCCTGTAAATATCTATATCTATATTCTTTTCTCTTTGGGCCAATTTTGATGAGAGTGAGATTCAAGTGTTCTACATCATTGTTCCCTCCACTGTAAAAGATCTTTCTTGCAAACCTTTTTATGTGAGATAATTTTTCCCATTATTTCTCTCCTTTCCATCTTATCCCAATACACCCCTCTTTCTCATTCCTTCATTGTTTTAGATCATCCTAACATAATTGACTCACACCAAGGCCCTCTAGCTATGTAGTCTCCTTCTAATTGCTAATACTGATAAGTTTCTTAAGAGTTATAGTTATTATCTTCCATATAGGAATGTAAATGGTTTGACCTTAAGTTTTTCATGATTTCGTGTTTACCTAAATTCAACAATTTTTGAAAATTTACTATTTGTAAGGCTTTTTTGTGAGATACTAGGAAAGACATGACATAAGATACAGTTCTTGACTTCTAGGGACCAACTTTCTCTTGGGGATGAGGTGGGGGGACAAATAGATAAACAAATAGAAGATGATGAAAAAATTCCAATGACCTAGATGGATCAGGAATCACTTCTGTATATTGAGGCAACTAAGTTGAACCTGAGATAAATTTGCTATTTTAAAAGGTAGAGGTGAAGGAGTTTACATTCCATGCATAGGAAGTGGCGCAAATGGGATGAGGAAGTACTGGTTTGCGAGTACAGCTTAAGAAAAGCTACCTAGGAAAAACCCAGGAGATAGGACATGAAGCAACAAAACTGACAACAGCAAGAAAACCAGATTGGTAAGAATGTAGATTGAAGGGGAGTTATATGAATTCCGTGAAGGTAGATTTATTGAGAGATCATGCAACTGTGATATCTCTACCTACCCTGAGAACAAGAAAATTTTTTTCCTGCCTACTTTATAGAACTTTTTCCACATTTGATTCTTCAGAAATTCTTATTGTGATGTTTTCTCTTCAAGTGGGAAATTGTGTATTTTATTAAATTTTTTTACTAACCCACTGAAATATTGTTCAGTTTTAATTTTTTTTTTTGCTTGAACTGACAAAGGTTCCTTATACAAGCCTTCTACCAGAGGAACCTGTTACTGAAATTCTCATGTTTTAAAGTTAGTCAAGTTTATATAAACCATTAAGAAGAGGGGGAAAGGCAAGGAAAGATCAGAAACCCAAACTACTATATTCTAAACTAAATATTTGCCATTGGAATAAAAAAGATTATGTAATTTCCCACTTAAGGATGATGAAAATAATATAGTGATGTAGCTGAAATATATATATATATATATATATATTTGTTCTATATCTATATACATATATCTAGATAGATAGATATTCCAAGCTAGTTTAATTTACAATTTTACTTTTAGGAAATGTGTGTCTCTCCGTTTTCTATTTAGGACATAAAAAGTCAATATTCTCTTTAACATTTAATTCCTATAACCAAACATGAAAAGGCTTTTAACTACAAAGAATAATAAGGGGACAGTGACATCTACAGGCAGTATGTATTGATGTTAAGCATGATGTGGAAGAGATTTAATAGTATTGGAAGTAATTATACCTTTAAAACATTCTGCTTCCTCCAAAATTTTCATTACTATATCACATAGAATACATTAAATGAGTTGAACTCTGTCATGTGATTGAAAATCAAATGATCAAGTAGAAATTGCATGACCTTTGAGGTTCCTTCCAACTTCAGGATTTTGTAACAGTGAAATACTAGACACATAGAACATATGTGTACATGCATACATATGTGTATATATAAAATTTGACAATCAAATTTAAGGAAAGTCCTTTCCAAATCTTAAAGTATTATAAATGTGTGAGCTATTTTCTCCAATAGAATGTAAATCCTTTAAAGACTCTTCTGTTTCTTGTCTTTGCATCCCCCATACATAATACAATGCCTGGCATATAGCAGCATACAGTAGATGCTCAAATAGTGCTTAAATTCATTGGGGTGATTATTTGGAAAAAAATACTAATTGAATTGTAAATTGTAAATCTTCAAGATTAAATTAAGTATTCCTCATATCATTATCAAAAGATATTTTAGATGTCAATTAGTCCAAGTGCTGTCTAGTGCATGAATCTTCCTACAGTGTTCCCATCAAATCTCTTAACTACCACTTGTAATGGGAAATTTACTACCTAAGAAAGCAGCACATCTCATTTTGAAGCAATTCTAATTGTTAGGAATTAATTCTCATTGAGACAAAAATCTGTAATTAATTCCTATTCATTGATTTGAGTTTTGTTTCCTGGAGGTGAGCAAGAAGTGAATAAATCCACCTTCTCTTCCATGTGATATTTTCACATTCACATGCACTGGATGCCAATTCTATAAATCTGTGTTCAAATCCTACTTATGGTACTAACACTCTGATCTTGAACTAGATTACTCTGTGACTCTGTTTCCTCCTTTGAAAAATGAGGGTTTAGATAATATAGTTGTAAGAAGCCTTCTAGCTTCTAGCTCTAAATCTTTGATTGTATAAAATATCTGAACAAAATATGTACCCTTATGTACAAGTTTCTTTCTACTAGTTAGTCATTCCTAGTTTCTTTAACTGATCTCCATACATAATTGTTTTGAATATCATCATCATACTATGTTTGCTTTGCTTTGGGCAAGCTCCCAACTTGCAATAAAACATTAAAACTCAACTAAGCTCCATCTGGTAATCCAATACAAAAGAACAATAAGTTCAAAAATACTTAGAAGAAAATAAAGCATAGAGTCTGTCTGAAGTTTATCAATCAATAGATAAAAATTTGGGGGAAATTTAAAAAAATCTCATCAATCAAGAGAGATTTAATTTAGTTGGAAAATCACTAAATATTATATATGTGTGTGTGTGCATCTGTATATATGTACATATGTACATGTATGCATGCCTATTCATTTATATATATATACAAATATATATTGTATAATATTATATATTTATACATGTTTATAATATATATAATATATATATTTATATGTGTGTATGACCTAGTAAATTACTAAGCTATTTCTTCATACTCTATAAGGCAGTGTATATCTTTATTCTCATTTTATAGGTGAAGAAATTGAGGCTCAATTAATTGACTTGTTCAAGGTCATAAAATTGGAAAGCTTCAAAACCAGCACTCACACTCTGATCTTCTGGTCTCAAGTCCAGATTTTTCTTCCTGGAATCACAAAATGATAAACCTATCAAAAATAAAATAGCAATCCTAATAATATGAAGTAATCCTAGGTAATATTAGAAGCTATGTTAGAAAGTTTTATAGATAGCTTTTACTTTTTGACAGGATAGAGACTTTATTTGTATGCACAGTTTGAAATATTTTCCTTAATCTTCTCTTTATATGTAATGTTGCCCTTACCTGATTGCACATTGATAGTAAGCTGAAAATGGAGAGAACAGTGGACCTACAGTCAGAAACACCTATATCCCCATTCTGCCTCAGACACAAATTAAATGTATGATCCTGGATATCATTTAATTTCTTTGTGATTTATTGCTCTTATCTAAAAATGAAAGTCATGGACTTAATGGCCTATAGTATTCTTTCTGACAACCATAAGAAATGATAGGTCCATGACTAATAGACTGGTCCCATGGCAACTAAGTTCTTTAGCCATAGCAACTTATTAAACAAAAAGTGATGCCATAGTCCTGTAAAATTTACTTGTTATTTCATAGCAATATGGGTTAAGGGTTTTAAAAAAGCAGAAGATGAAAAGAGTCATAGACCACATGTGAATATTAAGCTAATTGTTGATATTCTACACATGAGATCCTTGTTCAACCAACAAATGAACACATTATTTGAAGAAATGAATCATTCTACCTTCACAAATCTTTATTAGATATTGTCATTTATTTATTAGATATTATATAAACTTTATGCTATAGTGGATAGAAGGAGAAACATGGAGTCAAAATATCTTGGCTCAAGTCACGAAGCATTGATTTTGAAAATTGGAAAAAACCTCAGTGGACTTCTAGTCCAACTCACATACAAAAGAAATCCCTACTATATTCTCCCCAACAAGTGGTTGTCCAATATCTATTTATAGATCTCTAAGGAGAGAGATTGTGTGTCATGTAAGCAGCATGGACAGGTTTTGCAATATGATAGAGAATAAAAAAGATGAACAAATTAGCTTCTGGGAAGGTTTTTAAGTCTTGTATTTTGATAAATTCTGTTATTTTAGGCAGTCTAAAAGCCATTTGGGGGGATAATTTGTTTAGAGTCAAAATAGATGCAGGTACAGGAGCATCAGCAGAGAACAATTTCTCCTCAGGCATACTTGTACCAGAAAATAGAGTAGTGCTGTCCAAATTAAACGTCATAATCCTATATGCTATGATCCTACTATCAGTAAGCTTAAATATCTGATGAAAGTAATAATATAGGGGATGGATGATCATTGGATGGGTGGAGTGAGTTTAGGATTTCTATCTTTGCTATGCACTCTTCCTATGTGGTCTCATTCTTAAGTTTAATAGCACTGTAGATAGAAATAAATAGGATCACAGATGGAATACCAAAGTATGAATATTTTTTTCATTATAACTCTTAAAATGATTAGATTATAAATCCTGCAACTGTTGAGTTAGAAGACACAATAAAATTGTCAGGACATTGAGGGAGTATTGAGAATGAGGGATTTGTTGATTCAATCTTGCAGAAAACTTTAAGGTGAAGCCTAGGAAGGAAGCTCACCTCTCAAATTTATGATATCAGGAAGAATGGCTGTCAAAAAGGACTTTATTTTAGGAAGAATTCAGCGGCAATTATTATGAACAACTCTTTCCTATAGCCCTTTGAAGTTTGAAAAATGCTTTGAAAAGTTACTTCATTTGATCCTCACAACTTCCTGAAATGGGTGTTATTAATTATTCCCATTTTACAGATGAAGAACTAGGTCAGAGAAAGCTAAATGACATTCAGGATTCCACAGTGGCCCTATAATAGTTAGGTCTCTGAATTTCTTTTCTGAAAAAAAAATATCCCAGGCCTTTTCTCCTTTGCAGTTTTAGTTCATCAGATATTCTAGCTCTCAGATATTTAGCTCTCAGTCTGTCTAAGTTCATGTTCATTGTTTCCATGATACCATCTATCCATCTCATCCTCTGCTTTCCCCCTTTCCTTTTGCCCTCAATCTTTCCCAATATTAAAGTCTTTTTCAGTGGGTTCCATCTTCTCATTTTGTGGTCCAAGTATTTAAACTTCAGCTTCACTATTTGTCCTGAATAGCCTGAATTAATTTCTTTAAGTATTAACTGATTTGATCTCCTTGCTGTCCAAAGGACTCTCAAAAGTCTTCTCCAGGACCACAAGTTGGAAAGTGTTGATCTTGTGACTCTCAGCTTTTCTTATATTGTGTAATTAAAGATAATATAAAAATTAAAGACCAAATATTCAAGTACAGGATGCTCTTCTAAATAGTTCTTTCACATTTTAGTTAAAATGATAATGTGAAAGGTCAGAGAGCTATCCAAATCTCACAAATATAACTCCATGAAGAATTTAAGAATTTCAAAAAAAGCTCCTAATAGAATAATTATTAAGAAATTCAAAGAGAAACACTAGAAAGTTCCTCTAACCAACCCAAGACTGAAGATGAAGGTAGCCAGGAAGTTGTATGCAATTGAAAGATGATGAAACAGAGAAATCAGTGGTAACTCAGGTATGCAGCCAAGAAGTCTGCCAGTGCTCTAATCAGGGACATTCAGAGCAGTTGAAGCCAGCAATACTCTGAATGGTTATACTCCAGGAGGGCAGAAGCCTTCATCATTCTAAATATCTTTTGTTATGGTTTCTACTTTTCCTTGACAAGGCTGGAACCTGCCAGTGTTCTATATTCAGATATTCCAGGAAAGGAAGAAGCCAATAAGTGGGGCTTTGAAAGTTTTTTTTGAAGCCACACAGACAAGATTATGCCCATCCAAGAGGGCAGAAGGGGATGGAGCTTGGTCCAGGGACAAAATTCCAAACCTGGCTACTTTATATATTTTATTTCCTTAATGCCCCATTTATAACATCTATCCCATGTATTTTCTCATTTGTAATGTGTTGCAGCCTACTCACCCCTACCATGTGTCTCATTATTATCCTTTGCAGAATTCTCACTTTCATTTTTCAAATCTATAGGATTTTTGTCAGACATATAACATGACTGGAAGTATGTGACTATCCAAAAAGGGCTATATTTCAGGAGGAATTCGGGGGTGATTATTATGAATAACTCATTTCTATAGCCCTTTAATATTTGCAAAATGCTTTGAAAAAAATTACCTCACTTAATCTTCAAAACTTCCTGAAGTGACTGTTATTATTATTCCCATTTTATAGATGAGGTATTAGGTCAGAGAAAGCTAACTGACATATGGGATTCCACACTTAGTAAGGATCTGACACAGATTTCAGCCAATATCTTCCTAACTCAAAGTCTAATATTCTATTCTCACCAGTTCAGATTCCCTCTCAAAAATTACTCCATAATTTCCCAAATTCAACTTGATAAATACTGGATTTCTAGTTTTGGTTCAGATATACTTTTTCTATACTGGAGAAAATAGATCTTTTCATGACAAGTCCTGATCAGTAGCTCATTTCTTAATATCCCAAAAAGTGTCCTATATATAATAATTATATTACTTCATAGGATGTATATTCATAAAACGTAAGCTCATGTTCTGAAGTTATTAAAGTTTTAGGAAACTTGACATGTTTCCTATTATATGACATGTTTCATCTCAAGATCTTTGAGGAACTAAATTAGATTAGTACCATGATAAAATTGAAATGAGGATCCCAGATTGGTGATTCCTCTTTATATATATTTATATATAAAGGCTTATTTTTCCTTAAAGTTCTTCTTAAATGGAAAATCATTACCAATATCTTAAGCAAAATCCTGAAACTTTTGAAGCACTAGGTTTTTTCACTTTTGAATGAAGTATATTGGGGAGAAATGAATTAAAGAATAACATTGACAATAGGGATGGGGGATATGGAGGCTTGGGTTTCTTTGTCTCTCCCTGCAAACAAAAGGGTGCTGATTTTAGGGATTATGAATCAATATAGTGAATACACACTTGCATATGATGAAATAAATATATCCTTTACTTTGCCCTTCCCCTGAAGATTATATTCTGTTCTCATGAGATGGACACATATCTACAAACATGAATTTCCCCTTTACAAAGATCAAAGATCTACATCTGAAAGAGTCAATCTTAATTCCATACAAGTTTGCTTATTTTCAATCTAACATCAACCTTCTATAACAATTACCTGGATGGACTATGTTCCCTTCTGAATTTTCTTCTACATTTTTAAGGATGATTCATTGATCTCACTTCCTACTTCTTTGATATCACTTTTACTACCCTCCTACTGATACCATTTTCTCCTCCTCACCAAACAAAGGCCTTTCCTTATAATAAATAGCTTTAATCATATCATGTAAGGCAAATTCACATGTTCACTGCATCTAAAAATTCTTTCCTCATTCTGTGTCTCTAGTTTATCACCTCTCTGCCAGAAGGTAGGAAGCATTATTCATCTTCACTTTGTAATCATTATTGGTCATTGTGCTGATGACTG